>NC_141876.1:115773560-116076590 GCF_056163025.1 Triticum urartu | reverse complement strand
ATTATAAATACTAAAGTTTTCACCACACAACAAATAACAAGCAATGAAATGAACTTCAACTCAACCATTCCTCGGTGTTGGAAACGCTTGCTTTGAACCACAAGTGATTCTCTGGGACGGGCCATCGATTGTCGATCTGGAAACCAATGCAGGACTGATCATCCAGGCTGAAGCGGCCTACTATATCAGTACCATGGTAGGGAACCACCCAAATGTCCGAGTTATAGACACAGTTGCTTCTCATAAATGGTACTGTTAACGTTGTGTCAACAGCAGTTGGATCGCCTTTCACCATCATCGGATAGTTTTGTCCAAGGAAGAGCGAGTTTTCTCCAAGACTATCAATTCTGTACCAGGGAGAAGGAGTTGGCGCTAGCACACTAGTATCCATCCCGAATACCATGCAACGGGTGTTGGAATAGGTCCGGAGAGTGCGACCATGGGAGACTACACCTGCTTCCTTAGCAGTAACATCATTAGTGGGCTGTATACACACAAGAAGAGGTGATCCATCGGAATTAGTTGCCAGGCGCCACTGAGTATATAAGTTCTGCTCCTCCTCATGCTCGTGATCATCACCATCGTCATCTCCCCCTTGGTTATAAAATTTTTCAAGTATAGGTGGTGGGATGTTCACAGGACCTTGGAAACACAAGAAGAAGGTTAATTAGTAAAGGGAAACTTGCTAACCCGCATGCATGTGGATGAAACAATTATAATTACGGTGGAAGACAAACGTACCGAAACTACGAGGATACCATGCAAAAACAGTGCCACGAGTGGTGGTAGCAAACACAAGGCCCTCGTATTGAATTGCATCACAGTACTCATCCATGTACAGAAACTGATTTTTGAGCAATATCCATTGAGTCGAACCACGAAGGACGGCAACAAGCTTGTCAAAGATAGCAACAACTTGATAGTTGTTGTAATTCCAAGAGCGGTTGGGAACTCGACAAATTGCTATCTTCTGTAGAAGACAGTCACCATGATCGTATTTGAACGTGCGTACAATACCGGTGTGCTCAACCTCTCGGCAGTCTGCTGAGATTTTTGGAAGTGGAACCCGGTCACGAGTGTACACATTCACAAGTTCCCACTCGCAGTTGGACCCAATGTAAATAACCCAATCTCCATTTGCGCCCACCCAAGCCTTGCCCTCAAGCGATGGCATCTTAACATCATACGTATCATTATCAAGCGGCATCAACTGGCACAGGGCGAGGCCTCCGTCGTGCCGGCGCCAGTCATTAGGGTCACGGCGAAGAAGATAGGGGAGATCAAACCGCTCCTTGACTCTTGGGTTCTTTGTAATGATGTTATTAGTTGAGTCGAGAATGGGCTTGAACGAACCTGCCATGCTAGCCGAGGTGATGATGTCGCACCGATCAATGAGTTCCTCCACCACGTCATCTTTCGGATCGGGGCAAGAATAACGTGGTCGTTTCCGGCCTGTTCCCTCCATTGAGAAGACGATCGAACAATGGCAGAAGAAAGGGTGAAGGAAAATGGAGGAGGGAGAGCTAGAGCGTGCGACAGTAGTTCCAAATCGAGAGGGAAAGGCGAAGAGTCGGTGGACGGTTGCGAGTTTGCCACGGTTCACGAAGAGGCGCCCCGGCCTACACGTCCGTTCACAAATACTCCTACTACTCATCGTCGTCTCACTGATATGTTGGAACGGGACCACATGTCAATGAAACATGGTGTGTAATTTCACGTGCAAAATGCGATCTAGTCGCGTTGGCCCGAGGTGCTGCATTAGTTATCGACCTTCATTTTTTTAATGGCGTGCCAATCAGTTTTGAAGCACGACTAACTGGTATTGTACGCAGAGAAAATACAAACTACTCTACCACTACTCCACCTCCAGTACTAGTAGTATAAAAAAGATATATAGGTTGGAGCTTGAGCGCTTTCTTGCTAAGGGCTGCCCACTTGCTTCTCACACTACCACCCTCTCTCCAGATCTAAAAGAGACGGCCCCTCTCTCCCTCCTCACCGATGGTCACAGATCCTCTCGGGAAGAAAAGGACGTGCAGCGTTGACGCACTCGTCGTCGGCGAGTGAGGTCACGCACTAACGACAAGGCCGTCCTCTCAGACCTAGCGCCCGCGCGGGATGGCCTCCGTCCCCAAGCTCGCTGCCGTAGTGTGTGCGGAGGATGATGACCACGAGCGAAGCCACTTCCCGCCGACCCTTAGGTATGCTACCTCTTTTCGAACCATAACCTTGTTCTATTGCCCCATCTGCCACGTCGTTACATGTGTATCTTTTTCCACTCCACCATCTTCCCAATTTGCTATCCTCTGCTCTGCTGGCCACACAGATGAAAACCATAATTTGCACTATTAAAGGAAACCCTACTTCATGCAGACTAATCCATGTCTGGGTTGAATAAGGAAAGGAAGGGAGACTGTACTGTCCAAGAGAGTAGGCATCGAACCCGCATCTAGGTTGAAAAGGGGAAATCAGTAGCTAAGGAACGAGTCTCGTGTCTCTTGGTTGAAGAAGGGTAGAAAGGCATGACAACGCAATAGAGAATGACCAGGTCAATCGGTTTGTTGTCCTCGCATAGGAAAAAGGTGGCTAAAGAGAACAAAAATGGGACGTAACCCACATATGCTGCCTGGATATTTGTTGCTCTGGGCAACCATACCTCCCTCACCACTCTGCGTCCATGGAGGTACATCGTACTGGTGCGCCCACTGTCCGAATGGGCCTCCCATGCTCTTATTGCCACTTTTTTTGCTGTTAGTATAACGCCAGTAGTCAAGTCAAGCAATGCTACTGCTAAAGTGATGCCACATTTAACTAATGCCGCTCTTAGGCTAATGCCACCGATAAATTTAAGCAATGCCATTTAATGTCACTGGATTATTTCAGGGTTAGCTGTTGATTGTGGATGTATTAAAGATTTTTCAGCTAAGGCATTCTAATGTTGTTGCATAGCCAGTATACCAACGATGAAACTTGTTACTACCTTCAGATTTTTGCACTGTTAATGCTTATAGATTACATACCTCACTTTCATGAGATAAGTTAATATTTTTGTACAGTGTCACCAAAATGCCAAGGCGCTGATGTCATTTTATTTTGGTTAAACTGCACAGACAATTATGAAGACAAGAGGAAAGGTCAAGAGTGGGCACCTCCTCCTCCGGCTGTTCTCTTGATTCGTTCGATCAAGTTTTTATGTTTGATCGATTATCAAGATTGGGATAGCAATTTTTAAGGCCCCCCCGAGTTCGAAATGATATTTACCTTGGAGGTACATGGTTTGTAATTTTTTTATACTGTCATTAGTTAATAATGCTAGTTACCTTCAGACTTTTGTATTTGGTTTAATGCTCATGCACAGCTAGTATACCAATGCTGAAACTTGTTACCTTTACATTTTGTATTGTTAATTCTTATAGAAACCTTCCAGTGCTAGAGTTTATTGAAATTTGTTCAGTAAAACCATTGTACTGTACCCTGTAATAAACTAACTACTCTACTGTTGCACTAGCCACTGGATTAGTGTATATTTGTAGTATTCGAATGGTGTTGCATTAGCGTATGGACACAAATAAAATGTGGCAAGCTTTCCCAGATATGTGCTCAAGAAAACTACTACCTGTTTTTCTAAATACTAGACGTTTGGGTACTTTAAATTGAACCGCGAAAACGTCTTATATTAAGTAACAAAGGGTGTAGAGTTCACTCAAATTAACCCAGTAAAGCTAGTCACACCTTTGTTAAAATTAATGTTCATTATGTTATCGGAGGAGGTCTGTATGTTTTTCTCTAATGCTTGTCGACTACATACCTGACATCATGATGTAATGTTAAGTCATTTCCTTTTGTACAGTGTCACTAAATTGTCAAGGCGGTGATGGCATTTTATTTTAGTAGAACTGCACAAAATTTGCTTAAAAGAAGAGGAAAGGTCAGGAATGGCTCAGTTTTTCAGAAAAAACTATGTATGCCTTCCTGACATCAACCGATGTTGCTTTATTTATTCCTTCAAACAGGTGGTTAGAAACAGTCTTACTACCTTTTCCCATTAAGAAATTGGAATGCTTATATTTGTGAGTCTATGCTTCAACTAGTGCCACTTTTAGAGTAATCACACTTTCAATATCTATGCAAACAAGGATGCTCGATTTTAGTGGAACTGCACAAAAAGTCCAACTGGTTCAACATTAGGAGCATGTTTTTTTCCAAACCTTTATATCCAATTGGTGGCACTATGAGCTGTTCATTGCGAAGGTACATGGTTTGCTACTATCTTGCTACTCTTTTTATACTATCATTAGATGGTAATACTAGAGGTTTGCATGTGAATTTATTGGCAGGGTGGACCTACATTGGAGGTGCAGGACAGGATTCAATGATTGGATGCTCAATTTCGGTTGTATCGATTTCACCTCTTCCATCACTGCGAACATGGATATCCTTGGTCTGATGAAGAATAGGCGCTATATTTCTGCTCTGAACTAGCTAATCGATTCAGTATGAAATTGTCCAGGGCAAAACATAACTGTATCATATTGTCCAGTGCAGAACATGACAGATGCTAAGCGGAAGAGACATGTTTAAACCGAAAATACAAGGTGTGGTATATGTTTACTAGTTGCTTGATATTTGTGCAGACAGAGATGTCTGCCCGTTGCTATTTGGCAAACAAACAAAGTCCGCAACTTTGGTTGAACTGCACAAGAGAATAGTATAGTCACTGCATGCAGTGCCATTTGAAAATAGACACAGAAAGATTGGATAGTCACTTCATGGACTGCAGAAAAGTAGTACTGTACTATTTATTGGCCAACACTAGGTGCTTCATTGCTTTGGTCTGATTATACAATGGGCATCATTTTTCCTAAGTTAAAGTTTGTATTCTGAAAATAGTCTCGCGGTGTGATCGAGAGAAGACCAAATCATATTGCAGTGGATGTTCCTCCATCATGTGTGGTTCATTCTCATCATTCCAGCTGTTGGTGAAACCACTTAAGTTTGCAAGAGGAATTGTAGACTTCACAAAAAAATTTGTCTTTCAGTCTGTACTGAATGTTGGCCAAGAGAAGCATCCATGTTAGTAGGAAGAACAGATGTTTTTTCTAGATCTTTGCTTTTGGAGCTACATATTTGTATATGATCTGTGAATCATTGAGATGCATTAACATGTTGATCTTATGTATGGGAATCGTACTAGTTAGTTCTAGTTGCGACGCAAGATCCGAAGTGGCTGATCTTTGCTTTTGGAGCTACATATTTGTATATGATTTGTGAATCATTGAGATGCATTAACAGTCACTTATTTATGTTCGCTCAGTGTTTACAAGTTACTGATCGATCACTAGTTAGCCTACAAATGCGCTCCTGGCAGTTTTATTTGCGACACAAGATGCGAAGTGGCAGTTTTTTGAATAAAAATGCCTACCTCTGAAGAAACTGACAAGCTACACTATCGATCCTACACAGATAAAAATGCCTACCTCTGAAGAAGTTTAAGCCTAATTAATTCCGTGAGCAAAGCAGCAAGACCAAGGCATGGCAATAATTAACAGCATGCAGAAGTTTAAGCCTAATTAATTCCAGTAATTTAAGTGGCTGCATGCGTGCCCTCGGCTGCGACTCATTGCATGATGCTTCGTGTAATGCCTGCGAGCGATTCTGAGTGCCTGCATGCAGCCAGCCGTAATTAAGGCAGCTAACTGATGCGAAAAAAGATACACTTTAATTGTTGCGGGCTTTTTAAATCTGTGGAATCATTATCGATAAGGAGGGAGATGATTTGAGTGCACTCGTTTGACCGCCATGCCGGCATGCGACCCAGACGGGACGGGACGGCACAGTCATAATTTCAGTTTCTCTAGTTTTCCACGGCAAGCTGGCGCACTAAGCCATTATGCATTGAATTCCGATGACTGTCGCGCTACCTTCCGCCTATAAGTACTGCTTCCCGGTCTTCTCCGGTGCCACCGTGACCCAACTCGCCATATCCTCATAAGCCCCCACCGTCCCGACATCGCTCGCCACATCCGCCATGCCCCCGCCCGTCCGCGGTAGGCGATGCCGGAGGCGGTCACCGCCGGAACTAGTGTTCGGGTTTTCATCGGAAGGCAGACGGAGGGAGGAGGCATTCTATCTGTCTTTAGATGGTAATGCAGAGATCGAGGAGTTGTTGGAGCGCGACCGCATGGCAGAGGAGCAGGAGTTTTTGGAGCGCGACCGCCTGGCGGAGGAGCAGCGTATAGCCGATTTGCGCCGCCAGCGGGACATGGAGCAGCAGCGTACCGACGCTCTGAGTCACGAGCAGAGCGCCCGCAACTGGGCCGACTACGTGGAGGCCGGCGCCCGGCAAATAGCCCTGGAGGCTGTCGGGCACGCACACGTTCGCGACGCCGATTTTTACTACCAGCTCGTCAAGTGGGTTTCCCTCTTGGAAGCCGAAGCTTCGGTGGACCACGTCGGCATGGAAAGGGCCAACGCGCGCGAGCAACGCACCCTACCGCACCTCTTGCAAGTCCGAGGCGAGGCGCACGACGCCGGTGCCGGCGTTTAGCGTGTACCACAGATGGCGGCCGGCATCGTCTAGTTAGCTAAGGGTAAGTTAGTACGTGTACACTACTGGAGTATTAGTGGGAGTAGATAGTTAACTTGGCTATGATGGTTGTCAACGTGGAAGTTCAGTACTCTATATGTGGATCAGACCTGTTACTTTGCTCTCAATGTTGAACTTTCCGTTTGAACGTATGGAATGGGCTGTTATTTTTTTAAATGGGTTGTATTTGTCCTCCACGGGTTTAGAGGCTGACTTGTGGGCCTAGCAAGTTGACACGTACACAATCAGGAGATGATTGTACATGGAGAGGATGACAGCAGGGGCCCGCCAAGGTCATGACAGTACGCAAGCAAGTGCCTCCTTATTTCAAGCCAATAAAAAAATGGCTCCTCCTAGTGGATTTCTGACATCTGGGTCCCATGCCATTGTCAACGTAGTCAATAAACGAGAGAATTGCACAACGAGCGGCTGACACCAGGGACCCAGCAGCTCGCCCAGTTATTTTTGTTTTGGGTTAATTTGATAAATGTCACTCCAAATCTGGTGTATCCGAGAAATGCCACTGCAATTTCCAAACTTTGAAAAATGCCATTTCATGCCATTTCTAGTGGCATTTTCCAAAGTCTGGAGTGGCGTTTTTCAAAGTTTGCAAACTGCAGTGGCATTTTTCAAAGTTTGCATAAATTGCAGTGGCATTTTTATGAATCGCCATAATTGGAGTGGCATTTATCTAATTTGTTTTTGAGACGGAAGCAGGGTGTCAGCTGGGCTGTGCGGGACACTCTGGCCTGTCTAGACAGCCTTTTCTTTTATGTTTACCATAGACCAGCCCAGTAGTTTTTTTTCTTTCTGAAAATGGCTAGCCCAGTTTTTTGTGATTTGTTAAGTAAGTCGCTTTATCAGGCCTGTTGGGCTGCACATCTTTCAAGACGAGCAGAGCTTCATTCGGTTAGCCGAGAAAATGGTCTATCAGTAATGAGAAATGGGATGTACATTTTTAAAACACATCAAACCGGCAATTAGTTTCAAATATCTTTTTTTTATTTCGAGATTTTAAATTGCATTGATTTTGATGCGTGGACAATTTATTGGATTTTATATTCATATACATTTATTTTTAAAATTAGTCTGAATGTGACTCGAAATTTCAGGATTAAAAACAGTTCAGACCGCACCGACATATGCAAAATTTCGTATAATTTTTTAACTGTGGCCACAATATGGGCTGTAATGCTAATAAAAAGAATATGGGCTCCAAAAAAAACCATAAGAATTAGCAAATGGGTTGTAAATTATTTGAAATAATGGCAGATGGGATGTATGATGTTTTCCACAGATTCGAGGCTTTCCACAGATGGCATGTATACTATTGGATGTCCATCCAACGGCCGTCGTGCTTCTTCAATCTCTGCTCTTCCTGCTCCAGCCGCTCAAACAAGCGCTGGCGGGACTGCCTGCTCCCTCCTCCACGCGGCCAGCTCTGTTGCCGCGTAGGCCTCACTGCCCCACCGTACTCCCATCACTGGCCTAGCCATCCCTCTACTCACCCACACCTGCTGTTATTCTCCGGCGACGGCAGACGAACAAGTAAACCCTCGTACAGTCGTACACCCCTCCGAGTGGGAAACAAAAACAACTGTCGAGTCTTCCCTGCCTCCGTGTCGTTCCCTTCCTAGGCCTCGCCATCATCCACCGCCCTGGTGCTCTCGGTGTGGCATGGTCAACGTGGTCAACGACCGACATGCATCTGAAGTGGACTGTACGTGGAGAGGCTGAAAGCTCGGTCCATGGCCGCACGCAAGGAAATGCCTCCTTATTACGCGCAAAATAATGATTCCTCACCTGACATCTGGGACCCACCGAAAGGGCCTATGTATTTCGCAAAAAAACGTTACCGCCGCTGACAGCTCGGACCCACCAGCTATATCTTCGCACACAAGGAAGTGCCTCCTTATTACGCACAAAAAAATGAATACTCCCCCTGCTAGCTAGGACCCAGTATAGTGGGCCTGCTAAGTTGACGGGGACGAAGGGCTTTGTCAACTTAGTTAATATGCACGATTCTAGCTCGACTGACCGTACAATGTCCATCCAACGGCCGTAGTGCTTCTTCAACCTCTGGTCTTCTTGCTCCAGCCGCCCAAAGCAGCGTCGGTCGTGCCGCCTGCTCCTTCCTCCCGTGGCCGGTTGTGCTGCCGCGGAGGCCTCACCGCCCTCATACTACTCCCACCGCTGGCCAGGCCATCCCTCCACTCCACTCACCCACACGCCCTGTTATTCTGCGGTGACGGCAGCGCAGCCGAACTAGTGAACCCTCGTACTCCTCTCCGCGTGGGCATCCACTGCTGCGTCTTCCCCGGCTCCGCGTAGTCCCCTTCCTAGGCCTCGCCGTCGTCCATCGCCGTGGTGCTCTCGGCGCGGCGTGGTCAATGTGGTCAACGACCGAATTCCATCGGAAGAATATTGTACGTGGAGAGGCTGACAGCTGGGTCCATAGCAGCCGCAAGGAAGTGCCTCCTTATTACGCGGAAAATAATTATTCCTCCACCTGACAGCAGGGACCCACCGGACGCCCACCAGTATTTCGCAAAAAAAACGTTTGCCCCTGACTGCTGGGACCCACCCGAGGGCCACCGTATTTCGCGAAAAAAAACATTCCCCCTGCTGTCAGCTCGGACCCACCGAAAGTGCCTCCTTATTACGCACAAAAAAATGAATACCCCTGCTAGCTGGGACCCACCTTGGTGGGAGGCTGACTTGTGGGCCTACTAAGTTGACGGGGACGGAGGGCTTTGTTAACTTAGCCAATATAAATGATTCTAGCTCCAGTGATCGTATGATGTCCATCCAACGGCCATAGTGCTTGAGGGATTCCTGGATTAGGGGGTATCCGGACAGCCGGACTATATCCTTTGGCCGGACTGTTGGACTATGAAGATACAAGATTGAAGACTTCATCCCGTGTCCGGATGGGACTCTCCTTGGCGTGGAAGGCAAGCTTGGCAATACGGATATGTAGATCTCCTTCCTTGTAACCGACTCTGTGTAACCCTAGCCCCCTCCGGTGTCTATATAAACCGGAGGGTTTAGTCCGTAGGACCAAGAACAACAATCATACCATAGGCTAGCTTCTAGGGTTTAGCCTCTCTGATCTCGTGGTAGATCAACTCTTGTATTACTCATATTATCAAGAACAATCAAGCAGGACGTAGGGTATTACCTCCATCAAGAGGGCCCGAACCTGGGTAAAACATCGTGTGCACTGCCTCATGTTACCATCCGCCTTAGACGCACAGTTCAGGACCCCCTACCCGAGATCCGCCGGTTTTGACACCGACATTGGTGCTTTCATTGAGAGTTCCTCTGTGTCGTCATCGTTAGGCTGGATGGCCCCTTCAATCATCGATAGCGATGTAGTCCAGGGTGAGACTTTCCTCCTCGGACAGATCTTTGTATTCAGCGGCTCCGCACTGCGGGCCAACTCGCTTGGCCATCTGGAGTAGATCGAGAGTTACGCCCCTGGCCACCTGGTCAGGTTTGGAAGCATAAAGCACACGGCCGACATCCATAGAGACTTGATCTTTGGTAGATTCGAGCCCTTGCCGAGTGCGCCGCACGGTCACGATGAGCATGATTTAGCTCTACCATCGGACAGTGTTCAGGAGATCGCACTGGCGACCGTTCCGACCCTCAATTCGGAGCCCATTGCGCCATACAAGGATGGGTGGATAGACCCCGTCACGGAGGCCGCATCTTCAGCGACGATCGAGCCAAATACCGACCTTACCCTTCACGGGAGTCGTGACGCTGAACTGCCGGACTCTTCCCCGGCCACGGACTCTGAACCGCCTGCGCCCGTGCCTATCGAATCCGACTAGGCGCCGATCATGGAGTTCACCTCCGCGGATATCATTCAGCACTCGCCCTTCGGCGACATACTGAATTCATTAAAGTCTCTCTCCTTGTCAGGAGAGTCCTGGCCGAACTATGTCCGGCAGGATTGGGATGCGGATGACGAAGAAATTCGCCACCCACCCACCACCCACTTAGTAGCCACTATCGATGATTTGACTGACATGCTCGACTTCGACTCCGAAGACATCGATGGTATGGACGATGATGCAGGAGACGAACAGGAGCCACTGCCCACAGGGCATTGGACGCCCACTTCATCATATGATGTATACATGGTGGACACACCCAAAGAAAACGACGACGAGGAACGGAAGGACGCAGCGAAGGATCGATCCCTCGAGAAGCAGTCAAAGCGGCGGCATAAGCACCGCTCCAAATCCTGCCTCGGCAGAAACAGCGATCATATAGACCCAACGATAGAGCAGGGTGAGCCAGCGGACGACGAACACGGCATTGAACCACCGTCCGACCACGGCAGCACGGAGAATCAAACAGAACAACCCATCTTCGGCGAAGATAGCAGTCCGGATGACATCACACCGGACAGGCACCCAGAGCAACAGAATTCCCATCAAAGGCTTGTTGCCACTGCGAGGAGTCTGAAAAAGCAGAAGTAAAGGCTCAGGGCTGCACAAGACATACTCAGAATTAGATGGAGAAAAGTACTCAACACCGCAGCAAAGTACGGCGGCAGTCGCCACACAAAGAGCTACCCGAAGCGAAAGCTGCTACCTGAATTCGATGATGAGGGCTTAGAGCCCCCGCAATCAAAAAATAAAATAGCCATCCGGTCGGATAGACGACCTCGTGGCCAACATAGAGCAGAAAACGACGCCGCACACAAGCCAGTAAGCGATCCACGTGAGGACGCGCATCCAAAGGATGGCGCAACCAGATCCATCTACGGGCCAAGCAAGCGCGCTCCAGCAAGCAATGCAACACAACAAAAATCCGAACACCACGGTACAGCCAAATACAGGGGTGCCGCACACCCCCTATGTTTCACCGATGAGGTGCTGGACCATGGATTTCCATAGGGATTCAAACCCGTAAACATAGAGGCGTACGATAGAACGACAGACCCTGGGGTCTAGATTGAGGACTACATCCTCCATATCCACATGGCTCGAGGAGACGATCTCCATGCCATCAAGTACTTACCCCTCAAGCTCAAAGGACAAGCTCGGCACTGGCTTAAAAGCCTCCCCAAAAACTCCATTGGAAGCTGGGAAGAGCTTGAGGATGCTTTTCGGGCAAATTTTCAAGGGACCTATGTCTGACCACCGGATGCAGACGATTTAAGTCACATAACTCAACAGCCCGGAGAGTCAGCCCGAAAGCTTTGGAATAGGTTTATCACTAAAAAGAACCAAATAGTGTTGGAAATATGCCCTAGAGGCAATAATAAAATGGTTATTATTATATTTCTTTGTTCATGATAATTTTCTATTGTTCATGCTATAATTGTGTTATCCGGAAATCGTAATACATGTGTGAATACATAGACCACAACACGTCCCTAGTGAGCCTCTAGTTGACTATCTCATTGATCAAAAGATAGTCATGGTTTCCTGACTATGGACATTGGATGTCATTTATAATGGGATCACGTCATTAGGAGAATGATGTGATGGACAAGACCCAATCCTAATCATAGCTCAAAGATCGTGTAGTTCGTTTGTTGTAGCTTTTCTAAATGTCAAGTATCATTTCCTTAGACCATGAGATTGTGCAACTCCCAGATACCGTAGGAGTGCCTTGGGTGTGCCAAACGTCGCAACGTAACTGGGTGACTATAAAGGTTCATTACAGGTATCTCCGAAAGTGTCTGTTGGGTTGGCATGAATCGAGACTGGGATTTGTCACTCCGTATGACGGAGAGGTATCTCTGGGCCCACTCGGTAATGCATCATCATAATGAGCTCAATATGATCAAGTGGTTGATCACAGGATCATACATTACGGTACGAGTAAAGTGACTTGCCGGTAACGAGACTGAACAAGGTATTGGGATACCGATGATCGAGTCTCAGGCAAGCAACGTACCGATTGACAAAGGGAATTGTATACAGATTGATTGAATCCTCGACATCATGGTTCATCCGATGAGATCATCGAGGAGCATGTGGGAGCCAACATGGGTATCCAGATCCCGCTGTTTGTTATTGACCGGAGAGTCGTCTCGGTCATGTCTGCATGTCTCCCGAACCCGTAGGGTCTACACACTTAAGGTTCGGTGACGCTAGGGTTGTTAGGAAGACTTGTATGTGATTGCTGAATGTTGTTTAGAGACCCGAATGAGATCCCAGACGTCACGAGGAGTTCCGGAATGGTCCGGAGGTGAAGATTTATATGTAGGAAGTTGTCATACGGTCACCGGAAAGGTTCGGGGGCATATCGGTATTGTACCGGGGCCACCGGAGGGGTTCCGGGGGTCCACCGAGAGGGGCCACCTCTCTCGGAGGGCCTAATGGGCTGTAGAGGAAAGGGGAACCAGCCCTACATGGGCTGGCCACATCCCCCCTTGGGCCCATGCGCCTAGGGTTGGGGGGAAACCCTAAAGGGGGCGCCCCTTGCTTGGGGGGCAAGCCCCCTCCCCTTGCCCCCCCCCTCTAGATCTCATCTAGAGGGGGGCGGCCCCCTTCCTCCCTTCCCTATAAATAGAGGGGCAAGGGGAGGGCTGCACAGAACATCCAAGGCGCAGCCCCTCCCCTCCCCAACACCTCTCCTCCTCCGTAAGAGCTTGGCGAAGCCCTGCCGGAGTACTGCAGCTTCACCACCACCACGCCGTCGTGCTGCTGTTGGAGCCCTCTTCCTAAACCTCTACCTCCTCCTTGCTGGATCAAGGCGCGGGAGACGTCCTCGCTCCGTACATGTGTTGAACGCGGAGGTGCCGTCCGTTCGGCGCTAGGATCTTCGGTGATTTGGATCACGACGAGTACGACTCCATCAACCCCGTTCTCTTGAATGCTTCCGCTCGTGATCTACAAGGGTATGTAGATGCACTCCTCTCTCCCTCGTTGCTAGATGACTCCATAGATTGATCTTGGTGATGCGTAGAAAATTTTAAAATTCTGCTACGTTCCCCAACAGTGGCATCATGAGCTAGGTCTATGCGTAGTTACTATGCACGAGTAGAACACAAAGCAGTTGTGGGCGTCGAAATTGTCAATTTGCTTGCCGTTACTAGTCTTGTCTTGATTCGGCGGCATCGTGGGATGAAGCGGCCCGGACCGACCTTACACGTACGCTTACGTGAGACTGGTTCCACCGACTGACATGCACTAGTTGCATAAGGTGGCTGGCAGGTGTCTGTCTCTCCCACTTTAGTCAGATCGGACTTGATGAACAGGGTCCTTATGAAGGGTAAATAGAAATTGGCAATTCACGTTGTGGTTTTGGCGTAGGTAAGAAACGTTCTTGCTAGAAACCTATACCAGCCACGTAAAAACTTGCAACAACAATTAGAGGACGTCTAACTTGTTTTTGCAGCAAGTGTTTTGTGATGTGATATGGCCAAAGGATGTGATGAATGATATATGTGATGTATGAGATGTTCATGTTCTTGTAATAGGAATCACGACTTGCATGTTGATGAGTATGACAACCGGCAGGAGCCATAGGAGTTGTCTTTATTTATTTATGACCTGCGTGTCAACATGAACGTCATATAATTACTTTACTTTATTGCTAAAGCGTTAGCCATAGTAGTAGAAGTAATAGATGACGAGAAAACTTCAAGAAGACACGATGATGGAGATCATGATGATGGAGATCATGGTGTCATGCCGGTGACAACGATGATCATGGAGCCGCGAAGATGGAGATCAAAAGGAGCAAATGATATTGGCCATATCATGTCACTATTTGATTGCATGTGATGTTTATCATGTTTTACATCTTATTTGCTTAGAACGACGGTAGCTTAAATAAGATGATCCCTCGAAATAATTTCAAGAAAGTGTTCCCCCTAACTGTGCACCGTTGCGAAGGTTCGTTGTTTCGAAGCACCACGTGATGATCGGGTGTGATAGATTCTAACGTTCGAATACAACGGGTGTAAGCCAGATTTACACACGCAATACACTTAGGTTGACTTGACGAGCCTAGCATGTACAGACATGGCCTCGGAACACAGAAGACCGAAAGGTCGAGCATGAGTCGTATAGAAGATACGATCAACATGAAGATGTTCATCGATGTTGACTAGTCCATCTCACGTGATGATTGGACACGGCCTAGTTAACTCGGATCATGTTATACTTAGATGACTGGAGGGATGTCGATCTGAGTGGGAGTTCATTGAATAATTTGATTAGATGAACTTAATTATCATGAACTTAGTCTAAAATCTTTACAATATGTCTTGTAGATCAAATGGCCCATGTTGTCATCAACTTCAACGTGTTCCTAGAGAAAACCAAGCTGAAAGACGATGGCAGCAACTATACGGACTGGGTCCGGAACCTGAGGATCGTCCTCATAGCTGCCAAGAAAGATTATGTCCTAGAAGCACCGCTAGGTGACGCACCCGTCCCACAGAACCAAGACGTTATGGACGCTTGGCAGTCACGTGCTGATGATTACTCCCTCGTTCAGTGCGGCATGCTTTACAGCTTAGAACTGGGGCTCCAAAAGCGTTTTGAGAGACACGGAGCATATGAGATGTTCGAAGAGCTGAAAATGGTTTTTCAAGCTCCTGCCCGGGTCGAGAGATATGATGTCTCCGACAAGTTCTTTAGCTGTAAGATGGAGGAAAATAGTTCTGTCAGTGAGCACATACTCAAAATGTCTGGGTTGCATAATCGCTTGACTCAGCTGGGAGTTAATCTCCCGGATGACGCGGTCATTGACAGAATCCTTCAGTCACTTCCACCGAGCTACAAGAGCTTTGTGATGAACTTCAATATGCAGGGGATGGAAAAGACCATTCCTAAGGTATATTCAATGCTGAAATCAGAAGAGGTAGAAGTCAAAAAGGAACATCAAGTGTTGATGGTGAATAAAACCACTAAGTTCAAGAAAGGCAAGGGTAAGAAGAACTTCAAGAAGGACGGCAAGGGAGTTGCCGCGCCCGGTAAGCAACCTGCCGGGAAGAAGCCAAATAATGGACCCAAGCCCGAGACTGAGTGTTTTTATTGCAAGGGAAGTGGTCACTGGAAGCGGAACTGCCCCAAATACTTAGCGGACAAGAAGGCCGGCAACACGAAAGGTATATGTGATATACATGTAATTGATGTGTACCTTACCAGTACTCGTAGTAGCTCCTGGGTATTTGATACCGGTGCGGTTGATCACATTTGTAACTCAAAGCAGGAGTTGCAGAATAAACGGAGACTGGCGAAGGATGAGGTGACTATGCTCGTCGGGAATGGTTCCAAGGTCGATGTGATCGCTGTCGGCACACTGCCTCTACATTTACCTACGGGATTAGTTTTAAACCTCAATAATTGTTATTTAGTGCCAGCTTTGAGCATGAACATTGTATCAGGATCTCGTTTAATTCGAGATGGCTACTCATTCAAATCCGAGAATAATGGTTGTTCTATTTATATGAGAGATATGTTTTATTGTCATGCTCCGATGGTGAATGGTCTATTCTTAATGAATCTCGAGCGTAATGCTACACATATTCATAGTGTGAATACCAAAAGATGTAAGGTTGATAATGATAGTCGCACATACTTGTGGCACTGCCGCCTTGGTCACATAGGTGTCAAACGCATGAAGAAGCTCCATGCAGATGGACTTTTAGAGTCTCTTGATTACGAATCATTTGACACGTGCGAACCATGCCTCATGGGTAAAATGACCAAGACTCCGTTCTCAGGAACAATGGAGTGAGCAACCAACTTATTGGAAATCATACATACTGATGTGTGCGATCCAATGAGTGTTGAGGCTCGCGGTGGCTATCGTTATGTTCTCACCCTCACTGATGACTTGAGTAGATATGGGTATGTCTACTTAATGAAACACAAGTCTGAGACCTTTGAAAAGTTCAAGGAATTTCAGAGTGAGGTTGAGAATCAACATGACAGAAAGATCAAGTTCTTGCGATCAGATCGTGGGGGAGAATACTTGAGTCACGAATTTGGCACACACTTAAGAAAATGTGGAACAGTTTCACAACTCACGCCGCCTAGAACACCTCAGCGTAATGGTGTGTCCGAACGTCGTAGTCGCACTCTATTAGATATGGTGCGATCTATGATGTCTCTTACCGATTTACCGCTGTCATTTTGGGGCTATGCTTTAGAGACTGCCGCATTCACTTTAAATAGGGCTCCGTCAAAATCCGTTGAGACGACACCGTATGAATTATGGTTTGGGAAGAAACCTAAGTTGTCGTTTCTAAAAGTTTGGGGATGCGATGCTTATGTTAAGAAACTTCAACCTGAAAAGCTCGAACCCAAATCGGAAAAATGCGTCTTCATAGGATACCCTAAAGAAATTGTTGGGTATACCTTCTACCTCAGATCCGAAGGCAAGATCTTTGTTGCCAAGAATGGGTCCTTTCTGGAGAAAGAGTTTCTCTCGAAAGAAATAAGTGGGAGGAAAGTAGAACTTGATGAAGTATTACCTCTTGAACCGGTAAGTGACGTAGCTCAAGAAAATGTTCCTGAGGTGCCTGCACCGACTAGAGAGGAAGTTAATGATGATGATCATGAAACTTCAGATCAAGTTACTACTGAACTTCGTAGGTCCAGGAGGACACGTTCCGCACCAGAGTGGTACGGCAACCCTGTCTTGGAAATCATGTTGTTAGACAACGGTGAACCTTCGAACTATGAAGAAGCGATGGCGGGCCCGGATTCCGACAAATGGCTGGAAGCCATGAAATCCGAGATAGGATCCATGTATGAAAACGAAGTATGGACTTTGACTGACTTGTCCGATGATCGGCAAGCCATAGAAAATAAATGGATCTTTAAGAAGAAGACAGACGCGGATGGTAATGTGACCATCTATAAAGCTCGGCTTGTCGCTAAGGGTTATCGACAAGTTCAAGGGGTTGACTACGATGAGACTTTCTCACCCGTAGCGAAGCTGAAGTCCGTCCGAATCATGTTAGCAATTGCCGCATTCTATGATTATGAGATATGGCAAATGGACGTCAAAACGGCATTCCTTAATGGTTTCTTTAAGGAAGAATTGTATATGATGCAGCCGGAAGATTTTGTCGATCCTAAGAATGCTGACAAGGTGTGCAAGCTCCAACGCTCGATTTATGGGCTGGTGCAAGCATCTCGGAGTTGGAACATTCGTTTTGATGAGATGATCAAAGCGTTTGGGATTATGCAAACTTATGGAGAAGCCTGCATTTACAAGAAAGTGAGTGGGAGCTCTGTAGCATTTCTCATATTGTATGTGGATGACATACTGTTGATGGGAAATGATATAGAATTCTTGGAAAGCATAAAGGCCTACTTGAACAAGTGTTTTTCAATGAAGGACCTTCGAGAAGCTGCTTATATATTAGGCATCAAGATCTATAGAGATAGATCGAGATGCCTCGTTGGTCTTTCACTGAGTACGTACCTTGACAAGATATTGAAGAAGTTCAAAATGGATCAGTCAAAGAAGGGGTTCTTGCCTGTATTGCAAGGTACAAGATTGAGCATGGCTCAATGCCCGACCACGGCAGAAGATAGAGAAAAGATGAGAGTCGTCCCCTATGCCTCGGCCATAGGGTCTATCATGTATGCTATCCTGTGTACCAGACCTGATTAAACCTTGCCGTAAGTTTGCTAGGAAGGTACCAAAGTAATCCCGGCATGGAACACTGGATAGCGGTCAAGAATATCCTGAAGTACCTGAAAAGGACTAAGGAAAATGTTTCTCGTGTATGGAGGTGACGAAGAGCTCGTCGTAAAGGGTTACGTCGATGCTAGCTTCGACACAGATCTGGATGACTCTAAGTCACAAACCGGATACGTGTATATTTTAATGGTGGGGCAGTAAGCTGGTGCAGTTGCAAGCAAAGCGTTGTGGCGGGATCTACATGTGAAGCGGAGTACATGGCAGCCTCGGAGGCAGCACAAGAAGCAGTCTGGGTGAAGGAGTTCATTACCGACCTATGATTCATACCCAATGCGTCGGCCCGATGACTCTCTTCTGTGACAACACTGGAGCCATTGCCCTTGCCAAGGAGCCCAGGTTTCACAGGAAGACCAAGCATATCAAGCGTCGCTTCAACTCCATTGAGAAAGTGTTCAAAATGGAGACATAGAGATTTGTAAAGTACATACGGACCTGAATGTAGCAGATCCGTTGACTAAACCTCTCCCTAGAACAAAACATGATCAACACCAGAACTACATGGGTGTTTGATTCATCACAATGTAACTAGAATATTGACTCTAGTGCAAGTGGGAGACTGTTGGAAATATGCCCTAGAGGCAATAATAAAATGGTTTTTGTTATATTTCTTTGTTCATGATAATTGTCTATTGTTCATGCTATAATTGTGTTATCCGGAAATCGTAATACATGTGTGAATACATAGACCACAACACGTCCCTAGTGAGCCTCTAGTTGACTAGCTCGTTGATCAAAAGATAGTCATGGTTTCCTGACTATGGACATTGGATGTCATTGATAACGGGATCACATCATTAGGAGAATGATGTGATGGACAAGACCCAATCCTAAGCATAGCTCAAAGATCGTGTAGTTCATTTGCTGTAGCTTTTCTGAATGTCAAGTATCATTTCCTTAGACCATGAGATTGTGCAACTCCCGGATACCGTAGGAGTTCCTTGGGTGTGCCAAACGTCACAACGTAACTGGGTGACTATAAAGGTTCATTACAGGTATCTCCGAAAGTGTCTGTTGGGTTGCCATGAATCGAGACTGGGATTTGTCACTCCGTATGAGGGAGAGGTATCTCTGGGCCCACTCGGTAATGCATCATCATAATGAGCTCAATATGATCAAGTGGTTGATCACAGGATCATGCATTACGGTACGAGTAAAGTGACTTGTCGGTAACGAGACTGAACAAGGTATAGGGATACCGACGATCGAGTCTCGGGCAAGTAACGTACCGATTGACAAAGGGAATTGTATACGGATTGATTGAATCCTCGACATCGTGGTTCATCCGATGAGATCATCGAGGAGCATGTGGGAGCCAACATCGGTATCCAGATCCCGCTGTTCGTTATTGACTGGAGAGGCATCTCGGTCATGTCTGCATGTCTCCCGAACCCGTAGGGTCTACACACTTAAGGTTCGGTGACGCTAGGGTTGTTAGGAAGACTTGTATGTGATTACCGAATGTTGTTCGGAGTCCCGAATGAGATCCCGGACGTCACGAGGAGTTCCAGAATGGTCCGGAGGTGAAGATTTATATGTAGGAAGTTGTCATACGGTCACCGGAAAGGTTCGGGGGCATATCGGTATTGTACCGGGGCCACCGGAGGGGTTCCGAGGGTCCACCGGGAGGGGCCACCTCTCTCGGAGGGCCTAATGGGCTGTAGAGGAAAGGGGAACCAGCCCTACATGGGCTGGCCGCATCCCCCCTTGGGCCCATGCGCCTAGGGTTGGGGGGAAACCCTAAAGGGGGCGCCCCTTGCTTGGGGGGCAAGCCCCCTCCCCTTGGCCGGCCCCCTTCCTCCTTCCCCTATAAATAGAGGGGCAAGGGGAGGGCTGCACAGAACATCCCAGGCGCAGCCCCTCCCCTCCCCAACACCTCTCCTCCTCCGTAAGAGCTTGGCGAAGCCCTGCCGGAGTACTGCAGCTTCACCACCACCACGTCGTCGTGCTGCTGTTGGAGCCCTGTTCCTCAACCTCTCCCTCCTCCTTGCTAGATCAAGGCGCGGGAGACGTCCTCGCTCCGTACGTGTGTTGAACGCGAAGGTGCCGTCCGTTCGGCGCTAGGATCTTCGGTGATTTGGATCACGACGAGTACGACTCCATCAACCCCGTTCTCTTGAACGCTTCCGCTCATGATCTACAAGGGTATGTAGATGCACTCCTCTCTCCCTCGTTGCTAGATGACTCCATAGATTGATCTTGGTGATGCGTAGAAAATTTTAAAATTATGCTACGTTCCCCAACAAATAGTTGACTGTCCGGACGCCAAAGCCTTAGCACCTTTCAAGCACAGCGTTCGAGACGAATGGCTTGCCAGACACCTCGGCCAAGAAAAGCCGAGAACAATGGCAGCATTAACAAGCCTCATGACCCGCTTTTGCGTGGGAGAGGACAGCTGGCTAGCCCGATGTAGCACCAACGACCCAATTACATCCGAAGTCAGGGACGGAAATGGGAAGCCATGACGCAGCAAAAACAATCGCCGGAATAAAGAAGACAGCCCGAAAAGCACGGCGGTAAACACCGGATTCAGAAGCTCTCGGCCAGGTCAGCAAAAGCTGCCCTCCAAAGGCAACAGAGACAAACTGTCCAGCCTAAACAAGATTCTGGACAAAATATGTCAGATCCACAGCACCCCCGATAAACCTGCAAATCATACCCATAGAGAATGTTGGGTATTCAAGCAGTCCAGCAAGCTCAGCGCCGAACACAAGGGGCAGGATACACCAAGCAAAGACGAGGACGAGCCTCGCAAGCAACAAACTGGGGAACAGAAGAAATTCCCACCAGAAGTCAAAACAGTAAACGTGTTACACGTGATGAAGGGGAGAAACAAAGCGGCACTCCCAGAGACACATGCCCCAGGGCCTATCACCGTGGAGTTCTGCCACTGGTCGTCCCAACCGATCACCTTTGACCATCGGGATTACTCGGCAAGTATCCGACATGCAGGATGGCCTGCCTTGGTGTTAGACCCGATAATTGACGGATACCACTTCACGCGAGTCCTGATTGACGGCGGCAGTAGTTTAAACCTGATATATCAGGACACAGTCCGCAAAATGGGGATAGACCCAACAAAAATCAGCCATAGCAATACTACCTTTAAAGGAGTAACGTCAGGCCCAGAAGCCCATTGCACGGGCTCCCTGCTACTAGAGGTTATATTCGGCTTTCCCGATAACTTCCGCAGCGAAAAGTTAACCTTCCACATCGCTCCGTTCCAAAGTGGCTATCAAGCACTACTTGGACGCGAAGCTTTCGCTCGCTTTAACGCAATACCGCATTACGCTTCCCTCACGCTTAAGATGCCCGGTCCACGTGGCATCATTACAATAAATGGAAATATTGAGCGCTCCTTGCGCGCGGAAGACCGTGCGGCTGCCTTGGCAGCCGCACACTAAACGGCCTCACCAACTAGAGCATCTGACAGGTCGTTAAGACCATGGACGCGGTTAGACGAGTCCGGTGTAGCTATATATAATTGATACAAGTTTGATGGCTATACCCCTATAACAATACAAGGGGCTCAACGCGTGTAAACAAGTGACAATTAGGCTCAACTTTACTCATCTTGAACTGTACATGGTTTATTTAGTATAACCTACCTTTTGCGTGACAACTTTTCAACTAAGTTCCTCTCTTTTACAGATGACCATCGTGCTACACCCATCCAGGATATGGCACAACGGAGACACAGGCGCAGACGTGCAGCAGGGACCCGTTCCAAGGATTCCTTTTAGATTAAGACCCTGCGTAAACCTTTTTTACTGTCTCTTGTTGATACACATCCCCCAGATTCTCAGTACAATTGAGAAGGATGCTGACGTATTGGCATGTGGCCACGTCAGAATATTGCACGTACCTGGACACCAGGGGCTTATTACAAAGGGCACTGTTTAGCCCGGTTTACATCATAAAGACCGAATACCTTAGGGAGTGTTCGGCGTCGCAAGTTTGGCCTTATATGCATCAGCTCCGAATCATGTCTTTGGTCAAATGTTGGGTTTGCCCGGCTCCTGTGTTTTGCTGCCTTACGTTCCGCTCTATCGACTAAGGCGGCACCAGGAGAACTACTGCGATTGTGCCCTGGTTCATTCGGACGAGCACCTCAGTAGAGAAAGCCGAAAACTGACTGTCATGATATAGCGTGAGACTGGTCAACCACTCGATGACCTAGCGGAATCTTCGGGATTCCTCCGCCTTAACGAAGGGCCGTTTCCTGGCCAGGCATGTACGCGCCCCGAATTCGGATGAGCGCGGAGCCACCAGGGGCTATATAGTAGCCCCACTGTCAAACTCCTCTGGCTAAGTGAAAGTGTTAAAGCATTATAGTCTGATTGCCTAGTTCGCTGCGCTATCACCTCCTTAATGGACCAAGACGTTGGATCAAGTGTGAACATGCGTCTTCTGCGAGCACCCCCGCATTATATGCGTGGGGGCTGAAGCCGACGACTGCCATCTTTCAGGTTATATACATATATACATAAACGGCCGCACAGGAGGTATTATAATTCTTTCAGGCACAAGTATAAAATAGCCTTTACAATTCAGTAAAACATTGTTTTTCAATGGGAATACATATCATTAGAACATAATATTCTTCGAGCACTGCGCTTCTATTGAACGAGCACCCTCAAGAACTTCTCAAAAGTAGTGCTCGGCTGGTACTCGGCTCTCGTCCGAATCTTGGGCTGCAATGGCGATGGCCTCCATCTCCGCCCAGTATGTCTTCACAAAGGCAAGGGCCATCCGCGCACCCTCTACGCACGCCGACCTCTTCATCGCATTGATGTGCGGCACTGCACCAAGGAACTGCTGCACCAAACTAAAATAACTATTCGGCTTTGGCCTTTCCGGCCACAGATGATCAATAATAGACCTCATGGCGAGTCCGGACAACCTATTCAGCTCGGCCCATTTGGCCAACCGATCAGTCAATGGAAGCGAACGCTCTGGAACGTTAAATTGTGACCAGAACAACTTTTCCACTTTGCGATCTTTTTGATCTCGGAAGTGTTCAACCGCATCGGCAGCACTCGCCGCTAAATCCAGATATGCATCCGCAGAACTCCACAGCCGGTCCAAAGGGGCGTACCTAGGATCTTCGAACTTCATCCGCAGCATAAAGGGCTTCCCTGCCACGATATCCCCGGCTTGACACAGCTCCTCCTTCATCGCTCTCATTGTAGAGCGGGTGTCTTTGGTCGCCATCGTGGCCTTCTCCAGGTCTGTCCTCTGCGCTCGATCTTCCTTTTCAAGAAGCTCGTAACGGTCGGCGGAATTCTTCAATTCCACAACCATCCAGGCTATCTCCTCAATGCTTTGGCAGTGAGCAGCCTGTTTGGCTTTCAGCTCCTTAACTGCCTTTAGGGCAGCCGCATCGCTTTTCCTGGCTTGTTCTTTGGCTCGGGCAAGTTCTGCCCAAAGGTTCTCCACGGCCTCAGCTCCATCTGCATTCACACACATGTTATAGATACTGGTATCATGTTTCTCTTCCATGTGTCGCCGGAGGAATCACATACCCTGTGCCTCGTCAAGCCCCTTGTTGACAAGTACGATGTTGACATCTCCCACGTCAAGCTGCCGCTTTAGCTCAGCAAACTCATCAGTCCGGCTGGCCACCGGACCCTCCGCCACCTGCATATTAAGGCGGCATGATTATTCCTGGGACTATGATCCTCTGTGCGCCGTCGTCTTCGACAGCACCCAGAGTCTCAGGGGCTACTATCTACACAGGGCACATCTAAAAATGTGCGGTACTGTCAAAAATGTACATCATTTCGTGAACCTCAAAACCCGTCAGTAGACTCGTAAAGGCTTCATGCAACCTGCTTTCGGC
Organism: Triticum urartu; assembly: GCF_056163025.1. Taxonomy (NCBI): domain Eukaryota; kingdom Viridiplantae; phylum Streptophyta; class Magnoliopsida; order Poales; family Poaceae; genus Triticum; species Triticum urartu. The sequence goes on along the minus strand of NC_141876.1, from coordinate 116,052,465 downwards.
GGACGAAATCATTTCAATCACCGTACCCATCAACGTGTGGTGCTCTTTTGAGATAGCCGCTCGCTCTAGCAGATCCCTCAGTATGTCAGACCGCACACCAGACGGTGCCGGACTCTTTCGATTGCTCTCTTCAAGAGTCGGATACTGAGGACTTCGGGTGGCCATAGGATTGCCTTCTGGCCTTGCCGGATCAGGAGAAACCCTCCACGACGACACCTCGGGGTCGCCCGCCTCATGAGGCAGTATGGCAGGGGGAGGCGTTTCGCTCTCCATCATCTCTGGAAGAAGATACCTTGAAGACGAGCTCTGCTGAGAAGGGCTAAGATCTGAACTGCAAGATAAATGCTTCGGTTATTTTCCTCAGAAGTAAAGCAGGTATTTTCATTATTAAGTACCCTTTTAATTACAGCTCGGTGGAGGGCTGATCCCCTTGAGGGCATAGTGGGGCTGGGGTAGCCCCCGGGGTAGGACCCTCCGGCAAAGATTTCTTCCCCCGTTTGGAGACCATTGTCTCCGGGTCCTCGGAGGCGTTCCTCTTCCTTCCCTGGGGAGAGGAAGTTTCAGTCCCTCCTCCCCGGCTAACATCCTTCACGGAGGCGCTAGCCTCCTTGTTCCCCCCTTTATCTTCTCCTAAGGGCGCTTGATAAGGCACGATCTCCAGCATCCTGGTTAGCACGGGATTTGGTGAGGTCTCAGGGAGGGGGGGCGGACACCTAATCAACTTTGCCTTCGCTATCCAATCCTGGTCAAAGAGAGGCTTTTTAGGGCGACGTTGTGATAAATAAACGGACAGTGTGTTCGGATGCGGGGCTACTTACTTGGGTATCCGGGCGATTGCAGCTCATACCTGCATCCTCAGTGATGTTCGGACACATTATTTGTGGTCCGAAGAACAATTTGTACATCTCCTCGGGCGTCATGCCAAGGAAGTGTTGGATAGCTCGCGGTCCCTCCAGGTTGAACTCCCACATGCGGAGGGGACGGCGTTTGCAAGGCTGGACTTGACGAACTAGCATAACTTGCACTACCATAACCACAGTTCGGGACCCCCTACCCGAGATCCGCCGGTTTTGACACTGATAGTGCTTCTTCAACCTCTGGTCTTCTTGCTCCAGCCGCCCAAAGCAGCGCCGGTCGTGCCGCATGCTCCTGCCTCCCGTGGCCGGCTGTGCTACCGCGGAGTCCTCACCGCCCCCTACTATTCCCACCGCTGGCCAGGCCCTGCGACGACGGCAGCCTCACACCGCAGTCGAACTAGTGAACCCTCGTACTCCTCTCCGTGTGGGCTTCCACTGCCGCGTCTTCCCCGGCTCCCCGTCGTCCCCTTCCTAGGCCTCGCCGTCGTCCACCGCCCTGGTGCTCTCGGTGCAGCGTGGTCAACATGGTCAAGGAACGACTTCCATCGGACGTGGACTGTACGTGGAGAGGCTGACAGCTGGGTCCACAGCCGCAGCAAGGAAGTGCCTCCTTATTATGTGGAAAATAATGATTCCTCCACATGACAGCTGGGACCCACCGGACGGGCCACTGTATTTCGTGAAAAAAATGTTCCCCTGACTGCTAGGACCCACTAGCTACATCTTCGCATGTAAGGAAGTGCCTGACAGTCGGGACCCACCTAGTCGAAGCGTACATAGCGTTGTCATTCTGGTCGCGAACGTGTACGTACATATATACTGGTGGATGTAGAGGCGCGTACGTGTCGTAGTAGAGGCGCGTACCTGTCGTAGTAGAGGCGCGTACGTGTCATAGTAGAGGCGCGCACGTAGCATGTACACGTACGTACATCGGCCAGGGTGCAAGAAAAAAAATACGGCCACGTATGTGTACATACAGGCGGGGTCTCGGGCGCCTACTCGCGCATACGTACGGCCTGGGCTCGTGTACATGGCTGGGTCGGAACGGAGAAACAGCGTCGTCGTCGTGTTCATGGGGAGGCAACGGAATGCGTCGTGTTCATGGGGAGGCAACAGAATGCGTCGTGTTCATCGGGAGGCAACGGAACGCGTGGGAGCCAACCGGCTGGGTCGGAACGGAATGCATGGTCATGTTCATCGGGAGGGCTTGGACGGAACAGGCGATGGAAACGAGGCCTAGCGTACCGCAAAACGGAGGAAACGGCCTTGTGTTCGACCGGCCACGTTTGAAACAGGATCCTGTTCATCGGGAGGGGTCTGGCGTACCGCAAAACGGAGGAAACGGACCTCCTACAGTCGAAACGGGGGTCCTGTTGATCGAGAGGGGTGTAGCGTACCGCAAAACGGAGGAAACGGACCTCCTACGGTCGGTCGAAACAGGGGTCCTATTGATCGGGAGGGGTGTGGCATACTGCAAAACGGACGAAACGGACTTGTGTTGGAGTGCTATGGTCGAAACGGGGGTCCTGTTCATCGGGAGGGGTGTGGCGTACCACAAAACGGGACTCCACGGGATATTGTTCATCTCCACCGTTGACCTCCTCCAGCCTCCACGGGCTACCGTCGACCTCCTCCAGCCTCCACGGGCTCCTATTCATCCAACCTCCACCGCGCGCTACTCCACCGGCTACTGTTCAGCCACCCCTCCACGGGCACCCCTCCAATGTCTACTATTCATCCAGCCCTCCACACCACAGGGTCCTGTTCAACCACCCCTCCACGGGCACCCCTCCACCATCTACTGTTCATCCAGCCCTCCACCACACCACGGGATCCTGTTCATCCAGAGGCAACGCCACCGCTCAATGTTCATCCACCCCCCCCCCCAACGCTCACTGTTCATCCCAGAGGCAGCATCGTTCGGCTTCAGTCAGCAGCAGTAGCGAAGGAATCGCTCGATCGGGTTCAGTTAATATCCATCAATCGATCGCTCGGGTTCAGTAACGCGTAGCCTGCAGTGCAATCGCTCGGGTTCAGTTAGAGCCCAACGCCTCGCTCGGGTTCAGTTAGAGCCAACGCATCGCACACACGTGTGTACGTGTACGAGAGAAACGCGCATCGCTCGGCCCCTGACCTCCCACTGTAACCGGGAACTCCCCAAAATTTTCCTCCCCCTCGCTTCTACCACGGTTTTTTCCGTCATGGACGGCCCAAAGAATGTCATGCAGCTGCGTCTCCGGCCCGCCCAGGACGAAAAGCCCATTTTCTATCATGATTTTTTGTCATAGAAGTAGGAGCCCACCACATCTATGATGATACCGGGTTTTGTCACAATTATCGTCATAGAAGTGTCATATGTATGACAGAAAAAAAATTGTTTGGCCCAAAATGTCACGGATGTGTCTTTTTTTGTAGTGGGCGGCCATTTTTGAGGCCGCATGTTTCATCCTCCTTTATTGGCGAGTAATTGCTTCCTTTTTTGCCTCTGTTAAAACAGGGATATCTATTCAACTTGTTGCTATTGCGACATTTTGCTTCGCTTAATTTTGGTGGAACTACACAAAATAAGACCGGATTTCCATATATGTGTTGAGATCTCTCTCAGGTCTTCCTCACGAGTTGTTTCAAATCTTGGTCTTGAAAGGTCAGTACCGACTTTCCTCAGAATTAACTACTGAATCTTAGTTCAAAACTGCAACACTTGTTAGGGGTCGACGGGAGTACCATTTCTGTTAGGGATCGGCCGGAGTACATGTTTAAGAAATGTATTGTTCAGATAATGTCTTTGTTATTATATATCGGTTACAGTGTTTTACAAATGGTATATCCTGCTTTGTAGTTCTTTCTACATGTTTAACCAAGGTATTGTTAATATAATGTCTGTTAAAATGAATCAGTCGCATTGTTTTAGGAATGGTACTTTTATGCTTTGTCATTCTTTATACATGTTGAAACAAGGCATTGTTAAGATAATGTCTCAGTTAATATGAATGAATCACACTGATTGAGAATTGCTACTCTCCTGCTTTGTTTCCCATTAAGATAAGGTAGATCAGTAGATGTTTTTCTTCTGGGAGTACAAGTCATCAACCATTATTTCTCAGTAATTGTTTCCCTTATACCTATTGTTGCATATAGGGATATCAAAATTAAAGCTTAGTTTTATTCCAACTTTGATTTTAGTTGAACTGCCCAAAAGGAGCCAATGTGTCTAAGGCAAACTGCTGCATTAGTGGGTCCAGTTGGTCTTACCACTTTGCAGAAAGAAGCAGTCATTGTTTGCGCCACATTACACAAGGAATGATCAAGAAGCTTTACAGAGTATTAGTAGACGCTGGTGACATGATTAGTCTATAGAGAGCATAGGAAACTCTACAACACGTGGAGTGCACTGGGCAAAAAGTGCCCAAACAAGTACAAGAAGCCAGGACAGGACTCCAAATATGTCAATATCATTCTAAGCAACAATGATGAGGCATCTGGGTATGGTAATCTGTTTACCGTACTTTCAGTTTGTTAGTCCACCGATTGGTGGGTTGACACTCGGGCCAATATTCATGTGTGTGCTGATGTGTCTTTGTTTTCTTGCAGCATATAAATACGAAATCCACAAGGATGCTCAGCTTGATTTTAGTGGAACTGCACATAATGTTCAAATGGTTTGTGTCCTCCATGATACTTCATCATGCACAATACATCGAATGGTTCTCTAATCATTCATCGTCACCTTGAGCCACTGGACTATATGTTTGAATGGAGCTACCAGCGTCGGCCATTAAGAAGGGTAGGAAGAAAGACAAAAGGAGATATGGCTGCTTTACTTGTGGTTCAGAGGAACACTGGACAAACAAGTACCAAGAAGCCAGGACGGGACTCCAAGTCTGTCAATGTCACTCTAAGCAACAATGATGGGGCATCTGGGTATGGTAATCTGTTTACCGTACTTTTAGTTTGTTATTTCACCGATTGGTGGGTTGACACTGGGCCCCATATTCATGTGTGTGTTGATGTGTCTTTGTTTTCTGGCAGCATATAAATACGAAATCCACAGGGATGCTCAGCTTGATTTTAGTGGAACTACGCAAAATGTTCAGATGGTTCGTGTCCGCCATAATACTTCATCATGCACAATACATCGAATGGTTCTCTAATCATTCATCGTCACCTTGAGCCATCAGACTATCAGATGACAAACTGATGACAAACCATGCCCGTTCCACAATCATAGGTTTTACATATTTTGAATGGGAAAAGCTTGTCAAAGTTTAATCATTGATGTTAGCAAGAAGACATTAGTTTAATATATTGGAATTGGAAACCCTTGTCAATTTTTGCTCAATGATGTTAGCTAGAAGACATGCATTTCATATTTTTGAGTGGGACGCCCTTTGCTGTGAGCAACGTCGATCGTTTTTTCCTATTCCTGTCTTTAGTTCAGAAGTAAATATTTACTCTGCTAAGATGCATAGTCACATGAATGTTGACTTATGTAAGGTATTTTAAGAGTTTGTTCTAAATGTTTTCTATGTAATGCCAGGCCTTGTGAGTTTGATTGCAAAGTTGAGCTTGGAATGTTGTGGCATGCGACATCACGAGCTGTTCACCGCGCCTCCTGAGAATAATGCTTCATATTTTTTGCATGTTGATCTAATGCCCGTGATTTGCATGTTAAGAAGATCATCCTCTTCTGTTGTTTATGTGCTTAAGAAGTTCATTGTCTTATGTTTCATTCATAGCCTATACGACAACTCGGGTAGGTTAGAGGTGAAACCATATGATCTTCCGACCAACTCATCATCTTAGGCCGTGATTGGATCGTCGTTTTCCAACCAAAACCGCTTGTAAAACTGACGCTTGCAAATAAAAGCAGATGGTCTCGGGTGAAGCGCTTGGTTGGTCGATTTCGACTAGTAAAATATACACTGGTCTCTCAAATTACACACGTAACCCGCCGGTTTTACTTACAGACCTCGGGCCCTCGGTTTCATTACGCCTGTGTTTTACGCGTTGTTTCCGATGAGGAGTAAATTACACTTGTATCTTAATACAAGTGTGAAATAAACTAGAGCTCCCAAGCGCGGCCTTATCGTTTCATGTCGTCTTAGTCTCTCGAAGGTGCTCATAGGTGTCCGATGATCCTGGCTTCCTGAATGAGCAGCGAATGTTGTATCAGACCATCCGTAGGGCCCGCGAGGCCCCCTCCATCGTCCTTCGAGTTGTTGCGCTCGCCGTGGCGCCGAGCATTGTCAACATGGTCAACGAACATGAGGATTCAGGAGATGACTTTATTTTGACTGGATGACAGTAGGGACCCACTAGGGCCATAGCCATACGTACGCAAGTGCCTCCTTATTATGCACAACTATATTTTTTTTTGCTTCCTCCTGGTTTCCTGACATCACGGTCTCACACCATTGTCAACCTATGTAGTCAATAAACGAGAGAATTGCACAAGGAGCGATCGACAGCTGGGACCAAGCAGCTCAAGCAGTATTTCTGTTTTTGAGGTGTGAGCACTGCAGAGTTTTTCTTGAGCGATGTTTTCATTGTTGTTCAGAGGAGAGCAGGGTATTAACTGGGCGGGATGTGGCCTGTCTAGCCCAGGCCAGATATCCAACCCAGATATTAATTTTTTTTCAAGCTAAAAATGGCTAGCCCAGCTATACTTTTTTTGAGGAATACCCACGCGAGGTCAACTTGTTATTCTCCGCCCCGCTGGGCTGCAAATCTTTCCTAGGAGGGATGCATTATGCCTAATAGGAAAATGTGCTTTACTAAATATTAAATGGGATGTAATTATAAAAACTGGGCAGTAACTATAAAAAATGCACCAAACAAGTAATTAGTTTATAAAATATTATTTTTGGATTTTGAAAATTTTAATTTCATTAATTGTTGCGCGCGCAATGTTTTGTTGGATTTTTACGTAATACAAATTTTTATTGAAATTTTATTTAATATGACTAGAAATTTTGGGATAAAAATATTTCGGATCCCATCAAAATGTGGGAAATTTTTTGAATTCTGTTTTGAATGGTTGATTGAAATTATTAATCGTTGTCCTTGCTAGAAAATGGGTTGTACTTTTAACAAACTGTAAATGGGTTGTAGTAAATTCCATTAGAATTCAAGAATGGGTTGTACATTCTTACAAATCGCAAATGGGTTATAAGTTCTCCGCCACACACTTGTTGGCCTACTAAGTTGACGCGTATACAGGGCTTTGTCAACTTATAGTCAACACACGGTTCTAGCAGCAGTGGCAGTTGGATGTCCATCCAATGGATGTCGTGCTTCTTCTTCAATCTCGGATATTCTAGCTTCAGCCGCCCAAAAAATTATTCCTCCCCCTGACATCTGGGGCGCACCATTTCGGAGGCTGACCTGTGGGCCTACTAAGTTGACGCGTACCAAGGGCTTTGTCAACTTAGTCATTATAAATGATTCTGGCTGCAGTGACCGTACGATGTCCATCCAACGGCCGTCGTGCTTCTTCAACCTCTGGTCTTCTTGCTCCAGCCGCCCAAAGCACCGTCGTGTCGCCTACTCCTGCCTCCCGTGGCCGGCTGAGCTGCCGCAGAGGCCTCACCGCCCCCTACTACTCCCATCGCTGGCCAGGCCATCCCTCTACTCACCCACACCCCTTGTTATTCTGCGGCGACGGCAGCCTCACACTGCAGCTAAACCAGTGAACCCTCGTACTCCTCTCCACCTGGGCGTCCACTACCGCGTCTTCCCTGGCTCCGCGCCGTCCCCTTCCTAGGCCTCGCTGTCGTGCACGTGGTCAACATGGTCAACGAACGACATCCATCGGACGTGGACTGTACGTGGAGAGGCTGACAGCTGGGTCCATGGACGCACACAAGAAAATGCCTCCTTATTACGCGCAAAATAATGATTCCTCCACCCAACATCTGGGACCCACCGAAAGGGCCTCTGTATTTCGTGAAAAAATGTTCCCCCGCTGACAGGTCGGACCCACCAGCTATATCTTCGCATGCAAGGAAGTGCCTCCTTATTACGCACAAAAAATGAATACTCCCCCTGCTAGCTGGGACCCAGCATAGTGGGAAGCTGACTTGTGGGACTACTAAGTTGACGGGGATGGAGGACTTTGTCAACTTAGTCAATATGAGCGATTCTAGCTCCAGTGACCGTACGATGTCCATCCAACGGCCGTACTGCTTCTTCAACCTCTGGTTTTCTTGCTCCAGCCGCCCAAACAAGCGTCGGGCGTGCCTCCTGCTCCTGCCTCCCATGTACGGCTGTGCTGCCACCACTAGCCATGCCATCCCTCTATACTCACCCACACCTCCTGTTATTCTCCGGCGACGGCAGCCTCACACCGCAGCCGAAGCAGTCAACCCACGTACTCCCCTCCGCGTGGGCATCCACTATCGCGTCTTCCCCGGCTCTGCGTCGTCCCCTTCCTAGGCCTCGCCGTCGTCCACCGCCTTGGTGCTCTCAGCGTGGCGTGGTCAATGTGGTGAACGACCGACTTCCATCAGAAGTGTGTTGTACATGGAGAGGCTGACAGCTGGGTCCATGGCTGCAGCAAGGAAATGCCTCCTTATTACGCGGAAAATAATGATTCCTCCACCTGACAGCAGGGACCCACTGGACGGGCCACCGTATTTCGTGAAAAAAATGTTCCCCCTGACTGCTGGGACCCACCAGCTACATCTTCGCACGCAAGGAAGTGTTTCCATATTACGGGCAAAAAAATGATTCGCCCCCTGACTGCTGGGACCCACCAGCTACATCTTCGCACGCAAGGAAGTGGCTGACAGTCGGGACCCACCTGGTTGAAGCGTACGTAGCATTATCACTCTGGTCGCGAACGTGTACGTACATACTGGTCGATGTAGAGACGCACACGTGTCGTAGTAGAGGCGTGCACGTAGCATGTACACGTACGTACAATGGCCAGGGTGCAAGAAAGAAAATACGGCCACGTACGTACATACGGGCAGGGTCTCGAACGCCTACTCGCGCATACGTACGGCCAGGGCTCGTGTACATGGCTGGGTCGGAACGGAGAAGCTGCGCCGTTGTTGTGTTCATGGGGAGGCAACCAACTGGCTCAGAACGGAATGCGTCGTCGTGTTCATCGGGAGCCAACCGGCTTGGACGGAATAGCCGATGGAAACGAGGCCTGGCGTACCGCAGAACGGAGGAAACGACCTTGTGTTTGACCGGCCATGATCGAAATGGGATCCTATTCATTGGGAGGGGTCTGGCGTACCGCAAAACGGAGGAAACGGACCTCCTACGGTCGAAATGGGGTCCTGTTGATCGGGAGGGGTGTGGCGTACCGCAAAACGGAGGAAACGGACTTGTGTTGGAGCGCTACGGTCGAAACGGGGGTCCTATTCATTGGGAGGGATGTGGCGTACCGCAAAACGGGACTCCACGGGATATTGTTCATCTCCACCGTCGACCTCCTCCAGCCTCCACGGGATCCTGTTCATCCACCGTCGACCTCCTCCAGCCTCCACCTGCGACTGTTCATCACGAGCTCCTGTTCATCCAGCCTCCACCGCGCGCTCCTCCACCGGCTACTGTTCACCCAACCCTCTCCACGGTGGTCCTGTTCAACCACCCCTCCACGGGCTACTGTTCATCCAGCCCTCCACCAGCTATTGTTCACCTAGCCCTCTTCACGGGGTCCTGTTCAACCACCCCTCCATGGGCTACTGTTCATCCAGCCCTCCACCGACTACTGTTCATCCAGCCCTCCACGGGGTCGTCCTGTTCATCCAGCCCTCCACGGGGCCCTGTTCATCCACCCCTCCATGGGGTCCTGTTCATCCACCGGCTCGATCGATCGGGGTACTGTTCATCCAGCGGCAACGACCTCTACTACCATGGGGTCCTGTTCATCCAACCCCCCATCGGGAACTGTTCATCCAAACCCCCCAACAACGCTCCCTGTTCATCAAGGGAAGGAGGCAGCAGTGTTCAATCGGCTTCAATTAGCAGCAGTAGCGAAGGAATCACTCGGGTTCAGTTAACAGCAAGGAAAGGGATCGATCGATCGCTCAGGTTCAGTAACACGTAGCCTGCAGTGCAATTGCTCGGGTTCAGTTAGAGCCCAATGCCTCGCACACACGCACGTACGTACGAGAGAAATGCGCATGGCTCGGCCCCCGACCACCCACCGTAACCGGGAACTCCCCGATATTTTCCTCGCCCTCGCTTCTACCACGGTTTTTTCATCATGGACGGCCCAAAGAATGTCATGCAACTGCGTCTCCGGCTCGCCCAGGACGAAAAGCCCATTTTTCTGTCATGATTCTTTTCATAGAAGTAGGAGCCCACCACATCTATGATGATACCGGGTTTTGTCATAATTATTGTCATAGAAGTGTCATAAGTATGACAGAAAAAAAAATTGTTCGGCCCAAAATGTCACGGATGTGTCTTTTTTTGTAGTGCTACTTTCTAGAAACCGTGCGGGTTGTTTGAGTTCATCGCCCACGGTGTTGTCTGAGTAACCGTTTGCAATAGAAAACCCCAATAAGCAGGGTAATTAGCCTATTATTGCTAATCCATGTACTAATCAAACTGATATTTCTTATAAAACACGTCAGATACTTCATATCCGTAAAAAAGCAACCAGGATTTCATAATCGAATTACATCAAATAGCTTCGGCACTCAGTTACGCCATTACACAACAGCACCAAGTTTCACATGCAGCATTAAAAACCTTGGAAAGTAATATCATACACGGAAAATAGACAAATGAATCTCATCTGGGAAACTACAGAAGCAGAAGGTAAATATTGAGCCTTCAGTGATGTTGAATGTCCTTGCAACTTTAGGCCAGTGGCTATGGATAATTGCCCGCCCAACCTTCGTCCTCTTCAGCAAGACTTCAATATTGTATCGTGGGTGTTGAATGAATACCTTCCTCGCCTCTTGACCTTGCAGGTGGTTTGAGAGGTAATCATCGGTGAACTGCTTTGAAAAGTACTGAAAACAAAGCTATGCATAAATCGCTGTTGTAAATTTTGAAATGGCGCAAGGGGTAAAAACAAGGCAAAAGAGTTGGTACCATCCTATAGTTGACTGATGTCTTCTTCATTGTGCAAACAAAGATCTTGCTGTTATTCCTCGCAAGTTTCTTCATCCTAACAATCTTTCTGAGTTTCTTCATCCTAACAATCTACCCGAGATCCAGGAGGCCAAGAAGATCACGACGGGTAAGGCATTTAAGATGCAAAGCAAGTATGCAGAGAAGCAATACCTTTTACTAACCCGGGTTCGGAGTTCCCCAGGAGCATTTGCAGATTTACCATGCAGTTATCAGACACCGCGGAGTTCTACCGAGCCGAAGGAGGGGGTTCTACGGAGAAGCTATTCTGGTCGCAGTATGCGGCGCCAGAGCATCCCGTGTCCTTCACCGATCAGCTGAAACAGCTAGTGGAGCTGCATAGGGTGGCCGAACTAGCCATGAAGGATTTCATAATCCGGCTATGGCCAGCTGAAGCTATGCCAAGCAGCTACTTCGGACTCGTGAGGCGGATGGTGAGCGCATGTCCTCGGCTGGACGTCGTCAAGCGCTCGGCCTGCATTGAAGGTGCGTGCATGGCCTTTGCCCGTTGCAAGATGTGGTGGGCGAAGATGGACGCCGTCGAGGTGACCAGAGGGCAACTGGAGGGCAAGGAACACCGCACACCCGAACGGTATTTTGCGGATGTTTTGGAGGGTTCTCGCCTTGTGGCCACACAATGTTCGTAGGATATTGTATTTGAATAAATGTATTCATGTTACCTTTGCCTTGTATTATGGGAACAAAGCCTATTTTGTAATGTAATATTGTTATGCTTTGAATTGTTTCCTCCTGTGCGGCCGTTTTATATGTAATCTGAGGGTTGGCCAGTCGTCGGCTTCTGCCCTCACGTAGGTAGTACGGAGGTGTTCGGGATGGAATCTAAACAATCTTGATCCAATTGTATGGTCCTTGAAGGAGTTGTTTAGCACAATGAATAAGGCAATCAGACTGTACGGCTTAAACGCCCTCACTTAACCATAGGAGTTTTATAATAAAGCATAGGTGCAGCCCAGGTTCGAACCAGGGGGCTGTCAGCATCTGATCAGGAAGTGCCGATCTTTCGCATAATGCGGAAAAAATCTCCAACGATTTGTAACCCTCGAAGAGCTGACCGGCTCTCGCCGTATCATGATAGTCAATTTTTGGCTTTCTCTACTGAGGTGCTCATCTGGTCAAGGCCAGGGCACAATCGCAGTAGTTCTCCCTTTACTACCCTAGCCGATTTAGCGGAACGTAGGGTAGCAAGCACAGGAGCCGGGCAACCCAACTATTGACCAAAGACATGATTCAGAGCCAATGCATATAATGCTAAATTTGGGGTGCCGAACTTATCTTTAGGGATTGTTTGGACTTTGTTGCTGTATCATGGGGCGATGGGGAGCCCCTGGCAAATATGACACGTACCAGAGTGTACGACTGCTAGGAAATAAGTAATATAAAGGAAAACAGAAGGAGGATAGAGATAGGGTCCGGAGCCCTTGAACTTGGCTCATGAACTGTTTCCATTATAGTTGGGTTAATGCGTCCAAGCACATTGGTACAAAATAATGCAATAAGCAACCAGCTATTTGACATGCCATACCCAAAGGTGGACTGCGCGTGGGTCCTGAAGAACGGTTAGCCTCTAGGGCTTCCCATGTACGCCTGTGCTCCGTGTCAATCCGGTGTGTTTGTCCTTTGACGGGATCGTTAATCAGGCCGCCGAAGGAGGTTCCCATAGGAGAAACCTGAAACAAGGGAAAATGAGATAGTAAAGTTATATGTGTGTTCGGATCGGTCTGGCCGAACCGTGGATCCCGTGATAGCTTGTGCCTCCGTCGTCGCCCATGGAATTTTGAGTGCGTAGTTATGGATGGGTGGTATGAATGTCACTACTTCATCGGGATTGGGACGGAGACCGAATTGCTAATCAAGCTCTTGACGAGCTGCGTTGTCCTGTTGCAGTGTAGTCCAGACCCTCTTAATGATGTCCAGGGGCTCGGCATCCAGACTATGATGCTGCTTGAGAAGGCCGTTTTGTACCTCTGCTGCTAGGGCGGCGGTGTGCTCCTCTGTTCGGAGGGAGCATTTTGTGTTTCCGTTGACTGTTATGACGCCGCACGGACCGGGCATTTTCAGCTTGAGATAAGCATAGTGTGGTACCGTGTTGAATCTAGCAAACGCGGTTCGTCTGAGTAGTGCGTGGTAGCCACTATGGAAGGGGACGATATCGAAGATTAACTCCTCGCTTCGGAAGTTGTCCGGGGAATCGAAGACCACCTCCAGCGTGATTGAGCCCGTTCAGCAGGCCTCAACGCCTGGTATGACTCCTTTAAAGGTAGTCTTTGTGGGTTTGATTCGTGAGGGATTAATGACCATCTTCCGCACTATATCCTGATAGAGCAGGTTGAGGCTGCTACCGCCGTCCATTAGGACTTGTGTTAGGTGAAATATGTTGATGATTGGGTCGAGGACCAGTGCGGCTGAACCGCCATGCCGGATACTAGTTGGATGATCTCGACGATCGAAGGTGATCGGGAATGACGACCACGGATTGAATTTTGGGGCGACTGGCTCTACCGCGTAGACGTCCCTAAGTGCTCGCTTGCGCTCCCTTTTGGGGATGTGTATAGCGTATAACATGTTCACCGTTTTGACTTGAGGGGGGAATTTCTTCTGCCCTCCGGTGTTCGGCTGCCAGGGCTCTTCGTCCTTGTCCTCACTTTGTGATCCCTTTTCTTTGTTTTCGGCATTTAACTTGCCAACCTGTTGGAAAACCCAACAGTCTCTGTTGGTGTGATTGGCTTGTTTGTCTGGGGTACCATGTATCTGGCACGAACGATCGAGTATGCAATCCAGGCTGGATGGTTCATCGATGTTCCTTTTGTAGGGCTTCTTTCGCTGTCCGGACTTGGAGCCGCTGAATCCGGCGTTAACGGTGGTGTCATCGGTGTTGTCGCCATTGCTTCGGCGTTTGTGTCTGTTGCGCCGGATCTTTCTGGAGCTGTTCTTGGCCTCGGAAGGGCCTGTCTCACTGGCTGTGCTTTTGCTACGAGCCAGCCAGCTGTCCTCTCCCGCGCAAAAGCGGGTCATGAGTGCCGTAAGGGCTACCATGGACTTCGGCTTTTCTTGGCCGAGGTGGCGTGCTAGCCATTCATCATGGATGATGTGTTTAAAGGCTGCTACGGCTTCGGCATCCAGACAGTCAACGATCTGGTTCTTTTTGGTTAGGAACCTAGTCCAAAATTTTCTGGCTGATTCTCCAGGTTGTTGAACTATGTGGCTTAAGTCATCGACATCGGGTGGCCGGACATATGTACCTTGGAAATTGTCAAGAAAGGCCTCTTCCAGATCCTCCCAGCTGCCCATGGAATTCTTGGGCAGGCTATTCAGCTAGTGTCCAGCTGGCCCTTTGAGTTTCAGTGGGAGGTATTTGACGGTGTGGAGGTCGTCTCCCTGGGCCATGTGGATGTGGAGGGTAAAGTCCTCAATCCATACTGCGGGGTCGGTTGTTCCGTCGTATGATTCAATATTGACGGGCTTGAATCCCTTGGGAAATTCATGATCCAGCACCTCATCCGTGAAGCAGAGAGGGTGTGCGGCGCCTCTATATCGGGCCGCGTCATGGCGCACCTCTGATGGAGTGCGTCTGCGGTTATCGGCCCGGGTGTGACTAGGTTTGTCACGGCCGAATAGGTAGTCATCATCCTGAGTTGGGAAGCGTCCTCAAGATCCGTAGATTGATCTGGTGTGTTCTGCTCTGCTGTCCAGCTCCTGCCGAAGGTCATATGTATGGTCCCGAGCTGTTCTGTCCCTGTTTTGCGAGGTAGTGGGGTGGGTTGTTGTTCGGCCTGAGTTGCCGCTTTATCCCGACCGCGGAGTGGTCGGTCCGCCGCACTATCCCAACCGTGTGGTGGTCGGTCCGCATTGCGTGAGGGAGGTATGGGATTTAGTGCCTCCTCACCGAATTAAGGTAACAGGCTATGCTTTGGGTAACTCTTGGCTGGGCGCTTGAGGCTGTATTCTTCGGCTGCCAGGACATCAGTCCACCTATCGATGAGCAGGTCTTGATTGGCTTGAAGCTGTTGCTGCTTCTTCTGCAGGCTTCTTGCGGTGGCTATTAGCTGGTGCTTGAAGCGCTCCTGCTCGAGGGGTGCCTCAGGCATGATGAAGTCCTCATTGCCGAGGCTCTCATTATCCTCGGAGACTGGACAATAACTATCATCGTCTGGGTCATTGGGCATGGTCTAATTATCAGGATTGTCTTGCCCGTTATCTTGTTCCTCCTGTTCGGATGCAGCCCCGACAGGGTCATCGTTGTTTTTGGCAATGCCCGGAGTACTATTCTCTCCGGTGCCAGTATTTCCGTCATTTGAGCGACGAGGCTTAGAGCGGCGTTTAGGACGCCGGCGCTTGGACTGTGTCTCGGAAGGTTTATTCGCAGCTGGATCTCCTTTGTCCTCGTCGCTAGCTTTTTTAGGTGTGTCGACCATGTACACATCGTACGAAGAGGTGGCCGTCCAACGTCCAGTAAATGGCGGGTTTTGGCCTTGCTCCTAGTCGGCATCGTTGTCCATACCATCGATGTCTTTGGAGCTGTAATCGAGCACGTCGGTTAAATCATCGACAATGGCTATGAAGTGGGTGGCGGGTGGGAAACAAAATTTCCCATCATCAGCCTCTGGCTCGAATCGAACATAGTTCGATTGTGAGTCCTTCTCCAAGGACAAGTTCTTTAAAGAGTTTAGTACATCACCCAAGGGTGAGTGCTGGAAGATGTCTGCGGTGCTAAATTCGAAAATTGATAGCCGATCCAGCTCGGTGTCCACAGGCGTACCCGATTCGGAACTCGTAGCCGGAGACGAGTCCGGAGTTCCATTGATGTGGATATCGTGGGGTGCTGAGTCCGTGTGCGGCTCCAACGCCAGGGACTCTGTGGCTTTGGATGGCACGATTTGCTCCGGTTCTAAGGCCGTTGCAGCAGCAGGGACCATCCGATGTATGTGATCCGGTTACAGATTTAGGTCATGTTCATCGGAGCGAGGGGGAGCGATCGCTGCGGTCTCAAATCCATTGAAGATCAAGTCTCCATGGATATCCGCGACGTAGTTCAAGCTTCCAAACCTGACCGGGTGGCCAGGGGCGTAGCTATCGATCTGCTCCAGATGGCCAAGCGAGTTGGCCCGCAGTACGAAGCCGCCGAACACGAAAATCTGTCCGGGGAGGAAGGTTTCTCCTTGGACAGCGTCGCTGTAGACGATTGAAGGAGCCATCGAACCTTTCGTGGACGACATAGTGGAACTCTCAATGAAAGCACCAATGTCAGTGTCAAAACCGGTGGATCTCGGGTAGGGGGTCCCGAACTGTGCGTCTAGGATCGATGGTAACAGGAGACAGGGGACACAATGTTTACCCAGGTTCGGGCCCTCTCTATGGAGGTAATACCCTACGTCCTGCTTGATTGATATTGATGAATATGGGTGTTACAAGAGTTGATCTACCACGAGATCGTAATGGCTAAACCCTAGAAGCCTAGCCTGTATGACTATGGTAATGAATGTGTCCTTTCCGGACTAACCCCTCCGGTTTATATAGACAACGGGGGGATCTATTGTTTACATAGGATCGGTTACATAAGAAGGAATCTTCATAGTCGGTTGCCAAGCTTGCCTTCCACGCCAAGGAGAGTCCAATCCGGACTCAGGTATAGTCTTCAGCCTTCATGTCTTCACAGCCCACCAGTCTGGCCCATGGATAACAGGCCGGACACCCGAGGACCCCTTAGTCCAGGACTCCCTCAACTGATATTCATGGACATCTCATTTTCCCGTATGCAAAATGGGTCGAACATTGGGTCTAAGCCTCTGACAGAAGGACCTACATGTGCAAGACCAAATTGTAAGGAACCTAAATATTAGAATGATTCCTGCAATTGCACAATAATGTGCTATTAGCCAAAGGACCCTGCTTGAACAAACCTCGATGGTAAACCGCAGTGTCTCCCATTGTTTTCCTGCAACACACATAAGGAAGATCTTGATCAGGTTAACTGAGAGTTGCCATACTATTGGTAGAATATGTATTGAGTACACCCAAATTCGATTGGTGTCACATGCATAACAATACAAAATTGTACCCACAACAAATGAAAATCAAATTGCAGAAATGAACCAAACAGTTAAATGGATAGCAGACCAAATGAACCAAAATAGTTAACTGAGCACGACATTGCAGAATAGAAACATGTACTAGAAGATAAGACAGTTAACAAAACAAAGAATGCTTGAGAACAGTACTACGAAATGTAGCAATTGTTGGACCAAAGTGTTAACTGAACATTACATTTCAGAGGACCAAACTGTTAACTGAACATCAGATTGCATATTAACATTACAGAGGACAAATCACTAGAAGGCACTGACGGTGGCCTCGAGAAAACATCACGAACTGTATTTTAAAGTAGACAACCGCGTGGCGGTGTCGACGGTGGCCTCGAAGACGAGGTGCTCCTCCAAGATCTGGTGGTCGACACGCATGGCAGCCATAGCGACCTTGTTAGTGCATGCGGCCGCATGCTACTCAGCTCCATGTTATACTGCATGTAAAATGGCTGTGGGTGGCGCTTAATTGGAGGAGGGGGCAGTGATTTCGGTGGAAGGTGTTGCTCCGTCGGTCGGGGCATGTGGGACGGGAAAGGAGGAGGATGGTGTGGGTGGGGTGTGGATTACCTGACCATATCGACAAGGCCACGCAGCAAGAAGAAGGGTCGGCGGTGAGGAGCCCGCGCGGCAAGAAGAAGGGTCGCCGGCGAGTAGGCGGCGCTGCAAGAAGAAGGGTCGCCGTTGAGGAGGCGGCGCTGCAAGAAGAATGGTAGCTAGGGAGGAGGCGGCGCTGCAAGAAGAAGGGTCGCCGGTGAGGAGGCTGAGCTACCAGTAAGCAGCACTGAAGGTTTGAACTTGGAAAGCAAGGAGGAATAGTGGAAATGTGGCTTTTGGTAGGAGGGAGGGGGCGGGGAGATAGATATTTCCGCAGTGGCCAAAAAATTTCGCTCGGTGTCGCGAGAAACTAGCGCAAAAGTGTGGTTCAAGCGAGGGCGATGGACTGTAGACGACGAAGCTTCCTGCGTAAGCCAGACAAGATAGTGCGCCAAGATATTTTATATCGCATCACACACGATTCTTTCTAGTAAACTGTTTGTGGTATACCTGATTATTTTCATTATGTTTTGAAAGACAAAATGGTGTTACGAAGGGAAAGGATGGTGCTTGAATTGTTAGAAAATTTATGTACAATGAACATGCAACCAGTACATGAGTGTCGTGTTTAAATTTGGAATTATTCCGGGTTCGTTTGGCATTTTATGCATTAATTGAGTTTTTAGGCATTTAATGTGCATAATTCAAATTTGAACTACAAGCACATGCTCCAATGCACCAAAGTTTGCTAAAAAATTACATGTATGTCTTTGGGTGAATTAAAGGTCCCATGCAAGAAATGGGAATAAAATTCAAACATCTGGGTGTCATGGCCCGGCCGGAATGATTGACAAACTTGATTTTTTAATTCCTGTAAATCCAAAACACGGCTGAAAATCATGAAACTTGGCATGGTGTCATGACATGGCACCAACATGTAGCAGTAAATTTTTTGGCCGAACTGGGACAAGCTTTGGTGTAAGCTTCTTGCAAACCGGAGCTTCCCTCATGAAGGCTCTTGGTTCCGAGAGGGAACGTGTCACCTTCGTGTGCGAAACGACATACGTACATTGCTTTCTCCCGCCTTAATTTTTGTACACTGACAGATTAGACCAAATAGAAGTATCGTGCTAAATTTTGGAATTCTTTCGTGTTTGTTTGGTCTTTTTTATACATTAATTGAGTTTCTAGGCATTTAATGTGCATAATTCAAATTTGAACTACAAACACATGCTCCAGTGCACCAAAGTTGTTTGAAAAATCACATGTGTGTCCTTGGGTGAATTTCTAGGTCCCATGCAAGAGATGGGAGTGAAATTGAAACATCTGGGCGTCGTGGCTCAGTCGAAAAGATTGAGAAACTTGGTTTTTAATTCCTGTAAATCCAAAACACGTCTGAAAATCATGAAACTTGGCATGGTGTCATGACATGGCACCAACATGCTGCGGTAATTTTTTTGGCCAAATTGGGACAAGCTTTGGTGTAAGCTTCTTGCAAACCGGAGCTTCCCTCAAGAAGGCTCGTGGTTCCCAGAGAGAACATGTCACCTCCGTGTGCGAAATGACATACATACACTGCCTTCTCCCGCCTTAATTTTTTTACACTGGCAGATTAGACCAACTAGAAGTACCGTGCTAAATTTTGGAATTATTCCGGATTCGTTTGGCCTTTTTTATACATTAATTGAGTTTCTGCGCATTTAATGTGCATAATTCAAATTTGAACTACAAGCACAGGCTCCAGTGCACCAAAGTTGTTTGAAAAATCACATGTGTGTCCTTGGGTGAATTTCTAGGTCCCATGCAAGAGATGGGAGTGAAATTCAAACAGCTGGGCATCGTGGCTCGGCCGAAAAGATTGAGAAACTATGCCTGAAAATCATGAAACTTGGCATGGTGTCATGACATGGCACCAACATGTTGCGGTAATTTTTTGGCCGAATTGGGACAAGCTTTGGTGTAAACTTCTTGCAAATCGGAGCTTCCCTCAAGAAGGCTCGTGGTTCCGAGAGGGAACGTGTCACCTCTGTGTGCGAAACGACATACGTACGCTGCCTCCTCCCGCCTTAATTTTTTTACACAGACAGATTGGACCAAATAGAAGTACCGTGCTAAATTTTGAAATTATTTCGGGTTCGTTTGGCCTTTTTTATACATTAATTGAGTTTCTGCGCATTTAATGTGCATAATTCAAATTTGAACTACAAGCACATGCTCCAGTGCATCAAAGTTGTTTGAAAAATCACATGTGTGTCCTTGGGTGAATTTCTAGGTCCCATGCAAGAGATGGGAGTGAAATTTAAACATCTGGGCGTCGTGGCTCGGCCGGAAAGATTGAGAAACTTGATTTTTTAATTCCTGTAAATCCAAAATACACCTGAAAATCATGAAACTTGGCATGCTGTCATGACATGGCACCAACATGATGCGATAATTTTTTTGACCGAATTGGGACAAGTTTTGGTGTAAGCTTCTTGCATACCGGAGCTTCCCTCAAGAAGGCTCATGGTTCCAAGAGGGAACGTGTCACCTCCATGTGCGAAATGACATACGTACACTGTCTTCTCCCGCCTTAATTTTTTTACATAGACAGATTAGACCAAATAAAAGTACCGTACTAAATTTTGGAATTATTCCGGATTCGTTTGGCCTTTTTATACATTAATTGAGTTTTTGTGCATTTAATGTGCATAATTAAAATTTGAACTATAAGCACAGGCTCCAGTGCACCAAAGTTGTTTGAAAAATCAATGTGTGTCGTTGGATGAATTTTTAGGACCCATGCAAGAGATGGGAGTGAAAGTCAAACATCTATGTGTCGTGGCTTGGCCGGAAAGATTGAGAAACTTGGTTTTTAATTACTGTAAATTCAAAACACGCCTGAAAATCATGAAACTTGGCATGGTGTCATGACATGGCACCAACATGTTGTGGTAATTTTTCTGTCCGATTAGCGAAGGCGCACACATTAACAATCAGCAAAGTCATTTTGGAACAAGTGTTGTCATATTACAAATCGGAAACACACATATTATTAAAACCATGAGTGTTCAACTTACCAATTACGGCTTTGTTTGGTTGTCAGGTAAGCAGAACCCTGGGTAGCAATCCCCTAGTGTGGATATTCCATGTGCATCACCGATCCCTCCCACCATGGGGGAGATGTCCCCACTATCCTGTTGCCCAAATGGTAAGAAGGGGGAGGGGAGGACACATGCTAATACAAATATAACAAATAATTCACATGAACCAACCACAAATCATAGGTAAAAATTCCACAAATAATTCAAAAAAATCTAAAAAAAACAGACAAACGAGTTCAGATTTATGTAACTAGAAGTTAAGAATATTACAAGTATCATCCATCACATCAGAAAGGTTCAAATATTGACTGGTTCGCATTTCATTGTGATCAAGTGTTGACCAAACCATTTTCATGTACCGACATAAAATCAATCATTACAACCGGCATTGACGCATCAACGGTTTCAAGTTTGTTGGATACAAAAAGTTCTCAATTATCAAGTTCCGATGCCCGAGGCAAAGACACTTTTAAATACGATGAGCTACAGGGCGACAAAGCAAGGCGACAATCACTAGTCCTACTCAGTCTTCTCTCCACTCGGCTTCGACATCAGGTGCCACAGCTCAATGTTGGTTGAACTACGAAAAAGTAAGTTAGCATCATGTATCCAACTGAGAATTTTATGACTAGAGTTTGAATCTCTAATAATGAACATCAGGACTTGTTGATAAGAAGGATAAGAACCACAGAACTAACTACTATGTATGGGTACTGTGGCATAAATTTCCGTAATAATTACTAAATAACTAAGGACAAAGATGATAAGCGGTAGATCATTAAACCATTGTCAATCTCCACAATACAATATAATTCCAAAATTAGTAAAACTGGGGAGAAAATGTATAATTGGAAAATTAAGGAGAAGACAAACATGGATTTATTAGTGCAGAAAGTAAAGACCTCTATCTAAAAAAGAGGCAAGGTAGCCACATACCTTTCTTGCTCTGAGTGAAACCTTCCCAATGACCTAATTACCGAAAGGCATCCAACAACTAAACACAATGTCTTCGGATAAAGCAAAACACTTCTAATGTCAGAGCACCTGCATACAATAAAAGCCTAGGAGAACTGAAAAAGAAACAACATCAATGCATATGAACCGTTGGTCTGATATATATTTCAGTTCTCTGAGCACTAGGGAAGAACTACTATTGACCAATGTATATGCAACTTGTGTAAAGCAACATCAATAGAAAAATATAATGATTCTTTTTTATTTCTTCTAAACTAGATAGAGTAGACTTACAAACGATGCATCTAGAATCCTACTCTCCTTGTGAAAAGCTGAAGCAGAACTGTACTATACTATTCCTTGTTCTCCATACAAGATGACAAGTTCTAGATCCTCCTTTATATTTCAGTTCTCTGCGCACTAGGTAAGACCTGCTATTGACCATGCATATGAACCTTGTGTAAAGCAACATCGAAAAAATCCACACCAAGTACATGCTATCAAATGCTAGTAGTACAGCGTGCATAAGAAACTACAGAAGACTACATATGTGTCATTGTCAACACAAGTTTAAATAATTCATAGCATGACATTGTCACTTGAGGTGTAAATATCACTGACTAGACTCTGTTGTGCCCCTTGTTCCTGTTGCTTCAAGGCAACAAGAAACTCTGCATCTTGAAGAATCATGGCTAGCTCCACATGTCCAAGTCCAACTCGAAAGATAAAAACATCTCTTCTACCGTCTACGGCAAGCCAGCAACCATGTACTAATGGCTAGTATTACATAATAGAAGAGATACCGAAATACTATCATGGCAAGTCACTAAAGATATTGATCCTTCAACTGATTGTGGGTAGTCCATGATAATGTGCATAACTTCTGTTCCATAGTACTATAACTTCCGTTCTACTACTGCCACAGGATGCATTACAACACATGATGGTGCCATGTCTTAAGATACTACAGCCGCCGGATCATAGCTTCTATTCCATAGTACTAACAAAAATGTGCACAGAAGGGATGCAAACTTTCTTCAGTAAATAGCAAGACAATAAACACAATAAAGCATCACTCTAGAACCTCATCTTGTTTTTCCAAAATGAAATGGACAACAACTCACATTTGACATTTCCAGAGTAAGGTGTCCATGTACAATAACAAGCAGTTGCTGCCGACGAGCTGACCAATTGACTGATACTAATTTTGGAGTATTAGATAAGCAATGTAGCTTCTGGGGTACCCAAAGACATGACAAGGCAAACATTAATGATCATCACACGCCTAAATGGATTGCCTCCTAGTTTATACGAACACTTCTAAACTACTAAGCATTGCTTACATTTCTTTCATTTTCTAATATCCAACACCAATGCATCAATCCTGCCTCCTAGAATGAACCCACTCACAAAAAAATTACCCTCTTCAGAAATATACAAGAACATTGTGCATAGGTTAGCATCACAAGGAGGTAAAGGTGGTTGTGCTCACTTGTAAGGTCAGGATGATGTCTTGTGAACGTTGGGATGTTGTTCAGTATTGGTGCTTGTGGTACAGAACTCAAACAGGAGAGGCTCTTGGATCTGTACATCTGCTGGTTAGTGCGTGTAGTAGGAAGACATTATCACGGAGAAGCAAAAATGATGGGTGGAAGAGGAGGAGGAGGAGGAGGAGTAGGGGATAAACATAGTGGAACATGAGGATGATCCCCTGGCCGTCGTCGTCATCGAAAGGTGAAAATCTTGGAGGCGGAGGCGAGATCCGGGAAGTAGTAGGATGACGACCCCGGTCCTGTTGCCCCAGCCGGAGGCGGGGCAGGGAGCGTGGAGGGAGGCGGGCAGGGAGCGTCGCCATCGCCAGACGGAGGAGGCCGGAGTGCTGGACGGAGGAGGCTGAAGCGCTGGACGAGGAGATCTTCCAGTTGCCGCCGCCACTCGTTCACGAGCGCGAGACAGAACGAGCGAGGGTTTCCTCCCCGACTTCTCTAGATGTGGAGGCCTCTCCCGAGGAAAGGCCGCGGAAAGGGCAGGGGTGCCCGTTTCTCATGGGCCTCCAAATGTTGCCGTGAGAATCCCCGCTTTTTTTGGTCCATGGTTTCTCGGCCCGAGGAACAGGCAGGGATCCCGGGAGGTTCTTGTGAAACCAAATGAGGCCTAAGTGCGGCCACGTGTCCCCTTTTTATTGGCTAGTAGGTGTCGTGCGGGGTAGCTATTTGAGTACGGGAGACGTGCGATCAGACCTCTGCGCATGCTCATCGGGAGGAGAGCCCTTTGACTGCTACCAGATGCACACCTTCCTCCCAACGTCTCCATTAATGGCGTCCGAGCACCTGTTCTACGGCGTGGCTATATGTCTCGCTGGACTGAGATTTAAGAGAGAAAAATAAAAACCTGAAAAGAAAGTTTTGCACCGATCTTGATATAAGATCCGACAGACCTATATAGCATCGACTGTGACTTATAGCAAGCATGATGAATATAAGGACGATGACAGTGGATAATAATTGTCTTACATATTTAGAAACATAATTAAAAAAGCTACATGCGGCAACGCCCGGATACACAAGGGCAAAAAAAGAAGGAAGACAACGATCTGGCTCGCTGATCTCTACTTTCTTAATGCGTTGCTGCAGGCCCCGGGAACTAGTCTCCGCGGTGAGCGGCGACGAGCTCTTTCTTGTCCTCTAGATGCTGCTTGAAAGCATCCACGTATTCCTCCACCGGCCTTCTGCGCTCGATGCACGGCATGGCATTCTCGTCCATAAGTTTCTCGACAATGATGCTGGTCCTCTTCAACAAGGCAGTGGTCTGCTCCTGCTGCTCCACACTTTCGACGATCTTCGCCCTCAGCAGGTCGCGCTCGGCCCGGAGCTTCGCATTGCTCTCATTTAGTTGTCGAATGACGTCGGTAGACTGTTCAAACGAGGCTTTCGGGTCATCCCGCAACCTCGCCCACCTGGAGATCTGATCCATCTGCCTAAGGATGAGGGCACGCATGCGCCTGTAAGAGTCCTCGCCTGCCCGCGAGACATTTTCCCAGGCCGCTGCGGCACGGGAGGAAATCTCTGCTCCATTCGCAGTGCGGCGGGACATCTCTTCTGCTTCCGCGACGCGGCCGGACCAGTTTGCTGCATCGACAGCATGGTGGGACCTCCGTGCTGCTTCGGCGGCGTGGCATGAACTCTTTGCTGCTACGGCCGTGCGGCGGGACATGTTGGTTGCTTCTGCGGCGAGGCGGGACATCTCTCGTTCTTCCGCTTCTAGTCTCGCCTCTCCATGGTGGCAATCTCTCGACCCGAAACTCACGCTGTCCATGGCGGAGGCAAGGGAACGATGATGAATGACTTGTTTGTTTTTGACTTTTTGTGGATGAGGAGTTGAGGAGGAATGTCCAGTCATCTTGGAGTAGTATAGTATTTATAACCGCGTATTAATACACTCCTAAGTGGGAAACCGTTTAGGTTTTGATCGGTGTGAACAGGTTTGCAATTTGGAATGTGACGGGACGCATGCTCAAAATTTACTAACGGTTATAAGTGCGGCACTATTCTCGGAAGGCGTAACGTGGGCACGTACGCCTTCTCGGCCGCGTACGTGGCGTTTGCACCATAGGGTGCACCACAATAGGCAATGTTAGCACACCTCTTGTTCCAACAACCGTGCGCGCTCGTTATTACCATCGCGCACGCTTCTTTTAATTAGAATGTGTGTGTCCGTCTAGCGTACACACATTGATCTATCTAACTGTTTCAGTTTGTTGTGACTAATCGCAAATAGTTCATCCATGTGAAGTGTATGCCATCAATCGCAGACACTTTGATCTAGCTGACTCGTTTCTGTTCTGTTGCCTAATCGCAAACAGTTAATTCTTCTGAAGCGTATGCCCACAATCACACACACCTTGATCTGGCTGACCGTTTCTTTTGAGTTGCCTAATCACAAACAGTTCATCCGAGTGAATCGTATGCTGTACATCGCACACGCCTTCATCTGGCTGCCTGTTTCTTTTGTTCCTCCTCATCGCAAACAGTTAATTGAGCTGAACCGTATGCCCTGCATCGCACACGCAACTAAAATTTGAACCGTGTTTGATGCATCCTCCATCGCAAACATTTTGCACCTTTTTTGACGGTTTTGACACCACCGTTTACGATTATAGCATCGCGCACAGTTTCGTCGAAGGGTCTCTGATCGTAGTGTCGCGTTAGCAGCATCCTGCAGTAGTGTCAGCTTATTCAAATCAAATCCTTTATATAAAGAGAAAGGCATAACACTGACACCGGCTCCTAAATCACATAAAGGCATAACTTCTTCTAATGGAGCATGGTATAGTGGGTATTCCTGGATCTCCTAACTTCTTAGGTACCCCTCCATTAAATGAATAATTTGCAAGCATGGTGGAAATTTCAGCTTCAGGTATCTTTGTTTTATTAGTGACAATATCTTTCATGTCTTTAGCATATGGAGGTATTTTCAGAATATCCTTCAAACGTGTTCACAAAAAGATAGGTCTAAGCATTTCAACAAAACGTTCAAAGTCCTCCTCGTCCTTATTTTTTTGAGGCTTACTAGGAAAAGGCATGGGTTTTTAACCCCTGTTCTCTTTCTTTACCATGTTTTCTAGCAATGAAATCTCTTTTATCGTATCTTTTATTTTAGGAGGTGGCTTATTAAGATCAACAACATGTTCTATTTCTATATCATTATAAGGTTCTTTATCATTCTCTAGTTCAACATCAACATGAACATCATCATTATCATTATCACTAGGTGGATGTTCATTACCAGATTATGTCTTAACATCGGAAATAGAAACATCATTACAATTCTCAGGAGGTTTTTCTACCACGGGTTCACTTGAAGCATGCAAAGTTCTATCATTTTTCTTCTTAGATGAACAAGGTGCATCAATATTAATTCTCTGAAAATCTTGCTCAATTATTTTAGGATGACCTTTAGGATATAGGGGATCCTAAGTCATTCTACCTCCCGTAGTCACAACCCTAACAACACAATCATTCATTTTATTATTCATCTCATTAAGCAAATCATATCGTGAGTTAGCAACTTGTACTAACTAAGTATGAACCATGGAAGAATGTTTACTTAAACCTCTAACGACATCATCAGCAATCCTAAATATCAAATCACTCAAACGATCAATCATGATAGCATTCCATTTCAATTTTTTACTAACATACATGTTGAAGTGTTCTTAGTTAACGATATAATTATCAAATTCATCCATGCATTGACTAGTAAATTTATTATAGGGAATATCACCCTCATCAAATCTATAAAGAGAATTTACCTTTACTACCTGTGTCAAGATACTGAGTCCATGTATTTCTTCAATAGGTAGTAAATTCTTAACATCTTCAGCCTTAATACTCTTTTCTTTTATAGATTTCTTTGCCTATTGCATATCTTCTAGACTGAGGAATAGAATACCTCTCTTCTTTGGAGTTTGTTTTTGTGGTGGTTCATGAAGTGTCCAATCATCAGCATTCTATAACATATTATTCAATAGTTCTTCAGCCTGTCCAACAGTTTGTTCTCTGAAAACATAGCCAGCACAACTATCTAGGTAGTCCGTAGAAGCATCGATTAGTCCATTATAAAAGATATCAAGTATTTGATGATTAGGAAAAGCATTAAGAAATTAGAGAAGCCTCCCCCAAGATCAAGGGAGATTCTCTTCTTCAGATTGCACAAAGTTAAATATTTCCTATAAGGCAGCTTGTTTCTTATGAGGAGGAAAATATTTTTCAGAGAAGTAATATATCATATCCTACACACACAACCAGGAGCAGGAGTATTAAATCATTTCTTAGCATCACCCTTTAATGAGAAATGAAACAACTTAAGAATATAATAGTAGCGATTTTTTCCTCATGAGCAAATAGGGTGGCTATATCATTCAATTGAGGAAGGTGTGACACAATAGTTTCAGTTTCATAACCATGAAAATGATCATATTCAACCAAAGTAATTAACTCAGGATCGACAGAGAATTCATAATCCTTATTAGTAACAAAGATAGGAGAAATAGCAAACTTGGGGTCATATTTCATTTTCTCTATCATAGCTTTTTCTTTTAGCTTACTAAGTAAGTTCTTAACATCCTCTCTATCATTACAAGCAGGAAATTCTCTAGCTATCTCCCCATCCATAACATAACCATCGGGTATTTTAGGCATTTCAACTCTAGTCGGAGAGCTAGGCATAATAGGTGAATCATAATTTTCATCAGTTTAAGCAGTCTCAATTTCTTTAGCTTTAGCAATTTGTTCATCAAGAAATTCATCTAGTGGCATAGTTTTATCAAGTAGAGTACTAGCATCATCACAAGTTTCATTTATAACAGAAGTAGTATCATCAATTACTTGTGACATATCAGAATGGATAGCAGGTGGTGGTGTCGCAAGCCTACTTAAAACAAAAGGTGAATCAAGTGCATAGCTAGATGCCAGTTCCTTACCCCCCCTTGTCTTAGAGGGTACAATCTTAGGCTTAGCGTCTTTCAGATTCTTCATAGTGTAAAATCCCAAGTGAACTTAATAAATAGAGTTACACTCCCCGGCAACAACGCCAGAAAAAGGTCGTGATAAACCACAAGCATAGGGGATCGCGATAAACATCGAGGGTATAATTTCACCCAAATTTGTTGATTCAACACAAGGGGAGCCAAAGACTATTTATGAGCCTTAGCAGTTGAGTTGTCAATTCAACCACACCTGGGAAATAATATTTCTACAGGAAAGTGTTTAGTAGCACAATAGTTTGATAGTTTTGATAGTAGTAGTAATAGTAGAAATAGTAACAAGAACAGTAACGGAAGCAGTTTGTGATGATTGTAACAACATCAACAATGGTAACTTGGCAAATACCAATGTGAGAAAAGCGTAGGCATTGGATCAACGATGGATATTTGTGTTGGATGATATTCATCATATAACAATAACAACCTAGAGCGATACACAATAGCTCAAATTCATCAATTCAATGTAGGCATGTATTTCGTATATAGTAATACGTGCTTATAATAACAACTTGCATGGATCTTTTGTCCTATCCTCCCGTGGCAGCGGGGTCCATAAGAAAACTAAGGGATATTAAGGCCTCCTTTTAATAGAGAACTGGAACAAAGCATTAACACATGGTGAATACACTAACTCCTTGAATTACAATCATTCCTGTAGAGTATGCCAACTATTGTCACTTTGGGGTCTACGGATCAGAACAATAACAAGTGCATATAACTAGTAGATAGGATCAAGAACTCAAATATATTCATGAAAACATAAAGGGTTCAGATCTAAAATCATGGCACTTGGGCCCTAGTGACAAGCATTGAGCATAGCAAAGTCAGAGCAATATCAATCTAAGAACATAGTGGATACTAGGGATCAAGCCCTAACAAATTGAATCGATTACATGACAACTTTCATCCAACTCCATCACCGTCCAGCAAACCTATGAAGGAATTACTCATTCCCGGCGGTGAGCATCATGGAAATGTTGATGAAGAAGGATTGATGATGACGGTGACGAATTCCACCCTCCGAATCCTTGAACGGACTCCAGATCAGCCCTCCCGATGAAGAACAGAAGGTGGTGGCGGCTCCATATCATAAAACGTGATGATTCCTTCTCTCTGATTTTTTTCTCCGCGAGACGGTACTTATGGAGTTGGAGTTAGGGTTGCCGGAGGCCTGGGGGGCTGCTACCTCTTGAGCACTGCGTTGGTTTTCCCTTGAAGAGGAAAGGGTGATGCAACAAAGTAGCGTAAGTATTTCCCTCAGTTTTTGAGAACCAAGGTATCAATCCAGTAGGAGGCCACGCACGAGTCCCTCGCACCTACACAAACAAATAAATCCTCGCAACCAACGCGATAAGGGGTTGTCAATCCCTACACGGTCACTTACGAGAGTGAGATCTGATAGGTATGATAAGATAATATTTTTGGTATTTTTTATGATAAAGATGCAAAGTAAAATAAAAGGCAATAAAAATAACTAAGTGTTGGAAGATTAATATGATGGAAAATAGACCCCGGGGCCATAGGTTTCACCAGTGGCTTCTCTCAAGAGCATAAGTATTCACGGTGGGTAAACAAATTACTGTTGAGCAATTGATAGAATTGATCATAGTTATGAGAATATCTAGGTATGATCATGTATATAGGCATCACGTCCGAGACAAGTAGACCGACTCCTACCTGCATCTACTACTATTACTCCACACATCGGCCTCTATCCAGCATGCATCTAGAGTATTAAGTTCATAAGAACAGAGTAACGCTTTAAGCAAGATGACATGATGTAGAGGGATAAACTCATGCAATATGATATAAACCCCATCTTGCTATCCTCGATGGCAACAATACAATACGTGCCTTGCTGCCCCTACTGTCACTGGGAAAGGACACCGCAAGATTGAACCCAAAGCTAAGCACTTCTCCCATTGCAAGAAAGATCAATCTAGTAGGCCAAACCAAACTGATAATTCAAAGAGACTTGCAAAGATAACCAATCATACATAAAAGAATTCAGAGAAGATTCAAATATTGTTCATAGATAAACTTGATCATAAACCCACAATTCATCGGTCTCAACAAACACAAGATTACATCGAATAGATCTCCACAAGAGAGGGGGAGAACTTTGTATTGAGATCCAAAAAGAGAGAAGAAGCCATCTAGCTAATAACTATGGACCCGAAGGTCTGAGGTAAACTACTCACACTTCATCGGAGGGGCTATGGTGTTGATGTAGAAGCCCTCCATGATCGATGCCCCCCCGGTGGAGCTCCGAAAAAGGCCCCAAGATGGGATCTCATGGATACAGAAAGTTCCGGTGGTGGAATTAGGGTTTTGGCTTTGTATCTGGTAGTTTGGGGGTACGTAGGTATATATAGGAGGAAGGAGTACGTCGGTGGAGCAATAGGGGGGCCACGAGGGTGGAGGGCGCGCCCAGGGGGTAGGCGCGCCCCCTACCTCGTGGCCTCCTGGTTTGATGTCTTGACGTAGGGTCCAAGTCCTCTGGATCACGTTCGTTCCGAAAATCACATTCCCGAAGGTTTCATTCCGTTTGGACTCCATTTGATATTCTTTTTATGCGAAACTCTGAAATAGGCAAAAAACAGCAATTCTGGGTTGGGCCTCCGGTTAATAGGTTAGTCCCAAAAATAATATAAAAGTGTATAATAAAGCCTAATAATGTCCAAAACAGAATATAATATAGCATGGAACAATCAAAAATTATAGATACATTGGATACGTATCAGGGGCCCACGAGCTCATAGGGCGTGCCCTGGGGGGTGGGCACGCCCCTTGAGCTCATGGCTCCTGGGTGGCCCCCCTCCAGTAGTTCTCTTCGCCATTTTTTTATACTCTATAAATAACCTCCGTAAATTTTCAGGCCAATCTGAGAACTTTTATTTCTGCACAAAACAACACCATGGTAGTTTTGCTGAAACAACGTTAGTGTGTGTTAGTTTCATTCAAACCATGCAAATTAGAGTCCAAAATAAGATCAAAAGTGTTTCGAAAAGTAGATACATTTGGGACGTATCAAGGCTCAAGGAAGGCACGATGGGGTGCGACAGAGCATGGCGAAGGCATATATGTCCAGGGTGGGCATCAGGGACGATGAAGACGAGCAGACGTCTCGCCGGAGTTGTGACGTGTGAAGGAGAGATTTGGCTTCAGTCGAACTCGACAAGGCAATGGCCCCTGATGACATGTGTTGCTTACTCTCTCATAAGAGTGGTTGGGTAATGCCCAAGTGTGAGGGTGAAGTAACCTAACAATAAGTATCTCCCTTGATTGAGAACCAAGGTTTATCGAACCAGTAGGAATTTCTTCTGCAACCAAAATCCTCGGTACCTGTACACCAAACACAAAACACTCTTACCCCCGATGTTTCAAGAAGGTTGTCAACCTTCTTGTCCTATTAGTTACAAGGATAAAGTGTATGGTATGGTAGGAATTGATAGATAGAACAAAATAATAAAAAGGAACCACGAGAAAAGTAATTGTAATGGTGTATGCAATTAAGGAAGATAGACCCATGGCCATAGTTTCAGTGGAGGCATCTTTCCAAGCAAGATAAATGTGCTGTGGTGAAAAAAATTATAGTTGAACATCGATTAAATTGCAATATTTATTTATTTATTTATGACTATGATCATTCATGGCATAATCTTGCATAGGCATTACGTCCGTGATATGTAGACTGTTATACAACTGCATATATAACTAATAATACTCCACCCAAAGACCACTATCTAGCATGCACCTCGAGGTATTGAGTTCATACAAACAGAGTACTGCAATAAGTATGATGACATGATGTAGACAGTAAAACTATCATCCAAGTGTGATAAAGAAACCATCATTTTATCCTCAGCAGCAACAAACAGTACGTGTCCTTTCCCTTTATGTTACTGTGACAGATCACCGCAAAATTGAACCCACCACTGTACACAACTCCCTCTAAAGAACTACCCATCATTGGCCCAAGTAAACAAATAGAGAGGAGAGCATATATGACTACTTAATTATGCAGCAAAGAAACTTCAAAAGATTTAACATTATTCAATGAACAATCTGATCATAAAGTGTCAATTCATCATATCCCAGTAAACACAACACCGAATTACATCATATGGACCCGATCATGTGCGGCAGTTGACAAGACTTTGCATTGAATCACAAGAGAGAGAGGGGGGGGGATGCCATCTAGCTACTGCTATGGACCCAAGGTCCTAAAAGAACTACTCACACATGGTCATGGTGGAAGCAAGATTGATGAAGATGACTCCAGTGATGGATCCCCCCTGCAGCAGGGTGCCAATATAGGCCTATAGATTGGATGCCGCGAAATAAAAACTTTTGGCAACGGAAAAAATCATGGAAAATGGGACTGAGGGTTCCAGGAAATATGAGAATTTATAGGCAAAAATAGGGGCAATGCCTAAGGGACCCAGACGGCCTCCCCACGCGGGTGGGCCCTAGGCCCCGCTGCCTAGCCGCCTGGGGCCGTAGGTGGGCCCTAACCCCTTTATGTGTTTTCTAGATTCTTCTTCTCCAAAAAAATTCCACAAAAATCCTCAAGTTATTTTGAGCTCTGTAAATATGGATTTTCTATAAATAAAAAATATGCAGAAAACAACAACTGACTCAGTGCACTGAGTTAATATGTTAGTCCAAAAACTTATATATATATATATATTGCTCTAAAAATATTCAAAAATGATATTATAATAGCATGAACCAATAAAAAATACATATGTTTAAGACGGAACATGCGTTAGGTCAGAAAGATGTGTTAGAGCGCAACAACAACAATGGACATGAAGATGAGCTCAATTGCAGCCTGACCTCACTGAAATGGAGGGCGTGGCGATGGCGGTGCTTGGCATTGGTCATGGGCGTTCTCTGAGAGGCTCTTGGGTGCACCGAGGATGTCAACGAGGTTTGCCTCAGTGAAAGAGGAAAGCGGGGTTAATGGCTCATCGTATTTCAACAGTGACAGCAGAGGCGACGACGACAAGCTCGATTGTGGTGGCCTGACAGAGATTTAGTGGAGCGGCAAATGGGAAAAATGAGAGGAAGCCGCAAGCTATTTAATGGGCGAGGAGTCGAAGTTGATCGAGCATGGGAGAAAGCGAGTGGGCGAGGTCGTGTGTGGTTAGAGGTTGAAGACGATCTGGGCGGGCCCCATTGTAAGGGAGAGAAAGATAGGGAAGGAGTGCCAACCGTTGGATTAAAAGGAGATCGGACGACTGCGACCTATTTAGGCCGTGTACTCATTCAAGATGAATGACGGGCCATGTGCCGGTTTGGTCTGGGCGATGCGCTGCGCGCTATATAGGAATGGGCCGCTCAGGCGCGATGGGTTTGGTTTATGTTAGGCTAAGAATTTCTATTTCTTATTTTATTTCCTATTTTAAAATTAATTTGATTTGAAAATCAGTTTATTTCAATTTGGAAAATTCTTCAAAAATTCACAAAGATACAATATAATATTAAGAGCATGAGAAGAATGTATCCAGCCCAAATATTAAATAAAATACATATAATACTTTTATAAACTCTATTTGGGGCATTATAAATATATCCTAAAAATTAATTTAGGGTTCTAAATAATTCCCAAAATATTTTTAGTGTCCAAATAAAAACCAAATAAAATTCAAAGGCTTCAAATCCTAGTCAGAACTAACTAAGCTCAAGCAACATAAATAATTTTTATTTAATCCTATTTGAATAATTATCATTCAAAATTTAGAATGTTGTGATGTTAGTTGTTACAATCCACAAGTATTGAACTAGTGATGGTTCACACAAACATGCCACATAAACAAATGAATAAAACTGTTTTTATTCATGTTGTACCAAATCATAGTGGTGTCAATGTAAGAATAAAAAGGTGATGAAATTATAAGGGCATGATTCATCTATCTCATAGAGCACACAAGCATACACGAGCAAGTTTTATATGTATTTAGTGAGATACTTTATATTTTATAACTCTTTTATCTCAAAGTACCAATTTAGTGATCTGTGATGAAGACGAGGCCAAGTGGCATTGTGCATAGAGCTGGTTTAATCGTGGTAAGCGGATTTAAAATATCATATCTCCATTTTTCTAAGTCAATTTATTAGGAATATTGAAATAACTAGAGCAACGGGAGAGGAGCCGCACAATTAAGAAGAAGGTGTGGGACATCAAATTTTAATCCATAAAATAACTTCCACCCCACATGATTCGAACCTGGGTCTGCCAAGGTGCACAACCATGGTCTTGCCACTGAGCTAGACGCCCATCCACACCGAAATAACCTCTCGGGTTGATTTTCTTCACCTGGCGTGGTGAGTTTTTTTGTGTGGTGTGGAGTTTTGTAGCTAATTCATCGTGCAAATAGAAACCGCGTTTTCAGTTGACATAAAGGAATTCATATGGAGTTGGATCACATCACAAAATGGGGCGAAGTACGGACCCCCTGCAGGGGCGACCGGGAGGCGACTCCCAGGCAAGGGAGAGACGATCCTGCCGCTGGCAAGATCTCAGGGACTGATGGGGTGCAAATCGTCGGGAGATGGTAGATCGCAAGCGGGGGAGGAGATTGGCCCACTGGGATTGCGCTAGGCATGGCTCAGAACTAGGAAAGCGATCAAGCAGATCGCGAAGAAAAGGAAACCCCGTGATGGGGATCGGAAGAGACCGGGGAAGCATATCGTAGGTACGGATGACAGGGCGATAAGGAGGATCAGAGAAAGAATGCAAGAGATGAGAGAAGATCTGAGGTATGGCCTAGGAGATCTTGAGCGTGTACAGAAAACATTGGTGAAATTGGATTCAGCGATGAAGGATCCCCCATATAAGGGAGGCGGGACTGTCACACCAGCCACGAAGGATGGATATCAGCAGGAAGGGAAAGAATCAAAAATCCTAATGGTCAGTGCGATACATCAGGGATCTGATCTTGGACGGGCATGTATAAAGGGATCAGAAAGCGAAGGTACAGCCACGCAGATCAGTCAGGCTCTGCTTGCAAATCCACAACCTCTGGCAATGACTGGACAGGAGAACCAAAAGAACAAGGCCATCGTGGAGTCCAAGGGAGAGGCACCACGCGCCGGCGACGGCAGCAATACCGCGTGGGTGCTTCTCCGGGGCGACTCCTCTCGCTCCCAGGTGGAAAGGGCGTCTTTGAGGAGGCTAGGCGCCGACGGTGACACCATTGCTCCCAGGTTTCTAGTGGACCTTGGGATGAGGAGGGACGGGGTGGTAGAGCTCGACCTCACCAGGGAGAGAGCCGCCAGGAAGACCCGGTGGATTGCTGTAGGGCTCTACTTCTCGGCCCTGCCCTATAGCAACGAGGGCCTCTTCAGCAAGCTGAAGAACAAGTGGGGACTCTGCGGCCACCTCGACTACAAGCCTCTCAAGAACAACCGCTTCCTCCTCGAGTTCGAGCGGGAGGTGTTGGAAATATGCCCTAGAGGTAATAATAAAATGGTTATTATTATATTTCCTTGTTCATGATAATTGTCTATTATTCATGCTATAATTGTGTTATCCGAAAATCGTAATACATGTGTGAATACATAGACCACAACACGTCCCTAGTGAGCCTCTAGTTGGCTAGCTCGTTGATCAAAAGATAGTCATGGTTTCCTGACCATGTGTAAGTGCATCTAGTGCCACCCCTAGTTGGTTTTGGAGTATTGACGACAAACCTAGTTTAGGGACTAATGTGTTTGTGAGAATTGCAGGATAACACAGGTATAAGTCCCTTATTGATTCGGTTTTCCTACCAGAGATGACCCCTAAAAATGTATGAAGACATTGAAGTCAAAGGTGGTATGTGAAGACATTCACATTGAAGACTATGACAAGAGAAGACATCGCGTGAAGACTATGGAGCGCGAAGACTTAGCAGTTTCGTCGTTCTGTGTTTTTCTTTGTTGAGTCATAGGAACCACCATACTGTTAAGTGGGGTCCAAGAGAACCAGTCAGAATGACTGAAGTGATGCTTAACCAAAATCCTATGTCTTCGAGTGAACACTATGAGAGCGAATCTTGTCCAGAGTTGGACAAGTCAGCTTTGCTTGTAGCCCAAGTAAAGTTGCCGTGTGTGTTTGAAATATGACCGTTGGAACACGTGTCAGTTCCTTAGTGACCCAGGGTCATTTCGGACAAATCAGGTCGGGTTGCCTAGTGGCTATAAATAGTCCACCCCCTACAACCATAAACGGTTGGCTGCTCAGAGTTAGAGTACGGCTTTGTCGTTTGAGAGCAACCCACCTCGAAGCCTTTGAGAGAGAATTCCTTGCGAGGATAAAGCCCTAAACACCCAGAGCCAAAGAGTGTTAGGCATCACTTAAGTCTTCCTGTCTGTGTGATCTGAAGACTTATTACACTTGAGGACTGTGAATCCTCCAGCCGGTTAGGCGTCGCGTTCTGAGCATCCAAGAGTCATTGTGGATCGCCGGTGAACGAAGTCTGTGAAGGTTTGGAAGTCTACCTTGAAGACTTACCAGAGTGATTGGGCGAGGACTGGGTGTCCTTAGCTCAAGGGGAATAAGGTGAAGACGAGGTCTTCTGAGTTGAATCTCAGCCTCCCTAACCAGACATACAGTTGTCACAGCAACTGGAACTGGTCCAACAAATCATTGTCTTCAATGAGTCACTGGTTTCATCCTTCCCTTCCCTTTACTTACTGTTGGTGCTTGTGAAGTCATTGTACGATTGCATCACCAGTTGGCTTCACTGAGCGTTTACTTGTTCTGATTGGCTTCACAATATCTTCCTACCTGATCCTTACTGACTAGCTGCTATTAGTCATTGTGCTTTCACTTTATTGAATACTCGACTATGGTTTGCCTAGTGTAGTCTACCTTCCGCTGCATGGTAATAGGTTTATTTCTATCGTTTGTCTTCGAAACTTACATGTTTTGAAGACTTTCATAAAAATCGCCTATTCACCCCCCCTCTAGTCAATCACTAGCACTTTTAATTGGTATCAGAGCAAGGTACTCCCTTGTTCTGTGTGATTCGGTTTAACCACCTGGAGTTTTAGCTATGTTGACTGCAGGGATAATTAAAGTCTCCGCTGCGTGCCCCGTCTTCGATGGAACTGAATATCCCTACTGGAAGAATAAGATGCACATGCATCTTGAAGCCATTGATGTCGACCTATGGTATGTCGTCAAGAACGGCGTTCCCAAGGCTGGAGAAGGTGTCACTGCTGCTGATGTCAAGAAGTTCGTTCAACTGGACTCTACTGCCAAGAATATCATCTGTGGTCATCTGACCAAAGGACAGTATGGCTGCATGAGTGCTTTGGAGACATCTAAGCTAGTCTGGGACTGGCTCTCCAAGGTCAACAAAGGCGTCTCAACCCAGAGAGGTCAGAGAATCCGTGTCCTTCGCAACCTCTTCAACCGCTTCAAGAGAAATGACAATGAGAATGTCCAGCTCACGTTTGATCGACTCACTGACATCACAAATGAGCTTCAAGCCCTCGGCGCTACTGAGATCACCAAGCATGAAGTCGTCAAGACACTCCTGAGATCACTTGACAGTTTGTTTGACACCCTAGCCCTGATGATTCAAGAACGTCCTGATTTCAAGACACTCGATCCGTCTGACATACTTGAGAGGCTCAACACACACGAGTTTCAGCTTTCTGAGAAAAGAGACATCTACGGTCCCTGTTGGGGAACGTAGCATAAATTCAAAATTTTCCTACGTGTCACCAAGATCTATCTATGGAGTCATCTAGCAACGAGGGAGGAGTGGATCTACATACCCTTGTAGATTGCGCGCGGAAGCGTTCAGGAGAACGGGGTTGATGGAGTCGTACTCGTCGTGATCCAAATCACCGATGATCCTAGCGCCGAACGGACGGCACCTCCGCGTTCAACACACGTACGGAGCAGCGACGTCTCCTCCTTCTTGATCCAGCAAGGGGGGAGGAGAGGTTGATGGAGATCCAACAACACGACGGCGTGGTGGTGGAAGTAGCGGGATTCCAACAGGGCTTCGCCAAGCGCTGCGGGAGGAGGAAGATGTGTCATGGGAGGGAGAGGGAGGAGCCAGGGCTTAGGTGTCGTTGCCCTCCCTTTCCCCCACTATATATAGGGCCAAGGGAGAGGGGGGAGGCGCAGCCTTGGCCCTTCCTCCAAGGAAGGGTGCGGCCAGGGAGGAGTCCCTCCTCCCCAAGGCACCTCGGAGGTGCCTTCCCCCTTTAGGACTCTTCCTCTCCCTTGATTCTTGGCGCATGGGCCTCTTGGGGCTGGTGACCTTGGCCCATATAGGCCAAGGCGCACCCCCTACAGCCCATGTGGCCCCCCGGGGCAGGTGGCCCCACCCGGTGGACCCCCGGAACCCTTCCGGTGGTCCCGGTACAATACCGGTGACCCCGAAACTTGTCCCGATGGCCGAAATAGCACTTCCTATATATAATTCTTTACCTCCGGACCATTCCGGAACTCCTCGTGACGTCCAGGATCTCATCCGGGACTCCGAACAACTTTCGGGTTACCGCATACTAATATCTCTATAACCCTAGCGTCACCGAACCTTAAGTGTGTAGACCCTACGGGTTCGGGAGACATGCAGACATGACCGAGATGACTCTCCGGTCAATAACCAACAACGGGATCTGGATGCCCATGTTGGCTCCCACATGTTCCACGATGATCTCATCGGATGAACCACGATGTCAAGGACTTAATCAATCCCGTATACAGTTCCCTTTGTCTAGCGGTACGATACTTGCCCGAGATTCGATCGTCGGTATCCCGATACCTTGTTCAATCTCGTTACCGGCAAGTCTCTTTTACTCGTTCCGTAACACATCATCCCGTGATCAACTCCTTGATCACATTGTGCACATTATGATGATGTCCTACCGAGTGGGCCCAGAGATACCTCTCCGTTTACACGGAGTGACAAATCCCAGTCTCGATTCGTGCCAACCCAACAGACACTTTCGGAGATACCCGTAG
Organism: Triticum urartu; assembly: GCF_056163025.1. Classification (NCBI taxonomy): domain Eukaryota; kingdom Viridiplantae; phylum Streptophyta; class Magnoliopsida; order Poales; family Poaceae; genus Triticum; species Triticum urartu. The sequence continues at coordinate 116,013,316 of NC_141876.1, read as the reverse complement.
TGCACCTTTATAGTCACCCAGTTACGTTGTGACGTTTGGTACACCCAAAGCACTCCTACAGTATCCGGGAGTTGCACAATCTCATGGTCTAAGGAAATGATACTTGACATTAGAAAAGCTTTAGCATACGAACTACATGATCTTGTGCTAGGCTTAGGATTGGGTCTTGTCCATCACATCATTCTCCTAATGATGTGATCTCGTTATCAACGACATCCAATGTCCATGGCCAGGAAACCGTAACCATCTATTGATCAACGAGCTAGTCAACTAGAGGCTTACTAGGGACATGGTGTTGTCTATGTATCCACACATGTATCTGAGTTTCCTATCAATACAATTATAGCATGGATAATAAACGAATATCATGAACAAGGAAATATAATAATAATCAATTTATTATTGCCTCTAGGGCATATTTCCAATAGTCTCCCACTTGCACTAGAGTCAATAATCTAGTTCACATCGTCATGTGATTAACACTCACAGGTCACATCGCCATGTGACCAACATCCAAAGAGTTTACTAGTGTCACTAAACTAGTTCACATCATCATGTGATTAAGACTCAATGAGTTCTGGGTTTGATCATGTTTTGCTTGTGAGAGAGGTTTTAGTCAACGGGTCTACAACATTCAGATCCGTATGTACTTCGCAAATTTCTATGTCATCTTGTAGATGCAACTACTACGCTACATTTGGAGCTATTCCAAACAACTATTCTACTATACGAATCCAGTTTACTATTCAGAATAATCCGGATTAGTGTCAAAGTTTGCATCGGCGTAACCCTTTACGACGAACTCTTTTACCACCTCCATAATCGAGAAAATTCCTTAGTCCACTAGTTACTAAGGATAACTTTGACCGCTGTCCTGTGATCCATTCTTGGATCACTCTTGTACCCCTTGACTAACTCATGGCAAGGCACACTTCAGGTGCGGTACACAGCATAGCATACTGTAGAGCCTATGTCTTAAGCATAGGGGACGACCTTAGTCCTTTCTCTCTATTCTGCCGTGGTCGAGCTTTAAGTCTTAACTTCATACCTTACAACTCAGGCAAGAACTCCTTCTTTGACTGATCCATCTTGAACACCTTCAAGATCATGTCAAGGTATGTGCTCATTTGAAAGTACCATTAAGCGTTTTGATCTATCCTTATAGATCTTGATGCTCAATGTTCAAGTAGCTTAATCCAGGCTTTCCATTGAAAAACACTTTCCAAATAACCCTATATGCTTTCCAGAAATTCTACGTCATTTCTGATCAACAATATGTCAACAACATATACTCATCAGAAATTCTATAGTGCTCCCACTCACTTCTTTGGAAATACAAGTTTCTCATAAACTTTGTATACACCAAAATCTTTGATCATCTCATCAAAGCATACATTCCAACTCCGAGATGCTTACTCCAGTCCTTAGAAGGATTGCTGGAGCCTTGCATACTTATTAGCATCTTTCAGGATTGACAAGACCTTCCGGTTGTATCACATACAACCTTTCCTCAAGAAAATCGTCGAGGAAACAATGTTTTGACATCCTATCTGCAAGATTTCATAAATAATGCAGTAATCGCTAATATAATTCCAACAGACTCTTAGCATCGCTATGAGTGAGAAAGTCTCATCGTAGTCAACTCCTTGAACTTGTCGGAAAACATCTTAACGACAAGTCGAGCTTTCTTAATGGTGACATTTACCATCATTGTCCGTCTTCCTTTTAAAATCCATCTGCACTCAACAGCCTTACGACCATCGAGCTGTTCTGCCAAAGTCTACACTTTGTTTTCATACATGGATCCTCTCTCGGATTTTATGGCCTCGAGCCATTTATCGGAATCCGGGCCCACCATCGCTTCTCCATAGCTCGTAGGTTCATTGTTGTCTAGCAACATGACTTCCAAGACAGGATTACGTACCACTCTGAAGTAGTACGCATCCTTGTCATCCCACGAGGTTTGGTAGTGACTTGATCTGAAGTTTCATGATCACTATCATAAGCTTCCACTTCAATTGGTGTAGGTGCCACAGGAACAACTCCTGTGCCCTGCCACACACTAGTTGAAGAGACGGTTCAATAACCTCATAAAGTCTCCACCATCCTCCCACTCAATTCTTTCGAGAGAAACTTTTCCTCGAGAAAGGACCCGATTCTAGAAACAATCCCTTATTGCTTTCGAATCTGAGACAGGAGGTATACCCAACTGTTTTGGGTGTCCTATGAAGATGCATTTATCCGCTTTGGGTTCGAGCTTATCAGCCTGAAACTTTTTCGCATAAGCGTCGCAGCCCCAAACTTTTAAGAAATGACAGCTTAGGTTTCTCTAAACCATAGTTCATACGGTGTCATCTCATCGGAATTACGTGGTGCCCCTTTTAAAGTGAATGTGGTTGTCTCTAATGCCTAACCCATAAACTATTGTGGTAATTCGATAAGAGACATCATGGTATGCATCATATCCAATAGGGTGCAGTTATGATGTTCGGACACACCATCACACTATGGTGTTCCAGGCTGTATTAGTTGTGAAACAATTTCCACAATGTCTTAATTCTGTGCCAAACTCGTAATTCAGATATTCATCTCTATGATCTTATCATAGATATTTTATCCTCTTGTCACGACGATCTTTCAACTTCACCCTGAAATTACTTGAACCTTTCAATAATTCAGACTCGTGATTCATCAAGTAAATGTACTCAACATCTACTCAAATCATCTGTGAAGTAAGAACATAACGATGTCCACTACATGCCTCAGCACTCATTGGACTGCACACATAAAAAATGTATTACTTCCAACAAGTTGCTTTCTAGTTCCATTTTACTGAAAATGAGGCTTTCAGTCATCTTGTCCATGTGGTATGATTTGCATGTCTCAAGTGATTCAAAATCAAGTGAGTCAAAAACGGTCCATTTGCATGGAGTTTCTTCATGCATATACACCAATAGACATGGTTCGCATGTCTCAAACCTTTCAAAAACGAGTGAGCCCAAAGATCCATCAACATGGAGCTTCTTCATGCGTTTTATACCGATATGACTTACGTGGCAGTGCCACAAGTAGGTGGTACTGTCATTACTATCTTTCGGCATGAACATGTGTATCACTACGATCGAGATTCAATAAATCATTCATTTCAGGTGTAAGACCATTGAAGGTATTATTCAAATAAACGGAGTAACCATTATTCTCCTTAAATGAATAACCGTATTGCGATAGACATAATCCAATCATGTCTATGCTCAACGCAAACACCAATCTCGATGGTAGAGGGAGCGTGCGATGCTTGATCATATCAACCTTGGAAACACTTCCAACACATATCGTCAGCTCTCCTTTAGCAGGTCTCCGTTTATTCCGTAGCTTTTATTTCGAGTTACTAACACTTAGCAACCGAACCGGTATCTAATACCCTGGTGCTACTAGGAGTACTAGTAACGTACACATTAACATAATGTATATCCAATATACTTCTATCGACAGTCTTCTCATCTACCAAGTATCTAGGGTAATTCTGCTCCAGTGGTTGTCCCCCTTTATTACAGAAGCACTTAGTCTCGGGTTTGGGTTCAACCTTGGGTTTCTTCACTAGAGCAGCAGCTGATTTGCCGTTTCATGAAGTATCCCTTCTTTCCCTTGCCCTTCTTGAAACTAGTGGTTTCACCAACCATCAACAATTGATTCTCCTTCTTGATCTCTACTTTTGTGGTGTCAAACATCACGAATACCTCAAGGATCGTCATATATGTCCCTGATATATTATAGTTCATCACGAAGCTCAAGCAGCTTGGCGGTAATGACTTCGGAGAACCATCACTATTTCATCTGGAAGATCAACTCCCACTTGATTCAAGCGATTGTTGCACTCAGACAATCTGAGCACAAGTTCAACAATTGAGCTTTTCTCCCTTAGTTTGCAGGCTAAGAAAATCGTCGGAGGTCTTATACCTCTTGACGTGGGCACGAGCCTGAAATCCCAATTTCAGCCCTCGAAACATCTCATATGTTTCGCGACGTTTCAAAACGTCTTCGGTGCCTCAACTCTAAGCCGTTTAACTAAACTATCACGTAGTTATCAAAATGTGTATGTCAGATGTTCGCAACATCCACAGACGACGTTCGAGGTTCAGCACACTGAGCGGTGCATTAAGGACATAAGCCTTCTATGAAGCAATGAGGACAATCCTCAGTTTACGGACCTAGTCCGCATAATTGCTACTATCAACTTTCAACTAAATTTTCTCTAGGAACATAATTAAACAGTAGAACTGAAGCGTGAGCTACGACATAATTTGCGAAGACCTTTTGACTATGTTCAGGATAATTAAGTTCATCTTATGAACTCCCACTCAGATAGACATCCCTCTAGTCATCTAAGTGATTACATGATCCGAGTCAACTAGGCCGTGTCCGATCATCACGTGAGACGGACTAGTCAACGTCGGTGAACATCTTCATGTTGATCGTATCTTCTATACGACTCATGCTCGACCTTTCGGTCTTCTGTGTTCCGAGGCCATGTCTGTACACATGCTAGGCTCGTCAAGTCAACCTAAGTGTTTCGCGTGTGTAAATCTGTCTTACACCCGTTGTATGTGAACGTTAGAATCTATCACACCCGATCATCACGTGGTGCTTCGAAACAACGAACTGTCGCAACGGTGCACAGTTAGGGGGAACACTTTCTTGAAATTTTAATGAGGGATCATCTTATTTACTACTGTCGTTCTAAGCAAATAAGATGTATAAACATGATAAACATCACATGCAATCAAATAGTGACATGATATGGCCAATATCATATTGCTCCTTTTGATCTCCATCTTCGGGGCTCCATGATCATCATCGTCACCGGCATGACACCATGATCTCCATCATCATGATCTCCATCATCGTGTCTTTATGAAGTTGTCTCGCCAACTATTACTTCTACTACTACAGCTAACGGTTAGCAATAAAGTAAAGTAATTACATGACGTTTATGTTGACACGCAGGTCATAAATAAATAAAGACAACTCCTATGGCTCCTGCCGGTTGTCATACTCATCGACATGCAAGTCGTGATTCCTATTACAAGAACATGATCATCTCATACATCACATATATCATTCATCACATCCTTTGGCCATATCACATCACATAGCATACCCTGCAAAAATAAGTTAGACGTCCTCTAATTGTTGTTTGCATGTTTTACGTGGCTGCTATGGGTTTCTAGCAAGAACGTTTCTTACCTACGCAAAGACCACAACGTGATATGCCAATTGCTATTTACCCTTCATAAGGACCCTGTTCATCGAATCCGATCCGACTAAAGTGGGAGAGACAGACACCCGCCAGCCACCTTATGCAACTAGTGCATGTCAGTCGGTGGAACCGGTCTCACGTAAGAGTACGTGTAAGGTCGGTCCGGGCCGCTTCATCCCACGATGCCGCCGAATCAAGATTGGACTAGTAACGGTAAGCATATTGAACAAAATCAACGCCCACAACTACTTTGTGTTCTACTCGTGCATAGAAACTACGCATAGACCTAGCTCATGATGCCACTGTTGGGGAACGTAGCATAAATTCAAAATTTTCCTACGTGTCACCAAGATCTATCTATGGAGTCATCTAGCAACGAGGGAGGAGTGGATCTACATACCCTTGTAGATCGCGCGCGGAAGCGTTCAAGAGAACGGGGTTGATGGAGTCGTACTCGTCGTGATCCAAATCACCGATGATCCTAGCGCCGAACGGACGGCACCTCCGCGTTCAACACACGTACGGAGCAGCGACGTCTCCTCCTTCTTGATCCAGCAAGGGGGGAGGAGAGGTTGATGGAGATCCAACAACACGACGGCGTGGTGGTGGAAGTAGCGGGATTCCAACAGGGCTTCGCCAAGCGCTGCGGGAGGAGGAAGATGTGTCATGGGAGGGAGAGGGAGGCGCCAGGGCTTAGGTGTCATTGCCCTCCCTTTCCCCCACTATATATAGGGCCAAGGGAGAGGGGGGAGGCACAGCCTTGGCCCTTCCTCCAAGGAAGGGTGCAGCCAGGGAGGAGTCCCTCCTCCCCAAGGCACCTCGGAGGTGCCTTCGCCCTTTAGGACTCTTCCTCTCCCTTGATTCTTGGCGCATGGGCCTCTTGGGGCTGGTGACCTTAGCCCATATAGGCCAAGGCGCACCCCTACAGCCCATGTGGCCCCCCGGGGCAGGTGGCCCCACCCGGTGGACCCCCGGGACCCTTCCGGTGGTCCCGGTACAATACCGGTGACCCCGAAACTTGTCCCGATGGCCGAAATAGCACTTCCTATATGTAATTCTTTACCTCCGGACCATTCCGGAACTCCTCGTGACGTCCGGGATCTCATCCAGGACTCCGAACAACTTTCGGGTTACCGCATACTAATATCTCTATAACCCTAGCGTCACCGAACCTTAAGTGTGTAGACCCTACGGGTTCGGGAGACATGCAGACATGACCGAGATGACTCTCCGGTCAATAACCAACAGTGGGATCTGGATACCCATGTTGGCTCCCACATGTTCCACGATGATCTCATCGGATGAACCACGATGTCAAGGACTTAATCAATCCCGTATACAGTTCCCTTTGTCTAGCGGTACGATACTTGCCCGAGATTCGATCGTCGGTATCCCGATACCTTGTTCAATCTCGTTACCGGCAAGTCTCTTTTACTTGTTCCGTAACACATCATCCCGTGATCAACTCCTTGATCACATTGTGCACATTATGATGATGTCCTATCGAGTGGGCCCAGAGATACCTCTCCATTTACACGGAGTGACAAATCCCAGTCTCGATTCGTGCCAACCCAACAGACACTTTCGTGATACCCGTAGTGCACCTTTATAGTCACCCAGTTACGTTGTGACGTTTGGTACACCCAAAGCACTCCTACGGTATCCGGGAGTTGCACAATCTCATGGTCTAAGGAAATGATACTTGACATTAGAAAAGCTTTAGCATACGAACTACATGATCTTGTGCTAGGCTTAGGATTGGGTCTTGTCCATCACATCATTCTCCTAATGATGTGATCCCGTTATCAACGACATCCAATGTCCATGGCCAGGAAACCGTAACCATCTATTGATCAACGAGCTAGTCAACTAGAGGCTTACTAGGGACGTGGTGTTGTCTATGTATCCACACATGTATCTGAGTTTCCTATCAATACAATTATAGCATGGATAATAAACGAATATCATGAACAAGGAAATATAATAATAATCAATTTATTATTGCCTCTAGGGCATATTTCCAACAGTCCCAACTGTGGGCGAACTCGTGCCTTGAAGGCAAAGGCTGTCTCCTCATCTGAAGAAGAATCTGACAGCAGTTCTGATGATCCTGAAGACATTGGAAAGGAGCTTGCTATGCTTGTGAAGAAGTTCCAAAAAATCACCAAGAAGAAAGGCTTCAGAAAGTCTTCACGATCAAGCTCAAGGAATGATGAAGCTTCTGCTCATGACTATAAGAAGAGAACATGTCACAAGTGCAAGAAACCTGGCCACTACATCTCTGAGTGTCCACAATGGGACAATGAGAACAAGAAGAAGAAGAAGAGCAAGGAGTATGACTCTGACGACAAGAAGAAGAAGAAATACTCAAAGTCTTCTTCCAAGTCTTCCTCCATGTCTTCGTCACACAAGGAGAGCTCATCTGGCAAGGCACGTGCGTTTGTTGGCAAGGAAATGGATTCTGAGGAGGAGTCTGATTCTGAGGAGGCGGAGATGGAGTCTGAGGAGGAGTTCGATTCTGGCGTTGCGAGTCTGGCTACAGCATACGTTGCCAAGTCCATCTTCAACACTGAAGACAATGACTTCATCACTGACACTGATGCAAATGACAAGGACTACCCCACTCCTTCCTACTGCTTCATGGCACGCGGTGCCAAGGTAAACACACGCACTACTCACTATCAAACATCTAGTGATGATGACTCTGATTGTGGTTCCAAAACCAGCTACAAAACACTTGCTAAAATTGCGACTGAACAACAAAAAGCTATGGAACACATTCAAAAACTGTTAGACAAAAGCGATGATCTGTTAGACGCTGAAATGACTCGATCTCAGTCCTTAATTGAAGACATAAAAAATCTTCACGTTAAGTATGAGGAACTTGAAAGTCGTCATGAAACGCTCTCAACAACTCATGGAAGGCTTTACTATGATTATCTTCAAAGGAAGCAAGATCTTGAGAAGTTGAGAGCGGCTCATGAAGATCTTCAAAAGGAAAACGAGTCACTTCGCGCCAAACAGATCAGTTCAGCTCAGGAAGGATTTGAACCACCATGTCTTAAATGCATTGAGCGTGATAACGCTACTTCTGTTGCTGAATGTTCTAATGCTACTACTGTTGCAATATCTTCAACTGTTGATGTGGTAACTAACCCCTCTGCTGAGGATACCACTGCTATTGCTGATGAGAATGTTAGGTTGAAGACACTGCTTGAAACAGGGATGTACAAAAGTCTCAAAGGGCATCAGACACTGTGTGATGTCCTCAAAAGGCAGATCCTGAACCGAAACCCTAGGAAAGAGGGTGTTGGGTTCGAAAGGAAAATGAATGCTGATGGCTCTTACTGGAAACCTGAGCAGTACCCCAAAACCACATGGGTTGCTGCAAAGGAACCTTCAGCAGATCCATCCACCCTATCTGGCTTCACTTGTGCCAATCCCATTGTTATTGATGAATCCTTTGATGCAAACTATAAACTGTTTAAGAATCAGAATGGTGAAGTGTTTGCCAGGTATATTGGTACCAACTGCAGGAATGGACCGCCTATGAAGAAGATCTGGGTGTAGAAAAGGTGTTTGGAGAATCTTCCTGTGAATGTCATCATGACACCACAGGTGAAGAAGACAAACCCCAGACCACAGGCTTCATACGGTCCAAAGGCTTCATATAGACAGAGGACTCACCTGAGTCGCACTAATGCAAATGTTTTGCAGGGAAGCCATACTCAGGCCTATGAATATGAGCGCGATTCATCGAACCGCCATGTTCATAAGACCAAGAACTATTCTGCCTATTCTTATGAGTACTATTGTCCACCTGCAAGACTTTTTGCTAGGGCTCCAAAGCCAAAGTTCTCAGATGCTGCACTTAGACTCATTGCTTCAAAGCCACCCTTGAAGATGTGGGTGGCTAAGAAAGCTTAACTCTCTTTTGCAGGGAAAGGTCTTCAGCAGAAAACCAAAATCGTCTGACGTTATTGCTGGGGACCTTAAACATCTTGTAGGGCGCAAGATCAAATGCCCAAATGGTCTTATTATGTACTTTGTTCATGAATCGCTTGCTACTTGCCCTATCAGTCCTAATCTCGATCTAAGCTTTAATAATCCACTGGTTCGTCAAATGTTTTTGCTTCACAATTCTCTTCGTGAAGCCTATCCCCCTAACTGCACTATAGGGTACGACACCAGCTGCTTCAGAATGGATTATTGATAGTGGGTGTACAAATCACATGACTAGCAAGCAAAGCCTTCTCATGGACTCAACTTTACGTCCATATGACAAAATTCACTTCACATTTGCTGACACTGGTAAAAGCAAGGTATTGGGTCTAGGTAGAGTTGCAATCTCAAAGGATCAACACATGGATAAAGTCATGCTTGTTGAATCCCTTGGTTTCAACTTAATGTCTATCTCAATGCTTTGCGATTTAAACATGAGTGTGATGTTTGGAAAATATCGTTGCCTTGTACTAATGGAATCTGACAAGTCTCTAGTGTTTGAAGGGTATCGGAAAGATGATTTGTACGTGGTAGATTTCTCAGCAGGACCACAACTTGCAGTATGTCTTCTAGCAAAAGCTTCTAAATGCTGGCTCTGGCATCGAAGGCTAGGGCATGCTGGCATGAGGAACCTCCACACCCTTGCAAGGAAGAAGCATGTCATAGGCATCGAGGGCGTCAAGTTCAAGAAGGATCACTTATGCGGTGCCTGTGAGGCAGGAAAGATGACGAGGGCCAAGCATCCCTCGAAGACAATCATGACAACGACTCAACCCTTCGAACTGCTCCACATGGATCTTTTCGGTCCCACTCATTACTCAACTCTTACTACTACTGCTTGTCTCTATGGCTTTATCATTGTTGATGATTATTCAAGATATACTCGGGTGCATATAATCCTCTACAAGACTGAAGTGCAGGATGTCTTCAGACGCTTCGCCAGTCGAGCAATGAACAACTATGACGCCAAGATAAAGCACATCAGAAGTGACAATGGCACTGAATTCAAGAACACTGGCCTAGATACATATCTTGATACCTTAGGCATCACACATGAATTCTCAGCTCCGTACACGCCACAGCAGAATGGCGTCGTCGAACACAAGAACAGAACACTTATTGAGATGGCCCGGACGATGCTTGATGAATACAAGACTCCAAGAAAATTCTGGCCGGAAGCCATTGATACTGCATGCCATATCATCAACCGTGTTTATCTTCACAAGCTTCTGAACAAGACATCCTATGAGCTCCTTACTGGCAAGAAGCCAAATGTCAGTTACTTCAGAGTATTTGGCGCCAGGTGCTGGATCAAGGATCCACATCACACTTCAAAATTTGCACCAAAAGCACATGAGGGTTTTATGCTTGGATATGGAAAGGATTCGCACTCCTACAGAGTCTTCAACCTTTTTCACTATAAAGTGGTTGAAATAGTGGATGTGTGGTTTGATGAGACGAACGGCTCACAAAGAGAGCACCTGCCAAATGTGCTAGATGAAGGTCCATCCAGTGAATCAATCAAACTTATGGGAACTGGAGAAATCATACCGTCTGAAGCTCAGCCTGAAGAGGAACTTATCATCTCCGCACCTGATCAGCCTGAAGACAATGCTCAGCCTGAAGACAATCCCTCTAACGATGACAATGATCAGCAAGAGCAAAATCTTCGTCATGTACATCCTCGTGTTGCAAATGAAGTACAGATTGAGAGAATAATTGATAGCATCAATGCACCAGGTCCACTCACTCGTTCAAGGGCAACACAGCTAGATAATTTCTGTGGGCACTTCGCATTCGTCTCAATATCTGAACCCAAGAAAGTTGAAGAAGCCTTCATGGAACCTGAATGGATTCAAGCTATGCAAGAAGAGCTTCAACAGTTTGAGCTGAATAATGTATGGGAACTGGTTAAGCGTCCTGATCCTCGCAAGCACAATATAATAGGCACCAAATGGATATATCGCAACAAGCAAGATGAGCATGGTCAAGTTGTCAGAAACAAAGCTCGTTTCGTTGCTCAAGGATACACTCAAGTTGAAGGGATTGACTTCGATGAAACATTTGCTCCTGTGGCTAGACTTGAAGCCATACGCATACTGCTGGCCTATGCAAATCATCATAACATACTTCTATATCAAATGGATGTGAAGAGCGCTTTTCTCAATGGCAAGATTGAAAAAGAAGTGTATGTTGCACAACCGCCTGGCTTTGAAGATCCAAAACATCCTGACATGGTGTACAAGCTCAACAAGGCACTGTATGGCCTCAAACAAGCCCCTCGAGCTTGGTATGACACACTCAAATACTTCCTGAAGAGCAAAGGCTTCAAACCTGGTTCCCTCGACCCCACTCTCTTCATGAAGACATATGATGGTGAACTGTTTGTGTGCCAAATATATGTCGATGACATTATCTTCGGCTGCACCAATCAGAAATACAGTGAAGAGTTTGGATATATGATGCAAGAGCAATATCAGATGTCCATGATGGGTGAGCTGAAGTTCTTCCTTGGTCTTCAAATACGTCAGCAACGCAACGACATCTTCATATCTCAAGAGAAGTACCTCAAAGATTGCCTGAAGAAATTTGGTATGCAAGACTGCAAAGGCTTCACGACGCCAATGCCAGCCAAACATCATCTGGGTCCCGACGACAATGGTAAAGAGTTCGATCAAAAGGTATACCGCTCCATGATTGGTTCTTTACTTTATCTATGTGCATCTAGGCCAGATATTATGCTTAGTGTTTGCATGTGTGCTCGATTCCAAGCAGCACCAAAGGAATCGCATCACTTAGCTGTGAAGCGAATTCTTCGATATTTGGCTTACACCCCAACACTAGGATTATGGTATCCAAAGGGCTCAGAGTTTGGTCTGGTTGGATTCTCGGATGCTGATTATGCTGGTGACAAGGTGGATCGCAAGTCTACATCAGGCACATGTCATTTTCGGGGACGATCACTTGTATGTTGGTCTTCAAAGAAGCAGAACTGTGTATCTCTCTCCACTGCTGAATCTGAATACATTGCTGCTGGATCTTGCTGCGCTCAGCTTCTATGGATGAAGCAAACACTCAAAGACTATGGCATTCATCTGAAGCAAGTGCCACTCTACTGCGACAATGAAAGCGCCATCAAGATCGACAACAACCCAGTTCAGCACTCGAAGACAAAGCACATTGAAATTCGTCATCACTTTCTCAGAGATCATGTTGTGAAGGAAGATATTGATATTATACACGTCAACACTGAAGAGCAATTGGTAGATATCTTCACCAAGCCCTTGGATGAGAAGAGATTTTGCAAGTTACGGTGTGAGCTAAATATCTTGGAATCCTCAAATGTCCTGTGATCAGGCGCACATCCTAACACTTATGCATATTGATGACTTAGATGTGCAACACACGAAGTAAAGTATATCTTCAATCAATGAAGACATACATTCTAAGTGTGAATACATTAATGTGGAATTTGACTTCGGAGCGCCACGATAATTATGCGCCGTGTCTGGGTCTGATACTTCCTATACGATGGGTAACGCCACCACCAAATTCTTCTGTTTGAAGTGTTTCACCCATGCATTGCATTTGCTATGTCTTCACATTTGGTTTGGCTTCAATCTCAACATGTCTTCATGATTATCTTCACTATGTTGATTATATATATATACTAGTGTTCTGTCCTCTACAGCATTCACTTATAGCTATGTCTTCTTGTTGAATCTTTTGAACTAAGTGAATGTGATCGGACCCTAACCTCTCTATGCTTTCTATCTCAAACTCTATCTCTTCAAATCATATGCATTCTCTTGAAACGGTCGAATGTCTTCTCTGCGTCCTTGTCAGCAGAAGATACAGAGACAGACATTAAGTCCGCTTTCAATGCAAATTCCTTCACCTAAAACCCGGAGAAGTGAGAACGACCACCCGACAATCTAGGCGTGCGTGAGAACGTGGAACAACCTCCGATATGTTGCATGATGCCCACGTGTCCTTCAGATGTGAATCGCCAGGGGCACCTGTGTAATAACGTTGTGCTGTCCCTGTCCCTATAAATACACGCCTCACCACAGTCATTATCCTTTCTTCCACTCTCGCACAAACCCTAGCGCCACCACTAGCCCTCGACGACGCCGGCGACGAAGCGCTTAGCTGCCGCAAACTCTTCGACGCCGTCTTCACGCCGGCCACGGACATCGTCTTCTCCGTCGTCGCCGTAGGTGTCCTCCGTCGCCAAGTTAGGGCATGAACGATCGAACTGCTCGGCCTCCTCTTCCACTCAGTCTAGCAGTTCTTCGTGTGGTAAATAAAACTTCCTTTTTACGGCCCCTTTGATCCTATAGATTCGTCACTTTCTACCACAAGCAGTTTCTGTTCACACAAGTTGGATCTATTTCATACTGCATCTCATAATATGCCTAGTATGTTCACTTATGCTTCACAAAGTAGTTAGATTTCTCACTTGTACTGATCCGTGGATTCGTACAAATCTGGAACCAACTCCTTATCTATGAGTGAATGTCTTCGCATGATGAGGTCAATGTCTTCTAAACTGATTTATCTTCAAAATCTTCTGAGAATGCATATGACCTCTTCCCCTTCCCTCGCACCTTAATGCTGTCACAGGTACATGTCCGTGGGAGAATCCCTTGGTTCTCATAGTCTGCATTCATTTGCAGAATTCTTACAGCATCATATAAATTCTCCCGAAGCCAATTCCTATTTGTCCAGCAAGCGAAAACCTTTGAAGCCTTTGAACGTATTGAAGTCATTCAGTTTAAAGTTCATGGCCGCAGAGAAATCAGTAAGGAAGGGTGGCAGAAAGCGTCGAGGTGAAACATCAAGAGATCTGCCTGATGACCTCTCAGAGCTGTACAAGACAGATCCAGAAGAGGATTACAATCAGCGCAAGACACGAATCCAATGGATTCGACAATATTGGGCAGAACAGTGGTTCAAGTACAGGTTTGTGACCAAGGAATATGCTGAGAAGAATGCCATCAAGCGACCATGGGGAGACATCCTATACAGAAATCTTCAACCCAGGTCCAGAGATGAAGCCATTGAACAAGGCTTCTATCCCTACATGGTCCGTGGACCACAGCCTGCGGATGCTGACCCATCATCATTGCTATGGTGTCGTGACAACAATCTGTTCAAGCGCAAATTCCAGTTTGCCCAGAATTCAGCGAAGCAGAATAAGAAGTCATTGGGACTAGACTTCAACCCTGGTCCCTCTGCTCCCCGTGCCGATGGCACCCGCGAAGCTGAACCCAATCTTGTTGGGCCCTTCTACAACCTAGAAGGTCTCATCACTCATATCATGGTTCAAGGGACAGCCGTGGATGAGCCTGCAGATGACGCTGAATCTGATGAAGCGCCTGCACCTCCGAAGCCAAAGAAACTGAAGCAGCCTAAAGCTTCAAAGCCTACCTCAGCACCAAAAATCTCATGGGCGAAGCCACTGGCTACTGCACCTCCTGAAGACAGTGTGCAGTCTGAAGATTTGTCATGCATCTCCAAGCCCTCGAAAGTCAAGATGCCTCTGCAACACACCAGCCAAGAACTGACTGCTGCTGCTATTCTACGCAACGACGCCATTGATCTGTCCAGCGATGAAGATCTTGCAGATGACGCTCTTGAGCAACTGATCAAGAGCAAAGAAGAAGCAGAAATCTTCAATGATTTGCCTCTCTTTGACGTGGCAATCATCCACAACTTCATTGATGAGTGTTTGACACACCCAACCTCAGCTTTGAAGATCTGCAACTTCCAATTGGCCTCAGTGTCGCCTTCCATGGCGCCATTGCTTCAGAGCTAGCTATAGCTTAGCGCATCATTGAACTGAAGCAAAAGATCGACTTTGAGAAAGCTCAGTTCAAGAAGCACATGGCCAAGCTCAGCGTGCAAGAGGTCAAAAATTTCAAGATCATGCTGCACGAACTCAAAGAAGCCTTTCTCAAGAAGCGTGAAGAAGCTCAAGGTTCTCGTGAGCGCATGAAGAGCCTGGCTGACAAGTGTGTGCAAGCCTACAATGAGGCTGAGAAGCGCAAGGCCCTTGGTCGTCCTGGCATCGACCCCAGGATGGCTGCAAAGAAGAAGAAGAAGCCAGCTGTGGCCGAACCCGAAGCACCAAGGTAGGAAGCACATCACATTGTCTTCCCAGCCAGCATGACTGGCTCGAAGCCAAAGGTCAGGTCAACCGCTTCAGAACTGAAGAAGACGAGGACTGCTGAGGCTGAAGCGAGAAATAGGAAACATCCTGAAGCCTCTGCTGCTGCTCCTTCCAAGAAGAAGCGCAAGACCAAGAAGGATCGGGCTGCTCCCACAGAGCCCTTAGTTGCTGAACCTATCTCCATGGTTCGCCCTGCTGCTGAACATCAAGAGCGCCAACTGACTGTCCATGAGCCTGCTTTCACAGAGGCTCATGAAGCTGAAGACATTCCAGCAGCTGATCCCACCGCTGCTGAAGACATTGGTCATCATGACAATGTTGAAGATGATGTAGTTCTTCCTCAGATCGAGCACAACTTGGTATCATCGCCTGTGCTTACGCACAGCAAACTCATCAGCATTGGTCGTCCTCTGACGCCAATTAATCAAGATGCATCATGGGATGATCACCCACAACAACAAGTCACACCACCCCGGCAAGAAGAAGAAGATGACTTTGAGGCCCAGCCAACTCCATCTCCAGAGGCGTCGCCAGCATTATGCAGGCTTCGCAAAGGACCAAGGTCTCAAGTCCCTCTTTCGAGCGTTCCAGAAGGAGAAGTGCCCCACCAATCTGTTGCATGTCAAGTGTTTCCAGATGCCACTCCTACCGTGAATGTCTCCGAGTCTGAGGCTAAAGCTGCTGAAGACATTCCGACTGCATCAGCCGATGACACACAAGAAGAAGAACGTGTCCCTACTCCCCCCACTACTGAAGAAGTTGTTCTCGAGGAGAACGTGTCAGTGCCCGACCCTCCAGCTCATCAAGTGGAGGTTGAGAATCTTGAGGCTGCCACCCCCAACATAAATGAAGCCAATGACGTAGTCATGGTTGAAGCAAATGTGGAGCCTGCACCAATGCCAAAAGTCAATGAAGCCAATGATGCAACTGCTCCTGAAGCCTCTGCTGTGCAGCCCAACGCCTCTGCCACTACTCCTATTCCTGCACCTGCTGCTGGACCTCAGTTTGATTATCATGTTGAGCACAGGCCTCAGGTACAGAAGCCAATGCCAAGGTTTCCCAGGTTTCTAGGTCCTGCATCAGCACCCGGATCCTTTAATGTCAACGGCTTCAAAGCAGACAACACCTTCTTCAATAGCGCCAAGAACCCCTACTCAAGGGAAAGAATATCTTCTGATCGGTTCTGGAGCTATCCGCAGCGAAGTTATTACTCATGCATTCTGTACAATCAAGGTTGCATTTTCCCTCATATGCGTCTTGACACTAAAGCCATAACTGGTCTGCCTTGCTTGGAAGAAGCTCTGGATTGCTTCAAAGAGTCTGGATTGTTGCCTTTCGTCACCGACCAAGAGCACTGGAACGAAGAGTTGCTGCTCCAATTCTATGCCACTCTTCACATTCGTGGCTACAACAGAGATCCGAAGACTTGGGTCCTTGAGTGGATGACCGGCAATGTTCATCACGAAGCCAAAGCCTTTGATATCATTGAGCTCACTGGTCTGCCCACTCCTGGAGATCTTTTTGAACCTGGTTGCCAGCTTCACAGTGCAGCTATGGAGAGCATCTTTCAGAAGCCTGAACCGAACATGAGTCAGATGCTTAGCATGATGAAGCCTTTGCCTCCAGATGCTGCATATCCTAAGGAGTTCTTTGTTGAAGACCTTGAGTATCTGCCACGCACTATCTATCACATTATCAGGCGAACTCTCTGGCCCATCAAAGGACATTCTCCACATGCAAAGCTGGAAGGTGCAATGAAGACTTTGGTCTTTTATATTCTTCATGGCAAATGCTTCAATGCACAAGACTTCTTCATCCGCCAACTTGCTGCATCAGGATCTGATCTTTTTGGCTTGAAGTTTTACGCTCCATGGATAATGCGGCTGATCAAACTACACTCAGCTGTCTCATATCAGCCCTCTGCTCACAATCATCGGATCTTTCTGCCTGACGTTGATATGTCCGTTGAAGCCATTTATCCAGAGCCTGCCAAGGAGCCTCTTAGTCTTCAGAATGCTGAGCATCAAAGCTTCTCTCAAAACATTGAAGGAGTTGAAGCAGTCACTCGTGTTTATCCTCTGGCTGGTACTACACGTGCACCTCATCGTGCCCTCACTGAAGCCATTGAAAGCACTATTGCCCAACGGCCCAAGAAGCGATCTCGTGTTCTCAATGACCGAGAGCTTTTGGTTGCCCTTCATCAAAAACAGGATAGGCATCATGACTGGCTGAAGCGCCAAATGCAAAGCCTCTTGGTGGATGTCAACCGCATTCACAATCTTGCCACCAAGAATGCCTTTGTTGCCCATGAAACCTGTCGGCGTACATGGAAAGGGCTGACGCTTATGTGTTTTGAAGATGATCTTCAAGAGGATGGCTTCTCTGAACGTTTCAAGTTTGACTCTACACCTCCAAGAAGGATTGTGTTGCGACGAACTCCGTCTCTTGAAGACTCTGAGTTCTCTTCCTCCGCGGCAACTATGAATGCCAGAGTGATCGAGGACGAAGACGATGCCACTTCACTGCCCCCTACTTCTGCACGCATCGACACTGCTCCTAGTTCGTCTACACCGCCGAACAACACTGACGACCTTGCTGCTTCACCTACTCCTCATGGGAACGAGTAGATGCTCTATGTCTTCAAACCTTTTTGGTCCTTACTGACAAAAGGGGGAGAAGCATATGAGTTTGATAGTCTTCAAGCAGGTCCATATGGGCGGTTACTTTATGTTTTGCCTAGTGTTTACAACTCTCGTTTTGATACATTTGGTTCTTTGAGTTGTAACACTTAAACTCGATGGTCGTCTGCTACTTATTTGCAATTCTGTGATGCGATGATAAATTCCGCATGTGTGACAATAAATTCCGCACTTAGATCATTTTGCAGACGTCCATTTTTCATTATGCATGTCATTATCTTCACATACTTTCCATGCATGATGAATTGTCATCATAAGTTGAAGAGGATCTCCACAAGTACAACCTGCCATGTGCATTTGCATTCCAAAAGCAAATTACTTATATGCACATCTTCAGGGGGAGCCCTTGCAACTTATGAAGACAATTCTCTATCCTTTACAATTTCACATATTATATTCGCCGTTGAAAACTTCAACTAGTTTGTCATCAATCACCAAAAAGGGGGAGATTGTAAGTGCATCTAGTGCCACCCCTAGTTGGTTTTGGAGTATTGACGACAAACCTAGTTGAGGGACTAATGTGTTTGTGAGAATTGCAGGATAACACAGGTATAAGTCCCTCATTGATTCGGTTTTCCTACCAAAGATGACCCCTAAAAATGTATGAAGACATTGAAGTCAAAGGTGGTATGTGAAGACATTCACATTGAAGACTATGACAAGAGAAGACATCGCGTGAAGACTATGGAGCGCGAAGACTTAGCAGTTTTGTCGTTCTGTGTTTTTCTTTGTTGAGTCATAGGAACCACCGTACTGTTAAGTGGGGTCCAAGAGAACCAGTCAGAATGACTGAAGTGATGCTAAACCAAAATCCTATGTCTTCGAGTGAAGACTATGAGAGCGAATCTTGTCCAGAGTTGGACAAGTCAGCTTTGCTTGTAGCCCAAGTAAAGTTGCCATGTGTGTTTGAAATCTGACCGTTGGAACACGTGTCAGTTCCTTAGTGACCCAGGGTCATTTCGGACAAATCAGGTCGGGTTGCCTAGTGGCTATAAATAGTCCACCCCCTACAACCATAAACGGTTGGCTGCTCAGAGTTAGAGTACGGCTTTTGTCGTTTGAGAGCAACCCACCTCGAAGCCTTTGAGAGAGAATTCCTTGCGAGGATAAAGCCCTAAACACCCAGAGCCAAAGAGTGTTAGGCATCACTTAAGTCTTCCTGTCTGTGTGATCTGAAGACTTATTACACTTGAGGACTGTGAATCCTCCAGCCGGTTAGGCGTCGCGTTCTGAGCATCCAAGAGTCATTGTGGATCGCCGGTGAACGAAGTCTATGAAGGTTTGGAAGTCTACCTTGAAGACTTACCAGAGTGATTGGGCGAGGACTGGGTGTCCTTAGCTCAAGGGGAATAAGGTGAAGACGAGGTCTTCTGAGTTGAATCTCAGCCTCCCTAACCAGACGTACAGTTGTCACAGCAACTGGAACTGGTCCAACAAATCATTGTCTTCAACGAGTCACTGGTTTCATCCTTCCCTTCCCTTTACTTACTGTTGGTGCTTGTGAAGTCATTGTACGATTGCATCACCAGTTGGCTTCACTGAGCGTTTACTTGTTCTGATTGGCTTCACAATATCTTCCTACTTGATCCTTAGTGACTAGCTGTTATTAGTCATTGTGCTTTCACTTCATTGAATACTTGACTATGGTTTGCCTAGTGTAGTCTACCTTCCGCTGCATGGTAATAGGTTTATTTCTATCGTTTGTCTTCGAAACTTACATGTTTTGAAGACTTCCATAAAAATCGCCTATTCACCCCCCCTCTAGTCGATCACTAGCACTTTCACTATGGACATTGGATGTCATTGATAACGGGATCACATCATTAGGAGAATGATGTGATGGACAAGACCCAATCCTAAGCATAGCTCAAAGATCGTGTAGTTCGTTTGCTATAGCTTTTCTGAATGTCAAGTATCATTTCCTTAGACCATGAGATTGTGCAACTCCCGGATACCGTAGGAGTGCTTTGGGTGTGCCAAACGCCACAACGTAACTGGGTGACTATAAAGGTACACTACGGTTATCTCCGAAAGTGTTTGTTGGGTTGGCACGAATCGAGACTGGGATTTGTCACTCCGTATGATGGAGAGGTGTCTTTGGGCCCACTCGGTAATGCATCATCATAATGAGCTCAATGTGACCAAGTGGTTGATCACGGGATCATGCATTACGGTATGAGTAAAGTGACTTGCCGGTAACGAGATTGAACGAGGTATTGGGATACCGACGATCGAGTCTCGGGCAAGTAACGTACCGATTGACAAAGGGAATTGTATACGGGATTAATCGAATCCTCGACATCGTGGTTCATCTGATGAGATCATCGAGGAGCATGTGGGAGCCAACATGGGTATCCAGATCCCGTTGTTGGTTATTGACCGGAGAGTTGTCTCGGTCATGTCTGCGTGTCTCCCGAACCCGTAGGGTCTACACACTTAAGGTTCGGTGACGCTAGGGTTGTTGATATATTAGTATAAGGTAACCCGAAAGTTGTTCGGAGTCCCGGATGAGATCCCGGACGTCACGAGGAGTTCCGGAATGGTACAGAGGTGAAGATTTATATATAGGAAGTCAAGTTTCGGCCATCAGGAAAGTTTCAGGGGTAATCGGTATTGTACCGGCACCACTGCGCCCTGCGCCTAGGGTTGGAAACCCTAGGGGTGGGGGCGCCCCACTTGGGCCTCCCCCTGCGCCTAGGGTTGGAAACCCTAGGGGTGGGGGCGCCCCACTTGGCTTTGGGGGCACTCCACCCCCCTTGGCCGCCGCCCCCCTTGGAGATTGCATCTCCTAGGGCCGGCGCCCTCCTAGGGGTCCTATATATAGTGGGGGTGAGGGAGGGCAGCCGCACCCTAGCCCTTGGCGCCTCCCTCTCCCTCCCGTGACACTTCTTCCTCTCCCTGAGCTTGGCGAAGCCCTGCCGAGATCACCGTTGCTTCCACCACCACGTCGTCGTGCTGCTGGATCTCCATCAAACTCTCCTTCCCCCTTGCTGGATCAAGTTGGAGGAGACGTCTTCCCAACCATACGTGTGTTGAACGCGGAGGTGCCGTCCGTTCGGCGCTAGGTCATTAGTGATTTGGATCACGACGAGTACGACTCCATCAACCCCGTTCTCTTGAACGCTTCCGCTCGTGATCTACAAGGTATGTAGATGCACCCTCCTCTCCCTCGTTGCTAGATGACTCCATAGATTTATCTTGGTGATGTGTAGAAAATTTTAAAATTCTGCTACGTTCCCCAACAGTGGCATCATGAGCCAGGTCTATGCGTAGTTTCTATGCACGAGTAGAACACAAAGCAGTTGTGGGCGTCGATATTGTCAATTTACTTGCTGTTACTAGTCTTTTCTTGATTCGGCGGCATCGTGGGATGAAGTGGCCCGGACCGACCTTACACATACGCTTACATGAGACTGGTTCCGCCGACTGACATGCACTAGTTGCATAAGGTGGCTAGCGGGTGTCTGTCTCTCCCACTTTAGTCGGATCGGATTCGATGAAAAGGGTCCTTATGAAGGGTAAATACAAATTGGCATATCACGTTGTGGTTTTGGCATAGGTAAGAAACGTTCTTGCTAGAAACCTATAGCAGCCACGTAAAAACTTGCAACAACAATTAGAGGACGTCTAACTTGTTTTTGCAGCATGTGCCGTGTGATGTGATATGGCCAAAAGGATGTGATGAATGATATATGTGATGTATGAGATTGATCATGTTCTTGTAATAGGAATCATGACTTGCATGTCGATGAGTATGACAACCGGCAGGAGCCATAGGAGTTGTCTTAATTTATTTATGACCTGCGTGTTAACATAAACGTCATGTAATTACTTTACGTTATTGCTAAAGCGTTAGCCATAGTAGTAGAAGTAATAGATGACGAGACAACTTCAAGAAGACACGATGATGGAGATCATGTGATGGAGATCATGGTGTCATGCCGGTGACAACGATGATCATGAAGCCCCGAAGATGGAGATCAAAAGGAGCAAATGATATTGGCCATATCATGTCACTATTTGATTGCATGTGATGTTTATCATGTTTTGCATCTTATTTGCTTAGAATGACGGTAGCTTAAATAAGATGACCCCTCGTAATAATTTCAAGAAAGTGTTCCCCCTAACTGTGCACCGTTGCGAAGGTTCGTTGTTTCGAAGCACCATGTGATGATCGGGTGTGATAGATTCTAACGTTCGAATACAACGGGTGTAAGCCAGATTTACACACGCAATACACTTAGGTTGACTTGACGAGCCTAGCATGTACAGACATGGCCTTGGAACACGGAAAACCGAAAGGTCGAGCATGAGTCGTATAGAAGATACGATCAACATGAAGATGTTCACCGATGTTGACTAGTCCATCTCACGTGATGATCGGACACAGCCTAGTTGACTCGGATCATGTTTCACTTAGATGACTAGAGGGATGTCTATCTGAGTGGGAGTTCATTGAATAATTTGATTAGATGAACTTAATTATCATGAACTTAGTCTAAAATCTTTACAATATGTCTTGTAGATCAAATGGCCCACGTTGTCCTCAACTTCAACGCGTTCCTAGAGAAAACCAAGCTGAAAGATGATGGCAGCAACTATACGGACTAGGTCCAGAACCTGAGGATTATCCTCATAGCTGCCAAGAAAGATTATATCCTAGAAGCACCGCTAGATGACACACCCATCCCAGAGAACCAAGACGTTATGAACGCTTGGCAGTCACGTGCTGATGATTACTCCCTCGTTCAGTGCGGCATGCTTTACAGCTTAGAACCGGGGCTCCAAAAGTGTTTTGAGCGACACGGAGCATATGAGATGTTTAAAGAGCTGAAAATGGTTTTCCAAGCTCATGCCCGGGTCGAGAGATATGAAGTCTCCGACAAGTTCTTCAGTTGTAAGATGGAGGAAAATAGTTCTGTCAGTGAGCACATACTCAAAATGTCTGGGTTGCATAACCGCTTGACTCAGCTGGGAGTTAATCTCCCGGATGACGCAGTCATTGACAGAATCCTTCAGTCGCTTACACCGAGCTACAAGAGCTTTGTGATGAACTTCAATATGCAGGGGATGGAAAAGACCATTCCTGAGGTATATTCAATGCTGAAATCAGCGGAGGTGGAAATCAAAAAGGAACATCAACTGTTGATGGTTAATAAAACCACTAAGTTTAAGAAAGGCAAGGGTAAGAAGAACTTCAAGAAGGACGGCAAGGGGGTTGCCGCGCCCGGTAAGCAAGCTGTCGGGAAGAAGCCAAAGAATGGACCCAAGCCCGAGACTGAGTGTTTTTATTGCAAGGGAAGTGGTCACTAGAAGCGGAACTGCCCCAAATACTTAGCGGACAAGAAGGCCGGCAACACTAAAGGTATATGTGATATACATGTAATTTATGTGTACCTTACCAGTACTCGTAGTAGCTCCTGGGTATTTGATACCGATGCGGTTGCTCACATTTGTAACTCAAAGCAGGAGCTGCGGAATAAGCGGAGACTGGCGAAGGATGAGGTGACGATGCGCGTCGGGAATGGTTCCAAGGTCGATGTGATCGCCGTCGGCACACTACATCTACATTTACCTACGGGATTAGTTTTAAACCTCAATAATTGTTATTTAGTGCCATCTTTGAGCATGAACATTGTATCAGGATCTCGTTTAATTCGAGATGGCTACTCATTTAAATCTGAGAATAATGGTTGTTCTATTTATATGAGAGATATGTTTTATGGTCATGCTCCGCTGGTGAATGGTTTGTTCTTAATGAATCTCGAGCGTAATGTTACACATATTCATAGTGTGAATACCAAAAGATGTAAGGTTGATAATGATAGTCCCACATACTTGTGGCACTGCCGCCTTGGTCACATAGGTGTCAAACGCATGAAGAAGCTCCATGCAGATGGACTTTTGGAGTCTCTTGATTACGAATCATTTGACACGTGCGAACCATGCCTCATGGGTAAAATGACCAAGACTCCGTTCTCAGGAACAATGGAGCGAGCAACCAACTTATTGGAAATCATACATACTGATGTGTGCGGTCCAATGAGTATTGAGGCTCGCGGTGGCTATCGTTATGTTCTCACCCTCACTGATGACTTGAGTAGATATGGGTATGTCTACTTAATAAAACACAAGTCTGAGACCTTTGAAAAGTTCAAGGAATTTCAGAGTGAGGTTGAGAATCAACGTGACAAAAAAATCAAGTTCTTGCGATCAGATCGTGGGGGAGAATACTTGAGTCACAAATTTGGCACACACTTAAGGAAATGTGGAATAGTTTCACAACTCACGCCGCCTGGAACACCTCAGCGTAATGGTGTGTCCGAACGTCGTAATCGCACTCTATTGGATATGGTGCGATCTATGATGTCTCTTACCGATCTACCGCTGTCATTTTGGGGCTATGCTTTAGAGACTGCCGCATTCACTTTAAATAGGGCTCCGTCGAAATCCGTTGAGACGACACCGTATGAATTATGGTTTGGGAAGAAACCTAAGCTGTCGTTTCTAAAAGTTTGGGGATGCGATGCTTATATCAAGAAACTTCAACCTGAAAAGCTCGAACCCAAATCGCAAAAATGCGTCTTCATAGGATACCCTAAAGAGACTATTGGGTATACCTTCTACCTCAGATCCGAAGGCAAGATCTTTGTTGCCAAGAATGGATCCTTTCTAGAGAAAGAGTTTCGCTCGAAAGAAATAAGTGGGAGGAAAGTAGAACTTGATGAAGTATTACCTCTTGAACCGGAAAGTGGTGCAACTCAAGAAAATGTTCCTGAGGTGCCTGCACCGACTAGAGAGGAAGTTAGTGATGATGATCATGAAACTTCAGATCAAGTTGCTACTAAACTTCGAAGGTCCACAAGGACACGTTTCGCACCAGAGTGGTACGACAACCCTGTCTTGGAAATCATGTTGTTAGACAACGGTGAACCTTCGAACTATGAAGAAGCGATGGCGGGCCCAGATTCCGACAAATGGCTGGAAGACATGAAATCCGAGATAGGATCCATGTATGAAAACTAAGTATGGACTTTGACTGACTTGCTCGATGATCGGCGAGCCATAGAAAATAAATGGATCTTTAAGAAGAAGACAGACGTGGATGGTAATGTGACCATCTATAAAGCTCGGCTTGTCGCTAAGGGTTATCGACAAGTTCAAGGGGTTGACTATGATGAGACTTTCTCACCCGTAGCAAAGCTGAAGTCCGTCCGAATCATGTTAGCAATTGCCGCATTCTATGATTATGAGATATGGCAAATGGACGTCAAAACGGCATTCCCTAATGGTTTCCTTAAGGAAGAATTGTATATGATGTAGTCGGAAGGTTTTGTCGATCCTAAGAATGCTGACAAGGTGTGCAAGCTCCAACGCTCGATCTATGGGCTGGTGCAAGCATCTCGGAGTTGGAACATTCGTTTTGATGAGATGATCAAAGGGTTTGGGTTTACGCAGACTTATGGAGAAGCCTGCATTTACAAGAAAGTGAGTGGGAGCTCTGTAGCATTTCTCATATTGTATGTGGACGGCATACTGTTGATGGGAAATGATATAGAATTCTTGGAAAGCATAAAGGCCTACTTGAACAAGTGTTTTTCAATGAAGGATCTTGGAGAAGCTGCTTACATATTAGGCATCAAGATCTATAGAGATAGATCGAGACGCCTCATTGGTCTTTCACAGAGTACATACCTTGACAAGATATTGAAGAAGTTCAATATGGATCAGTCAAAGAAGGGGTTCTTGCCTGTATTGCAAGGTACGAGATTGAGCACGGCTCAATGCCCGACCATAGCAAAAGATAGAGAAAAGATGAGTGTCGTCCCCTATGCCTCGGCCATAGGGTCTATCATGTATGCTATGCTGTGTACCAGACCTGATGTAAACCTTGCCGTAAGTTTGGTAGGAAGGTACCAAAGTAATCCCGGCATGGAACACTGGACAGTGGTCAAGAATATCCTGAAGTACCTGAAGAGGACTAAGGATATGTTTCTTGTTTATGGAGGTCACGAAGAGCTCGTCGTAAAGGGTTACGTCGATGCTAGCTTCGACACAGATCTGGATGACTCTAAGTCACAAACCGGATACGTGTATATTTTGAATGGTGAGGCAGTAAGCTGGTGCAGTTGCAAGCAAAGCGTTGTGGCGGGATCTACATGTGAAGCGGAGTACATGGCAGCCTCGGAGGCAGCACAAGAAGCAATCTGGGTGAAGGAGTTCATTACCGACCTAGGAGTCATACCCAATGCGTCGGGCCCGATGACTCTCTTCTGTGACAACACTGGAGCTATTGCCCTTGCCAAGGAGCCCATGTTTCACAGGAAGACCAGGCATATCAAGCGTCGCTTCAACTCCATTCGTGAAAGTGTTCAAAATGGAGACATAGATATTTGTAAAGTACATACAGACCTGAATGTGGCAGATCCGTTGACTAAACCTCTCCCTAGAGCAAAACATGATCAACACCAGAACTGCATGGGTGTTCGATTCATCACAATGTAACTAGGTTATTGACTCTAGTGCAAGTGGGAGACTGTTGGAAATATGCCCTAGAGGCAATAATAAAATGGTTATTATTATATTTCCTTGTTCATGATAATTGTCTATTATTCATGCTATAATTGTGTTATCCGGAAATCATAATACGTGTGTGAATACATAGACCACAGCATGTCCCTAGTGAGTCTCTAGTTGACTAGCTCGTTGATCAAAAGATAGTCATGGTTTCCTGACTATGGACATTGGATGTCATTGATAACGGGATCACATCATTAGGAGAATGATGTGATGGACAAGACCCAATCCTAAGCATAGCTCAAAGATCGTGTAGTTCGTTTGCTATAGCTTTTCTGAATGTCAAGTATCATTTCCTTAGACCATGAGATTGTGCAACTCCCGGATACCGTAGGAGTGCTTTGGGTGTGCCAAACGCCACAACGTAACTGGGTGACTATAAAGGTACACTACGGTTATCTCCGAAAGTGTTTGTTGGGTTGGCACGAATCGAGACTGGGATTTGTCACTCCGTATGACGGAGAGGTGTCTTTGGGCCCACTCGGTAATGCATCATCATAATGAGCTCAATGTGACCAAGTGGTTGATCACGGGATCATGCATTACGGTATGAGTAAAGTGACTTGCCGGTAACGAGATTGAACGAGGTATTGGGATACCGACGATCGAGTCTCGGGCAAGTAACGTACCGATTGACAAAGGGAATTGTATACGGGATTAATCGAATCCTCGACATCGTGGTTCATCTGATGAGATCATCGAGGAGCATGTGGGAGCCAACATGGGTATCCAGATCCCGTTGTTGGTTATTGACCGGAGAGTTGTCTCGGTCATGTCTGCGTGTCTCCCGAACCCGTAGGGTCTACACACTTAAGGTTCGGTGACGCTAGGGTTGTTGATATATTAGTATAAGGTAACCCGAAAGTTGTTCGGAGTCCCGGATGAGATCCCGGACGTCACGAGGAGTTCCGGAATGGTACAGAGGTGAAGATTTATATATAGGAAGTCAAGTTTCGGCCATCAGGAAAGTTTCAGGGGTAATCGGTATTGTACCGGGACCACCGAAAGGGTCCCGGGGGTCCACCGGGTGGGGCCACCTATCCCGGAGGGCCCCATGGGCTGAAGTGGGTGGGGAACCAGCCCCTGGTGGGCTGGTGCTCCCCCTTGGGCCTCCCCCTGCGCCTAGGGTTGGAAACCCTAGGGGTGGGGGCGCCCCACTTGGCTTTGGGGGCACTCCACCCCCCTTGGCCGCCGCCCCCCTTGGAGATTGCATCTCCTAGGGCCGGCGCCCTCCTAGGGGTCCTATATATAGTGGGGGTGAGGGAGGGCAGCCGCACCCTAGCCCTTGGCGCCTCCCTCTCCCTCCCGTGACACTTCTTCCTCTCCCTGAGCTTGGCGAAGCCCTGCCGAGATCACCGTTGCTTCCACCACCACGTCGTCGTGCTGCTGGATCTCCATCAAACTCTCCTTCCCCCTTGCTGGATCAAGTTGGAGGAGACGTCTTCCCAACCATACGTGTGTTGAACGCGGAGGTGCCGTCCGTTCGGCGCTAGGTCATTAGTGATTTGGATCACGACGAGTACGACTCCATCACCCCCGTTCTCTTGAACGCTTCTGCTCGCGATCTACAAGGGTATGTAGATGCACTCTCCTCTCCCTCGTTGCTAGATGACTCCATAGATTGATCTTGGTGATGCGTAGAAAATTTTAAAATTCTTCTACGTTCCCCAACAGGAGGGGGACCGGCGCTTCATCCTCGACAATGGCCCGTGGACGTACAACGGGATGCCTTCCTGATGGTGGCGTACGACGGCAGCATTCCGCCGGGTGATGTGGAGGTCGCCTACATGCCTATATGGGCGCGCATCCATGATGTTCCCCGGTCATGCTGGATGAAGGGGTGGCATGGAAGCTTGGGGCCATGCTTGGTGAGGTCCTCGAGGTGGACACGAACAGGAGTGGTAAGATCTGGGGTGACTTCATAAGAGTTAGGGCTAACCATGATGTTGATGAACCTCCCCAGAACAAAATCACGCCCCATGATAAACCTAGGAATGATCTGTTCTTTTTAGAGGTGAAGTATGAAAGGGACCCTAGGTTTTGTGGCTTTTGTGGTTTTCTTGGGCATGGCCAACGCGACTGTAAGTTGCCGGTGGACCTCCAAGATATGAGGTACTCGGCAACAATGCGCGCCTCCCCATTTAAAAAGAGTAACAGTAAGGGAGGGTATGTTGCTCCGGTGGCGAGCAGTGCAAGGCGGCTACTTAGCTTTGGGAGAGAAGTGTTCAGAGGGGACACAGCTAGTCTGACCGAACAAGCGAAAGAGAGGCCCTTGGAGGAGGTCCTTGCAAACCCTGTGGTGTAGGTGGCTATAGCTGCAGTCAGCGCAACCAATGTGTCGGATGGGGGCTCCACTTATCTGTTGCAGGTGGTGCCCTCTATCCCGAACCATGTTGGAAAAGAAGCAGAAGATGGGGAGCAAACCAAGACGCTCCCAGAACATGGAAGCGTACCAGCTGAGGAGTCTATGGGGGACGACACCCTATCTGACACACACCGAAAAGTTTCAGAGAAGCAACCTGTCGTGGCAGGGATTGAGGAGGACCTGACTTTCCCGCCTGGGTTTGGGCCTGTGGCCAGATACTCCAAGGCAACGGCCGACGCCCCTACACCAACTCTAGCGCCAGTCACTGCTGAGGGTGCTGCAGCTAAAATCAGGGTTCTGAATGGTAACAGGATGGCACTTGCAAGTGTTGAGCAGGTGGTGTCTGTTCTTGGCAAGAGGGGAGATAGAGAGAAGGAGTATGGTGAACCTGCGGATTCAGAGGAAAAGGAAGAAGGTAAGGAACATGAGAAAAAGATCAAAGGAACTGCTGGTGAGGAGGATGGGAAGGGTTTTGGCGACGAGGACGGATTGGAAGCAACTGGAATAGGGGCTCCCGGTACACTGGTGGGTGCCAAGGACGGCGCCCACCAGGAGCCATGACGATCATGGCGTGGAACTGTCGAGGCCTCGGGCAACCTTGCACAGTTCAGGAACTTGTGTGCCTAGTGCACACCTACAAGCCCAAGCTCGTCTTCCTATCTGAAACACGACAAAATAATAAGTACGTCAGTAATATGAAGTGGAGGCTCGTCCTTCGTCATTGTATCACGCAACCCGGCGCTGGGAAAGGTGCCGGCATTGCCCTCTTTTATGATGAGAGTGTTGAAATAAAGAAGATTGTTGTGGGGGCGAGGTATATCGATGTGTTGATCCATTTGAATCCTCAAGGGCTGCAATGGAGAGGGACCTTTGTCTATGGAGAACCAAAAGCTCATGAACATCACCATATGTGGACCCTTCTTAGGAGGATAAAACATACTAGTGATTTGCCATGGCTGATGATGGGTGACTTCAACGAAACAATGTGGCAATCTGAATATTACTCAGCTGCTAAAAGATCAAAGAAGAATATGGAAAATTTTCGGGAGGTTTTGTCGGACTGTAATCTGTTTGATATAGGTTTCAAAGGACCAGGGTGGACATACAATAACAAGCAATCTGGGTACTCGAATGTCCGCACACGATTAGACAGATGTGTGGCAGCCCCTGAATGGTCAGACCACTTTAAAAATGCAACAGTGGAACACATCTGCTCGTCTAGATCGGACCACCTCCCCATTCTATTGCGAGTTGGAAGTAGGATGGAATGGAGACCGGTGGACCAGAGAAGAAGTCATACATTCAGATATGAGCAAATGTGGGAAAGAGCTAAATCTCTGCAAAACACTATAGCCACAGCTTGGAAGGAAGATGGCCCGGCTGGAAACCTACAGCAAGTCTGCTCAAAACTGAAACACATGCAGGAGGATCTGCGTAGATGGGCGGAAAGAGACTTTGGTTCAGTCATTAAAAAGACAGCAGAAATTAGAGCTAAACTCAAGAGGATCTGGAGCTCGGCACCATCACCCGAACAGCAAGAAAGAGCTGATTCTCTAGCCCAAGAGCTGGACGAATTGCTACTTAGGGAGGAACTCATGTGGCGGCAGCGTTCGCGAGCTACTTACCTTAGAGAGGGAGACATGAATACCAAGTGGTTCCAACAGAAAGCGACTTGGAGAAGGAAGAAAAACACCATTGCAAAACTGAGAAATGAAAATGGGGCCTGGGTAGAGGACACGAGTGGGATACATGAAATGACAAACTCTTTCTTTAAAAAACTCTATGAGAAAGAAGAAGGGGTAGAGCCAACCGGAATTTTGGACTTGATTGTGGACAGAGTTAATAGCGAGATGAATGACATGCTGACCAAACCCTTCGCCAAGACGGAAATCAGTGACGCTCTGTTCCAAACCGGCCCCCTCAAAGCCCCGGGCCCGATGGCTTCCCGGCGCGTTTCTTCCAAAGAAACTGGGAAGAAATAAAAGATGACATTATTAGAGGGTTTTCTGATTTCTTTGATAATGGTGCCCTCCTAGAAGGTCTCAATGACACTGTGATCGTCCTCATTCCAAAAGGAAATGACCCCCAATCACTAAAGGACTTCAGGCCCATTAGCCTGTGCAACGTCATGTACAAAGTGGTGTCCAAGTGCCTTGTCAATCGCTTGCGGCCTATACTTGATGAGATTATTTCGGAGACACAAAGCGCCTTTATTCCGGGGAGGATGATCACGGATAATGCCATTATAGCGTTTGAATGCTTCCACAAAATCCAGCACAGCAAGAATGTCAGAGATAACTATTGCGCATACAAACTGGACCTAGCTAAAGCTTACGACAGGGTGGACTGGAATTTCTTGGAAGGTGTGCTCCAGAGATTTGGCTTCTGCAGTAAATGGACGAACTGGGTGATGCAGTGTGTCCGCTCCGTGAGATATTCAGTGAGATGTAATGAGGAACTGCTAGACCCGTTTGTCCCAACTAGAGGCTTGTGTCAAGGTGATCCTCTCAGCCCGTATCTCTTCCTCTTTGTCGCAGACGGATTAGTACATCTGTTAAGAAAGGAACTGATGGAGAACAACCTGACACCGATCAAGATTGCGAGAAACAGCCCAGGAATCTCCAATCTCCTTTTTACAGATGACAGCCTGCTTTTTTCCAAGGCTACAAGGGAACAAGCTGAAACTATTAAGAGGGTCCTTTCCACCTTCCATAAATGCACCGGACAGCTACTCAGCGAGAGCAAATGCTCCCTCCTCTTCAGTAGAGCATGCCCGACCGCTGTGAGAGAGGATATCAAAAAAAATCCTTGGGGTGCAGTCTGACACCTTTGAGAGTAAGTACCTTGGTCTACCCACCCCGGAAGGGAGGATGAAGGACAACCAGTTCCAGCCAATCATGGATGGATTCAGAAAGAGATGTAATGATTGGTCGGAAAAATTCATGTCGTACGCGGCAAAGGAGGTCCATGTGAAAGCGGTGGTTCAGAGCCTCCCTACATTCACTATGAGTGTTTTCATGTTGTCAAAAGGGTTTTGCGAAAAGTATGAAAGAATGGTTAGAGACTTCTGGTGGGGGGATGAAGAGGGGCATAGAAAGGTCCACTGGATGGCCTAGGATCGCATGACAAAACCTAAGAGAGCAGGCGGTATTGGCTTCAGAGATATGCATCTTTTCAACCAAGCCCTGCTTGCGAAACAAGGATGGAGATTGATTCAAAACTCGGAAAGCCTTTGTGCAAGAGTGCTAAAATCAAAGTACTACCCGAATGGAAATTTGCTGGACACCGTTTTTGCGTCGGACGCCTCGCCGGTTTGGAGAGCCATTGAGTTCGGACTGCAGCTTCTGAAGAAAGGACTCATCTGGAGAGTAGGCGATGGAAAGAAAATACAAATCCAACACGATCAGTGGCTCCCAAGAAGGGAGGCCCTATTGACAGCTGCCTTTATCAGAAGATCTCGACTCCGGTGGGTTAATCAGCTTATGCACCCGGACAGGAAAGAGTGGAACGAAGGTCTCATTCGACAGATCTTCTACCCATTCGATGCCGAGGAGATTTGCAAGATCCCCATTCCGTCATCTAATGTGGAGGATCGGGTAGTGTGGCACTTCGAGAACAATGGGGTATTCTCGGTCAAAAGTGCTTACAAGCTTGCTGAATATCTCGCTCGGCCAAGCAACATCCCGTCTAGCTCGTCTAGGGAACCAACGGACCGCAGCATCTGGGACCTCATCTGGAAGGCGAAAGTGCCTGGAAAAGTTCGAATCTTCGCGTGGACAGTGGCAACAAAAAACCCTTGCTACTAAAGAGAACAAGCACAAGAGAACCCTTGAAGTGGACGCTACTTGTAGCATTTGTGGCAATGGCAGAGAGGATGAATTTCACGCCGTCGTTATGTGCACCAAAAGCAGAGGGCTCAGGTCAGCAATGAGAGAAATCTGGAACCTGCCAACAGAAAAGAAGTTCTGGTATACAGGAGATAACTGGCTGCAAGTCCTGCTAGACTCTGAAAACGAGGAAACTCGGGCAAAATTTTTGCTGCTTTTATGGCGCTCTTGGCACCTGAGGGAAGACTGCGTGCGGAATGATGGAAAACAGACAATCAAATCATCAGCCCAATTCCTTGAGAAATACGAGGAGGAAATCAGATTAGCGGGATCCCCAGTGATGTCGTTGGACCGGAAAACTAATACCGAGGAGGCCAATCACGAGCTGAGTTATGCAGAGGCCTCGGGCATGCGATGGTCTCCACCCTGTCCATGCATAGTAAAATTAAACACTGATGCTGCATATGCAAAAGAATCGGGAACGGGCGCGGCTGGTTTTGTCGCCAGATATCATCGCGGAGTCCTACTCCTATCTGGTTGCAAGGAGCTGCAGACGAGCCACATCGTTGAGGAGGCAGAGGGAAGAGCAGCATTGGTTGGTCTGCAATCACTGGCGGCGATCCACAGCGGTGAGATAGTCCTAGAGATGGACAACCAAACGATGGTCAATGAAGTGGACAGGAAGAGCCCCACGCGATCCCACTGCTATGGCATAATCATGGACATCAAACTTGCATTGTGCGCCTTTGATGCATGCAAAATAGTCCATACCAAGCGGAGCAACAATACATACCGAAAAAGGCTTTCGCCCCGCTTTATAAATAAATCAAACCGCCACGAGCACATACAAGGACTAGTTCAGAAACACACACCCAAGAAACACAACAAATAGGTTCAGAGGTACTGCTGAGGGCACAGCTCAACAAGCCCAAAACACACACGACACACAATAAAGGCTCATCCGGGGTTAAGGCCGGAGACCAATGGGGCCGGAGACCAATGGGGTTAAGCGGAGCAACAATGGCCTGGCCCACGGGCTTGCTGCACTCCACAGAAACAACGGTGATCAGATGATACTTGCTGATGTCCGGACTAGTCTACGATCTTTGATGCTGGCTGAATGTACTAGTCTTTCTGAGTAGTCTTATTGCTACTCCAGATCTAAAAAAAAAATTTGGGGCGAATTCATATGGAGTTGGATCACATCACGAAAAATAGGGTGAATTCATATGGGGAGTTGGATCACATCACAGAATGGGGCAATTCATGTCTCTGGACATGAAAACTGAAATATAGGAAACCAGAATTAAAGAGGATAATGCGGTTGCTAAAAATTTCAGCTCAACTTTATTTACGTATAAAAAACCGGCCGGCCAACTGTACTCCACGTAGTTCTTGGAAGACTTGTCCGTGAAGAAACCAGGCGCCGTCTGTCATGTATGGATGGATGGATGACACTCCTAGTAGATCTTTCCTCTTTTTTTTTGACTGGTGATCTTTCCACCGTTCCTCGTGCCCATCTGTCTGTTCTTCTTCGATGGCACTTTCCACAAGTGGCGGCCGAGACCAGCCAGCAGCCACTAAAATACTCTGGCAAAAACGAGAGGCCACCAGCTCCCGGCGAAATATCCCCGTGAAAAAATGACACACCCAAAATCGCACCAGAAATATCACGCCCGAAACACTTCAGGTTTCACCCACACGACACTCCACCCCAGAAAAGCACCCCAACCGAAAAACAGACCGGAGCAGTGCAGTGGAGGAGGGGAGGGAAAAATATCTGGCAGCGCTCGTGGGTATTATCTGGCCCATTTCCACCCGTGCCTTCGATCCTCTCTCTCCCCCCACCCCCGCGTGACGTGGCACGCAGGGCTGCAGATATTTTCATCCGTTCCCCTCTCTCCACCTCCCACAACGGACGGCGACGACGAGATGTCCCCCGACGCCGACGCCGGGGAGCCGGCGGCCGCGGCGGCGGGGCCCGGAGGAGGGGCGGCGCGCGGGGTGATCCGCTGGGACGAGATCCTGCCGCGTCGCTCGCTCCGGGTGCTCCTCGTCGAGCACGACGACTCCACCCGCCAGGTCGTCACCGCGCTCCTCCGCAAGTGCGGGTACCGCGGTGAGCCAGCCTTCCTTCTTCTAGCTTAGCCGCGCTCGCGCTTGCGCGGCCAGCCGATTTTCCTGCTGCTGAATTGGGCTATGTGTTTCTTCTCGGGAGGTGACGCCAGTGGCGGCGGTGGCGGACGGGATGAAGGCGTGGGAGGTCATGCGGGGCCGCGCGTACGCCTTCGACCTCGTGCTCACGGAGGTCAACATGCCCACGCTCTCCGGAATCGACCTGCTCTCCAGGATCGTCGCGGCTGACGAGTGCAAGAACATCCCCGTTATAAGTAAGACGCCGGCGTCCGACTAACGCTTCATATCAGCTTGAGTATCATCAGTGGCGTAAGGTTCAGGACGATCTGGCAAACGTACTCGATTTCGCTATCTAGCAGCTGCTTTAAGCAGGGGATTCAGCGCATATTTTTATATGCTAATTGCTTAACCGTGTAGGCTGGTTTTTGTGTGTGTCTATGGTCATACTGCTCCTGGATAATCGGAACCAACTTCAAATGGATTTGGCGATCTGCTTTAGTCCCGTGCTGGCTACTTTTAGTCAGTGTCTGTCTCTGCTCTCAGTTGTAACTGAATTACCGTTGTCATTGTCGGATTCTGCTCGAGTATTGCTATGGGTATGCTCCACGTGTCGTGTTTCTGAATCTTTTTAACTAATTTGTCTTGTGCGGTATCTCTTGATGAATAAATTGGCAGCTTAATTTTGGTGCAATTTAGGGGATCAGAGCAAGTTTTTTTGGCAGAATGACAATGGTAGTTATGAGTACTTTTTAAGCGAATTGTCATTAAAAATATGTTTGATTGGGATTGAAGGTCTAACTTTACATGGGCACACTTTTAATAGGTAAATGGATATTTTGAGGTCCTAATTAGGTACTTGAACTAAAACCACGACACTTATTATGGATCGGAGGGAGTAGCTTAATTGAGGAACCATACTATTTCATAATGTGCGCAACTGCCTATAAATGGATATTTTTCTATGCTAATTGCTTAATTGTAGTTGGCTGATTTTCTTTTGTTGTCTATATGGTCACATATGGTACTGCTCCTGGATAATTGGAGCTAAATTCATATAGATTTCGCGATCTGCTTTAGTCCCATGTCGGCTACTTTTAGTCAGTGTCTGTCTCTGCTCTTAGTTGTAACTGAATCACCATTGTCATTGTCGGATTCCGCTCGAGTATCGCTATGGGTATGCTTCACGTGTTGTGTTTCTGAATCTTTTTAACAGATTTGTCTTGTGCGGTATCTCTTGATTAATAAATTGCCAGCTTAATTTTGGTGCAATTTATGGGATCAGAGCAAGTTTTTTGGCAGAATGACAATGGTAGTTATGAGTACTTTGTAAGGCTACTCATAGTGGGGAGTATCATATACTAGGATCATGCATATGATACTAGTGTATGATACTACCTTCATAGTGCATAGTATAATAGATTAGTGTCATATATGATCTTATTTATTGCCATGCATGATACGTACTCCCTCCGTTCCTAAATATAAGACGTTTTGGCTGTTCAAATTGATCTGCCAAAACGTCATATATTTAGGAACAGAGGGAGTAGTAGCATAGCATTTATTATGATACGGTATCTACCTATGTTACTCTAACCCTCTCTCTCTTCTTTAATTGTCTGCCACATCAGCATGTTTACTAGTCCTGAGTGCATGATACTAGCTAAGATACCACCACTATGGCTAGCCTAAGCGAATTGACGTTAAAAATATGTTTGATTGGGATTCAAGGTCTAACTTGACATGGGTACACTTTTAATAGATAAATGGATATTTTGTGGTACACTTTTAATAAGTACACTTATTATGGATTGGAGGGAGTAGCTTAATTGAGGAACCATACTATTTCATAGTGTGCCAACTGCCTATAAATGGATTTTTTTAATGCTAATTGCTTAACTGTGGTAGGCTGATTCTTTTTGTCTATGGTCACAACTGCTCCTGGATATTTGGAACTAAATTCAAATGGATTGCTCCCGTGTTGTCTACTGTTAGTCAGTGTCCGTCTCTGCTCTCAGTTGTAATTGAATTACCGTTGTCGTTGTCGGATTCCATTCAAGTATCGCTATGGGTATGCTCCACGTGTTGTGTTTCTGACTCTTTTTAACAGATTTGTCTTGTGTGGTATCTCTTGATGAATAAATTGGCAGCTTAATTTTGGTGCAGTTTATGGGTTCGGAGCAAGTTTGTTGGCAAAATTGCAATGGTAGTTATGGCTACTTTTTAAGCGATTTGACGTTAAAAATATGTTTGATTGAGATTGAAGGTCTAACTTTACATTGGTGCCATTTTAATAGGTAAATGGGTAGTTTAAGGTCCTAATTAGCTAGTTTAATTGAGGAACCATACTATTTCATAGTGTGCGTAACTGCCTATAAATGAAGACCTCAAGTTTCCAAAAAAAGGCTGCTAATTTTGGAAATTAAATTAATAGTAGTTCAGTTCACATGTTCGAAATAGTGGGAAGAGAGCAATCACATCGTTGCTAAGATGCTAAGTGATTATTGTATATGATGCTATGGATATACATAAGTAGATGCTATGTATCTATACTAAAATAACAAAAGAGTCTCTTAAGCGCTACACGTGAAAAATGCATGGTCCTGCTACACACTATGTGATGAGTGCATTCAGGGGAATGCAATCACTTTGCCCCTAATACGACAAACATGTAAGCAGCCAGGTGGCATAGTGGAGTGATGGGCGTATTGCTGACGTTAGTAACGAAGTGTGTAACATGAGATGCCTTAAATTAGAATTCTCTTCGACTCAATATTCACTTCATTGGTTATCTGTGCAGTGATGTCATCCCAAGATTCCATTGGCACAGTGCTAAAGTGCATGCAGAATGGGGCAGTGGACTTCCTCGTGAAGCCAGTTAGGAAGAATGAGTTGCGTAACTTATGGCAACATGTGTGGAGGCGGCACTCGGTAAGTCCTCATTCAGGAAGTCTTTCCGAATGTTTTCTTTTGCAGCCTGTGTGTTATGGGGAATGAATGATGGGGTAGCCTTCATCAATTGTACTATTTGTCCTACATCTGCTAGTCATTTCTGGATACTTTTTTAATGCATTTTCCTTGAAAATATTATCAACTGTATAATGTGCACTGATTTTGGTTGTGCAAGATTACGAGTGCTATATTGTTGATGCAGTTGTATAAGCTTTTAGCAAATAGGAATATTTTTTGTTTATCCTAGCTTTCTGAGGTGTAATTACTAATTAGGCCTTGCACATTCCATTTCAGATGAACAGCCAATTAAATGCATCAGAAAACAATGCAGCCAGCAACCATATAAGTGTGAATTCTGGTACCGGGTCAAAGACAGGAGAAAACAGCGATGAGGAAAGTGATGCTCAGGTGAGCAACTGAGCTGGCTTATACCTTATTTGTCTAACTGATATCAAAGTATGAGTAGAGTGGTATCACTCCTAACTCAGGTTGATAATGCTAAGCAAGTGAAATTGAAACCTGAAGCAAACAAAGACACTGTTTTTTCTATGTCTTTTTGTTCTTGTCACTACCAGTTAACTGTAGCCATCACTTTTTACTGAAACCTTAGTTTATCATAACTGATTTTTAAAATTCTGGTTACTCTTTTTAATTATTGGCGTTCTTCTGCACCTAAAATCCTATGGACACTCTTCTGACATGATTATCAGAGCTCTGGAAGCAAAAGGGAGACTGACATTCAGAGTGTTGAGAAATTACCGGAGATTGTGGCACATAATGGAGCAAGCTCATGCAGAGAACTAAAAATACAGAATGGGCCTTTTGATAGAATGAACACAAAGGCACTTGCATTAAAGGGCACTGATGGTATGAAACCTAAATATGCTTCTCTGTTATTTGATGTTCTTGTGCTCGGTTTATTGGCCATCTAGTGTGTAAATTGCACATCTAATAAGTGTGATTTTACCTGGTGTTGTGTAGATGCTCCAAGTGGAAATGCATGTGGCACCAGTAAGCAGCAAGTGTTTTCAGCTGAGAAGAATGTGTGTTCCAAGTATCTTCATGGCATTACTTCTGCAAAGGTTGCTGGACAGATAATGGACAACGCCATGAGGATTGCTGATGCAAGTTCATGTCGTCCAAGTGATCCTGGCAAAGATCTTATGGCTACTGGCCAACCAACAACTAGCAAAAAATGCAAATCTCCAGTCACAAAGAATAACGCTGTCAAGCCTGTCATGGAAAATACCCTTCATGAAAATTCAAAGGGTGCTGCGATCGGCCATCCCCAGCCTTGCCCCTCTCACTTGCTGGATGTCAACTTAGGAAAGCAACAGCGTTCTGATGGTCATGTGAACCAAGAACTGAGGGATAAGGATAATTTTAATCACTCAAATTCTTCAGCCTTTTCAAGGTACTTACATGTTCATTATTTTAAATTTTGATCCAAATAATTTTGGCTTGGAATGGTCATTTATTTCATTGAGAACACTGTTTTCATATTTTAGACCCTGAGGTTGATATTAGCAATTGCTTGCACATATACCCTGTGCAATTCTGATTAGCGCTCTTTTATGCATGCTCTCACATGCTTTGCAACATGACAGGTATGGTAATAAAAGAATAGAGCCATCAGCTAAGCAACTGTCTCTTCCCTCCGTCCACTTAACTTATCAAGAATCTGTTTATGACAAGAATGTTCAATCTAGTGGGGCTTTGCCCTCGCATGAACACCATACATGCAAGATTACAATGCAAGCTCAGGCTCCTTTGGACAGTTGCACAGTGGGTCCTGCCATCCCGTCTTCAAGCAGTGCAAGAGAAGATGCTGGCACAAGCAGTTCCTCCCCTAGAAAGGACAATTTCGGTCATCCTCCTTATGGCTTTATACCTGTTCCAATTTCTGTCGCTGCTGCTATACCGTACCAGTACAGTGCAATTATGCCTCCGATATACTACACACAGCCTCCTTTTATGCAATGCGATCCATCTGGCATCAACCAGATGGGAATTCAGCATGCATATCATTCTAGTTACCATCAAAATCTTGGTAAACCATCAGAGATTGATGAACACAGACAGCTAGAAGAAAACCAGCGGTTGCATCATTCAAGACAAATTCTCCAAGAATCAGGAGAACCTATTGACTTGTTGAGAGCTCATGCAGAGCGCAATAACCAGAGTGCTAGTTGTAGCCAGGATATCCGTGGATGGACTGTGAGCGGTGAAACTGATACAAACACCAACGCAATAATTGCCCCAGAAAGCGGCAACGAGAGTGGCATCCAGAACTTCGGTTACAATGGACTGGATAGTGATCGGTCTCGTCGTGAAGCTGCCTTGATGAAATTCCGCATGAAAAGGAAAGATAGATGCTTCGAGAAGAAGGTATTCTATTTGTCAAACCTAAATATTCTGCAAATTCACAAATCATGCATGTGCACTTATATATTCTTTTCCGCAAACACTTGGTTTTTCTTACAGTTATTCCCTTTTATCTGTTTACCTTTCGCTCTACAGGTCAGATATCACAGCAGGAAGAAGCTTGCAGAGCAAAGACCAAGAATCAAGGGGCAGTTTGTTAGCCAAAAACTCAAGTCAGCTACAACAACGGAAGATGCAGAAACAGATTAGTGACGTTGTTAATCCATGACTGTCCTTTTGATACTTCGCTTCCCAGAGGGGAATTTAAAGTAACTGGTAAGAGTGAAAGGCTGGCAAAAGTTTTCCTTCCAGGGTTAGCCTTTTGTACAAGTGTTCCGTGTACTTCTTTGTCGGTTGTTTATTGACATGGTTTGCCTGTAAAGAGTGTCGAATTGAAAATCCTCTGGGGGGATAGGAAATCAATGCAGATATTCAGATTTTCCGTCACATGTTTGTGGTGTGTTACATCCTTACAGTAGCTCTAGATTATAGTCAGTAAGCCTTGCTTCCTCACATGAGCATGCCCAATGTAATTATGCTTTCCCTTAGCTGTATTTCCTCCTCTATGTAAGATGATTGAAGGACAACCTGCCAACGTTTTTTCTTTCATTTCAAACCCCTGTTTGAAAGGCGGGTTATCCTTTTCCCAGTTCTTGCGGTCATTCAACAGTTTCCTGTGGAACTGCTGCGGAACGTTTTGAGGCCATAATAGAGTAGCAACTCACCCGACTTCTTTCTCCAACCGACCAGGCTTCTGCAGATGCTTTACCTGCCTTGCACTCTGCAGATCATTACACATGCACTTCTCAATCTACTATCCCTGTCACTATCTTACAAAAGTTTGCCAACACTTTTGAGCTCCATGAGACAAGGTATCAGTCACAAACATATGTTACGGTGGCCGATTTCTTGAGACGCATCAATCGTTTGGTGCCAATCCTGGAGAGGAGCATCTTCTCTTTACACCCTGCTTCTCATATTCTCTCCCAGCTTGCACCTGAAGTTTCGCACATCTTCTCCTGCACTGCACTTCTTGGCTTATAAACCGGCAGCTCCGGCCCACAAGCAGCCGATCGCAGGAATCTCATTCCCCCACCTGCGCCAAGCAAGCTCATGAGAGCAGCCTGTCAAGGTGGCAATGGAGGGACCAAGAGCGGTGGCGATGGTGGCGGTGATCGTCCTGGTGGCGTGTTGTGGTGCTCAGCTGGCTGTCGCCGGAGGTGACCGGGGCCAGCCGGCGGCGGGAGGGCCGGAGGCGAGTCTGCTGTGCATCAGCGAGTGCGGGACGTGCCCCACGGTGTGCACGTCGCCGCCGCCAGCTCCTCCCTCGCCGTCATCGTCATCATCTACACCGTCGCCTCCCTCGCCGTCATCGTCATCGTCAACACCGTCGCCTCCCTCGCCATCGACGTCGATCCTCCCGCTGCCCACGCCCCCGCCGCCGTATCTGACTCTGCTGCTCCCGCCGCCCCCGTCGTCATCGTCGACGGAGCTGCCCCCGTCCACGCCGTCGCCGACTCCACCGAAGAGCAGCGGCGGGTCGTCATCGTCTTCGTCTTCCTCGGCTCCGTCCTCGCACTTCTCGTCGCCGCCGTCCCCGCCGTCGTCCTCG
The DNA here is from genome assembly GCF_056163025.1 of Triticum urartu. Lineage (NCBI taxonomy): Eukaryota > Viridiplantae > Streptophyta > Magnoliopsida > Poales > Poaceae > Triticum > Triticum urartu. The sequence continues at coordinate 115,971,293 of NC_141876.1, read as the reverse complement.
GCGAACCCGTACTACTACTTCTACCTCTCCGGGGGCAGCAGGAGCCGCGGCGCGTCGAGCGTCTACGCCGTCGTCATCCTCGCGCTGCTACTGCCCGCCGTCACCTTTTGGAGGTGAGATGAGGTGTTGGACGTTGTCGTTGCGTCGCCGTGTGCCCATTCCGGTGAACTCCTCGTGTGTTTATAGTACTACAAGTACTGTCACTTCTTTTCCCTTCCCGGCCCCCGTCAGATTCAGAAGCTAGCAGCACTTCCACTGTCTAGTAGTAATTCGTTTTTGTTGTTGTAACTCTGTCTAGTAATTCGTCCCTTGTGTAATGTTACTGCTGATTATTAACTATTACAAGTGCACACAATACTGTTTATTTTGGTCGTAACTAGTAATCGTACACGTGCAAATGCACGTTTATCTAAAATAAAATTGATCCTTATTCAGTTTTCACACTGGTATAAGTGTGAACATATAATTTTAATGATCTAAAATGTCTTATATTTGTTTATAGAGGAAGTATCTTTTATTCAAAATTGTTGCTACTATAGAGATCTTATTTGAAGATGAAACCATCCAAATATGTTCACACGATTTTTTTAAGGGAATATATTCACATCAAACATCAATAGGAAAAACTCTGTATTAATATTTCAAACGACTTAAATAACTTCCACTATACATTGGAAAACTGAAAACATGTCTGTGCTTATATGGTTGACTTACAATACCATGCATGATTTGATTCCATTGTTTGATACTCCATCCAACTCTAACTCTTCTCTATAACTGAAAATCAACCAAGCAAAACAGAAAAGAGAAACAAACTATAAGAACATGAGTAAACCTTATCTCGCTTCGACGCAAATCATGGATGATTGTGGGCGCCCAACCGCTGATTATGTAAAATTACCTAGAAGGTTCAGCTCTGATGGTTCTGCAAGCATCTTGTCTAGATATAATAGTTCTAGGGACAAACCTAAAAACTTTATTAGATGCCCTTGATGCACTGTAAGGCCTTGCAGTGTTAGCTCGAACAGCCCAACTGTATGGACATGTAAATCAGGTATCGACATGAAAACATGGACGAAGATTCTATATATTTTTGTAGGTGAAAAATAAATTTCAGTTAGAAGTTGCCGCAAGTATATATGTATTGACACATTCCACATACAGTATGATATATCAATAGTAAAAGTTCATATTATAACATTATACAATGATAAGATATTTGCTCAAGATAACACATCGATTCACAAAACCAAGTCCCAAAAAGGTAGACCATCCTTCTGCATATTTGCACGGCAACACAATAGTCAGACATATGAAAAACTTAGCTGCATGTCAAAATCATACGATTAGAAATATATACTTGTTTTATCTAATTCAATTATCAAAAGCATATAGGTCCAGGAATAGGAGTTAATCTGAAGCATGTGTCTTGTTCTTAACTTCTCTTTGGCTGCTCTCTTCTCCTTCTAGTTGATCTGTTGAGATCCTTTTCCAGAAGCATATTCAGTAGAAGGAAAAATAATACTTTGAAGGAGAACCATATTTTGATATTGCAAAAAAGCACAAATTCAGTACAGGCAAGATTTAGTAGCTCCCGATGTTTCGAGTCATTTATGCAACTCAGAAATACCACAAAATATAACCAGGACTGAATAATTGCACAAGGAAAAGAGTAGCAAGTGTCCAGTAAATACAACTTGGCATACGATCTAGCTTACGAACTAATGAATAGATTGAAAGGAAGTATTGCTACATGCATATATAATGAACATACAGTGAAGTACTGTCACAAAGCACAGGTCAGTGAATTTGAACATTGTTCTTTATGTAACTGTAAAAACTAAGAATAAAGACTGGAACCATTTGTAATGAGTAAGAAGCCAATCCTTGAATTTTGGAAAATGTACAGTAAAATAATTAATCAAAGTTCAATGCAAAATAGAAAGATGTCCATTAAGAGACATACTCCTTATCCAGGTTCCTTATGATCACATTTAGCACACCATCGATGTTAATAAGCTCATACGCAGCCTTGATCAAGCACCTGGATTATAAGAGAACATACATTGGACACTTTAGTAAAATGATGCTTCATGAACAGCTACATGCATATGTACCAGTTTGAAAGTGATGCCTCCATATTGCAGAAGTTTGTGACCTCTTGAGTTACAAATTTACAAGCACAAGGATGAAGAAAATATAAAGGGAAAGAAGAGAAGAATGCACCAAGCTGCGCCTGCGTGTCTACTGTAGCAATTAGCAGTGTGCATCAGCAAGTCTTAGAAATGATGACCATAGTACAAAAATAGGTTCATGTCTTAGAAATGTAGTCGGCATACAGGGAGGCTGAACATTCCAGTCCTAAATAATCAACACCATGTGTTCATCAAAAGGCTAACAGCTCGCACAGATCAGCTCTAACATAGTCAATAGGCAAAGCATATTGAATGTTTAAGTCACACTAACAGAATAAATATGCGTAAAGGTAAATGGTAACTTGCAGATTTTCCTTTGCATTTATTAGAAGCGGATAATACTTTAGGTTGACACAGAAGAAATATCTACATCATAGGAATGGAAGAAAATGAATTGCAAAGAACCCAAGCATCATGGACTCGCCATCCTTTCCCATATTTCAGCCATAAAAAATTGAAATGAACATTTTGAGAAACATTTTCTCCCCATTTCATTACCGAGAAAACATTTTCAGAAAGATTCCTCTCTACCAATGATTTTTTTTCTATACATAAACAACAAAAACTATCAAAGAAAATTACCAAATGTACATGGGCAACAAATCATTCCATTTGTTACTTCCTTCAAAAGTTACATCATCGATTAGTAATCAATGATGTTTGTTTCCAAGTTTTAGTTTGACAGTTTGCATACACATATTCCACTTGATTTATGACAATAATATACAGTTTAAAATGTGGACAATTGAAGAAATGATGTACCTAACTGAGGAATCCAAGAGAAAGAACTTTAGCTCTAGTCTCATCAGCTTCGCATATTCCTTTACAATCATGTGATTAACTGCTTCCTTTCCGAGTTCAGTCCATACCGCAGAAACGAAATTGTTAGTTATTTGATGATAATCGACATAATAAATAGCACACTGTACTATTACAAATGCCAATATAAAATCCAATGAATATGTAAGATGCAGGTTGGTACCATGAATATGTAGGAGTATCACAACATAAAAGGTGCTACAGTGGCTCATGGAGGAAATCTGAAGAAGATAATCATTTTGGTTTAGAAAAGAGGCGAAATATGAAGATAATCATTTTTGGTTCAAAAAAAGAGGAAAAATTTAGAGGAGAATATTATCCAATGCAAGTAGGATGAACAATTGCATAAGCTTATCACTATTGACATTAGCTTAGTATAAGATTTAACATAGGTAGTCAATGTGGTCATTTTGGTTCAGAAGATAGCCTCAAGCTTCTAATCCAGAGCTTTGCGTACATTTACAAATAAAATATGAATAGTAATGCTAAGTGGCTAGTCATGTAAAAATATGAAAGATGGTAGAAGATACAACACATGATTGGAGATAATTTTGTTGTTTATTAGGGCAAAATTTCTAAGCAAGCACAAACTGTACACATGGTGTGTCAGAAGGGTAGGAGCAAAAACTCACCAGTGGTCAGAGTCACCCAGCCACACAGGCGCATCTACTCTTCCCTTGAGCGTTCTCGAGTGTCGCTGCTATAACAACCTCGACAACGTCGGTGTCCTTCTCCACGCTTCACCTGCATCCTTCCCATGCTTCAGTGCAACTGACGAAGACCATCTCCTCTCTTTCCTAACATTGGATGCCTGGACAAGGAGCAAGTACATGTAGGATTTTGAGGAGAAAGGCATGGTGAGCAAACAAGGTTATATAGATTACAAATTTAATATCTGGCATATTAAATCTTATATTTCTGAAGCAAGGAATCACACAAAAAAAGTATAGACAATCTTTGGCAAAAATAAGATCAGTGAAGCAATGCATGAATATGGCTGTTGGAGCATACACATCATACACTACTCCCTGCAGCCGGTCGGCGAGTCCACATCCTAGTATATGCTTAAAGTAGCCACTCTTGCAAAAATAAGGACAAAAAAAGGTGATTGGGGAGTGTTTTGCTAGATTGTAAAAATTATGCATCGCAATGGAAAGTGAAATTGTAATGAGATGAAAATGGACTTAGATGAGAGGACGAAAGTCAGATGCAAATGAAGAGTGAAATAAAACAGAACCTTCTCTGTTGCCGCAACTGGTTCCTCTGTTCAGTAGTGCTTTTCGGGTCGTAACAACCCAGAAAAAACTCCCATATATACTTCCCCTTTGATATTTGGGTGGACACCCTGTTCGCATAACCAAAAATAAAGACAACGTCCTGGTTCAATTAATCTGAGCAGTCAGAACATGTGCATAGATGCAGTATATATGCCCCAAGGGATACTAACAAAAGCCAAGAAAATGGATAGTTGTTAAGAAGAAGAAAATATGCAAGGTTGAAAGGGTAGAAAACAATGTGAAGGGATGCACCTCCAGGGAGTAAAGAAGTGTCACTGATGAGAATACGTGGAGTAGGCTATGCAACGGTGTATTTACCACCAATAGATCAAGCATGATTCAGAGTCTTCCCACTGAATCTTGTATCAGTTGAAGAAACAAACTGATGGAGCCAGAATGTCGAAATATGCTTTGTGCAAATTCCTACAAGTTTTATTTCTCATGAATGATTATCTATCGGTTGTATATGTAACAGTGCCTACTGCCCAGACCCTTTAAAAAAGATAAAACCGTCAACTGTCCTGAATGTTATTTGTAGCAGTTTAACTGCAGGTGTTGTCACACATGATACATGACATATACCCTACCCGGGGTGTGAGATCGATACAATATGTCACTGAGCTAATTACGCTGCTGGTGATGAAAGATAGATATATATAGCTCACCCCACGCTGTACTCTCATGATCATTCCAGCTGCGTCTAGGCAACCCTCCTCGTTGAATAGCAGCTTCCATCTCCTTGGAGGACACAGCGTGCGGCGAGACTGCCAAGGACAAGAAGGAAAAATCAATATAAACCAATCGATGACCAATACACACCTGTCATTAATCTCTCTCTCTAATCATCTTTGGGGACTCTGAAATTTCATATGCATATATATATAGGGATTTATGCTTCTGTTGTAAATTGTGTCGCGTAGATGTTCAGACAAGAGGTAAGAGCGGTGGAGGGCAGGGGCGGACAGTAGGGAGGAGACCTGCGGCGAAGGGCGGCTCCGGGGCGGCGGCTCGGCGACCTGCGGCCCGCGGCGAAGGGCGGCTCCGGCGGCACGCGGCTCGGCGACCTGCGGCCCGCGGCGGAGGGCGGCTCCGGCGACGGCTCGGTGACCTGCGGCCCACACCCGACTGCGGGAGGAGGAACGACGTGGGGGCGTGCGGGAGGAACGGCGCGGAGGCGTGAGGTCGTGCGGGCGGGGCGAGAGGTCGTGCAAACGTTTTTTTTTAGCGGTGGATGGACTGTACGTGGCTTAATTACGTGGCTTGTTAGGTTAAACACGAAAAGAATATGGACCATCAGATTTTATAGATGAACGGATATAATTATTTAGATCTGCTCCTCTTTTTCTTTTATAGTGATATATAGTAGATTAGTCCCTTTATGTGTCGAAAAAATAATCGGACTAGCACGCGACTTCGAATTATTCCGCCGCCAGCTGTGCAGATGGGAAAGTATGCTTGTACAGTAAATTGCCCGCTCGATGTGTGTATCGGACATGAGGTCTAACATGACTGTAAAAATAGACAATTGACACTGAGCAATTGACAGAGAGATGTAAAGTAAGCAGTAGTTTTTCTAATTGATGATTGATTACATATATACATACTTTCATCATCTCAAAACAAGTGCCCTGATTTTAGTTCAAATTTGGGAATATAAAAAGTAATTGCAGATAACTATACTTGTAACGTAGAAATATTTAGTGCTTGCATTTTATGTGAATAAAGAGCATGCATGTACACTGTACAATAGTAGTTACAACAATTAAATTGGGGCATTTCACAACCTTTGAAAAGTAAGCAAATAAAACCTGTTGGTACGGTTTGCATGGGCTGAAAATAATGTTAGGGAACAATGAGGTGGGAGGCTTGCATGTTGACAGAATTAGTGTTAATGGGTTAAGGTTTGCACGAGCTGAAAATAATTTTAATAAATGCTGACATGGCATATTTGGTGAGGTAGAAACCTTGCATATTGAGAGAATTAGAGATAGTGGGTGTGGGAGTCCTGAATTAGGGGGTCTCCGGACAGCCGGACTATCTCCATTGGCCGGACTGTTAGACTATGAAGATACAAGATTGAAGACTTCGTCTCGTGTCCGGATAGGACTCTACTTGGCGTGAAAGGCAAGCTAGACAATACGGATATGTGTATCTCCTCCTTTGTAACCGACCTCGTGTAACCCTAACCCTCTCCGGTGTCTATATAAACCGGAGGGTTTTAGTCCGTAGGACACAACAACTACAACATACAATCATACCATAGGATAGCTTCTAGGGTTTAGCCTCTCTGATCTCGTGGTAGATCTACTCTTGTACTACCCATATCATCAATATTGATCAAGCAGGACGTAGGGTTTTACCTCCATCAAGAGGGCCCGAACCTGGGTAAAACATTGTGTCCCCTACCTCCTGTTACCATCCGCCTTAGACGCACAGTTCGGGACCCCCTACCCGAGATCCACCGGTTTTGACACCGACATTGGTGCTTTCATTGAGAGTTCCTCTGTGTCGTCGCCGTTAGGCTGGATGGCTCCTACTATCATCGATAGCGATGCAGTCCAGGGTGAGACTTGTCTCCCCGAACAGATGTTCGTGTTTGGCGGCTTTGCACTGCGGGCTAATTCGCTTGACTATCTGGAGCAGATTGAAAGTTACGCCCCTGGCCACCAAGTCAGGTTTGGAAGCTTAAACTACACGGCCGATATCCACGGAGACTTGATCTTCGACGGATTCGAGCCTCTGCCTTGCGCGTCATGCGGTCACGATGAGTACGATTTAGCTCTACCATCGGACAGTGTTAAGATCGCACTGGCAGCCGCTCCGACCCTCAATTCAGAGCCAGTTGCGCCTTCCGCGGACGGGTGGATGAACCCCGCCGCGGAAGCCTTACCCTTAGCGGCGATCGAGCCGAACATCGACCTTACCTTGCACGAGAGCCGTGTTGTTAAACTGCCGGATCCTTCTCCGGCCACGGACTCCGAGCCACCTGCGCCTGTTCCTATCGAATCTGATTGGACGCCGATCATGGAGTTTACCTCCGCGGATATTTTTCAGCACTCGTCCTTTGGCGACATACTGAACTCATTAAGATTTCTCTCCTTGTCAGGAGGATCTTGGCCGAACTATGTCCGGCAGGACTGGGATGCGGACGATGAAGAAATTCGCGGCCCACCCACCACCCACTTAGTAGCCACTGTCTATGACTTAACCGACATGCTCGACTTCGACTCCGAAGACATCGACGGTATGGATGACGATGCGGGAAACGAAGAGGAACCACTGCCCACAGGGCACTGGACGCCCACTTCACCACATGACGTATACATGGTGAACACACCAAAAGAAAACGACGACAAGGAACAGAAGGACGCAACGAAGGGTTGTCCCCTCGAGAAGCAGTCAAAGCGGCGGCATAAGCGCTGCCCCAAATCCCGCCTCGGTAGAAACAACGATCATACAGACCCAGCGTTAGAGCAGGGTGAACCATTGCTGGACCACGGCAACACGGAGAATCAAACCGAACAACCCGATTCTGTCAAAAATAATAGACCGGATGACATAACACCGGACAGACACCCGGAGCAACAGAATGCCCATCAAAGGCTTGTTGCCACCGCGAGGAGTCTAAAAAAGCAGAAGCAAAGGCTCAAGGCTGTGCAAGACACACTCCAAATCAGATGGAGCGAAGTACTCAACACAACAACGAAGTATGGCGATAATCGCCCCACCAAGAGCTACCCGAAGCGGAAGTTACTACCTGAATTCGATGAGGAGGCCTTAGATCCCCCGCAACCAAAAATTAAAACGGTCACCTGGCCGGATAGACGACCTCACGGCCAACATAGAGCGGCAAGCAATGCCACACATAAGCCAATACGCGATCCACGCGAGGGCTCGCATCAAAAGGACGGCGCAACCAGATCCATCTATGGACCACGCAGGCGCGCTCTAGCATACGATGCAACACAACAAACATCCGAACACTACGGTACACCCAGATACAGGGGTGCCGCACACCCCCTATGTTTCACCAACGAGGTACTGGACCATGAATTTCCAGAGGGTTTCAAACCCGTAAACATAGAGGCATACGACGGAACAACAGACCCTGGGGTCTGGGTTGAGGACTATATCCTCCATATCCATATGGCTCGAGGAGATGATCTCCACGCCATTAAGTATTTACCCCTCAAACTCAAAGGGCCAGCTCGGCACTGGCTTAAAAGCCTCCCCGAAAGCTCCATTGGAAGCTGGGAAGAGCTCGAAGACACTTTTCGGGGAAATTTTCAAGGGACTTATGTCCGACCTCCGGACGCGGACGATTTGAGTCATATAACTCAACAGCCCGGAGAGTCAGCCCGAAAGCTTTGGAACAGATTTCTTACTAAAAATAACCAAATAGTCGACTGTCCGGACGCCGAAGCCTTGGCAGCTTTTAAGCATAGCGTCCGTGACGAATGGCTTGCCAGACACCTCGGCCAAGAAAAGCCGAGAACAATGGCAGCATTAACAAGCCTCATGACCCGCTTTTGCGCGGGTGAGGATAGCTGGCTAGCCAGATGCAACACCAGTGACCCCAGTACATCCGAAGTTAGAGATGGAAACAGGAAATTATGGAGCAACAACAATAACAAACGCCGGAATAAAGAAGACAACACGAAGAGCACGGCAGTAAACGCCAGATTCAAAAACTCTCGGCCAAGTCAGCAAAAGCCGCCCTCTAAAGGCGCCAGAGGCGAACTGTCCAGCCTAAACAAAATTCTGGACCAAGTATGTCAGATCCATAACACCCCTGGCAAACCCGCTAATCATACCCACAGAGAATGTTGGGTCTTCAAGCAGTCCGGCAAGCTCAACGCCGTACACAAGGGGGAGGATACACCAAGCGAAGACGAGGATGAGCCTCTCAAGCAAGACACTGGGGAACAAAAGAAATTTCCACCAGAAGTCCAAACAGTCAACGTGTTACACGTGATCAAGGGGAGAAACAAAGCGGCACTCCCAGAAAAATATGCCCAAGGGCCTATCACCGCGGAGTCCTGCCACTGGTCGTCTCAACCGATCACTTTCGACCATCGTGATTACTCAGCAAGTATCCGGCGTGCAGGATGGGCTGCCCTGGTATTAGACCCAATAGTTGACGGATACCACTTTACACGAGTCCTGATGGACGGTGGCAGCAGTTTAAACCTGATATACCAGGATACAATCTGCAAAATGGGGATAGACCCAACGAAAATTTGCCTCAGAAATACTACCCTTAAAGGAGTAACGCCAGGCCCAGGGGCTCATTGCACGGGCTCCCTGCTACTAGAGGTTATATTCGGCTTCCCCGATAACTTCCGTAGAGAAAATTTAACATTCCACATTGCTCCGTTCCAAAGTGGCTATCAAGCACTACTGGGACGCGAAGCTTTCGCTCACTTTAATGCAATACCACATTACGCTTCCCTTACGCTTAAGATGCCCGGTCCACATGGCATCATTACAGTGAATGGAAATATTAAGCGATCCCTGCGCGCCGAAGAGAGTGCGACTGCCTTGGCAGCCGCACACTAAAAAGGGCCTCACCAGCTAAAGCATTTGATAGGTCGTCAAGACCACGGACACGGTTAGACGAGTCCGGCGCAGCTATATGTAACTCACACAGGTTTGATAAGACACACCCCTATTACAAATACAAGGGGCTCAACACGCGCAGACAAGTGGCAATTTTTACTCATCTTGAATTATACATGGTTTCTTCAAATCTACCTTTTTGCACGACAACTTTTCACCTAAGTTTCTCTCTTTTACAGATGACCATCGTGCTACATCCGTCCAGGATACGGCACAACAGAGACACAGACGCAGACGTGCAGCAGGGACCCGCTCCAAGGATTCTTTTTAGATTAAGACCCTGCGTAAACCTTTTTTACTGTCTCTTGTTGATACACATCCCTCGGATTCTCAAATACAATTGAGAAGGATGCTGACGTCTTGGCATGTGGCCACGTCAGAATAAACGCCCATACCTGGACACAAGGGGCTTCTTACAAAGGGCACTATTTAGGCCCGGTTTATACCATAAAGACCTAATACCTTAGGGAGTGTTCGGCGTCGCGAGTTTGGCCTTATATGCATCAGCTCCGAATCATGTCTTTGGTCAAATGTTGGGTTTTCCCGGCTCCTATGTTTTGATACCTTACGTTCCGCTCTATCGGCTAAGGTAGCACTAGGAGAACTACTGCGATTGTGCCCCGGGTCATCCGGACGAGCACCTCAGTAGAGAAAGCCGGAAACTGACTGTCATGATATAGCGTGAGACTGGTCAACCACTCGATGACCTATCGGAATGTTGGAATTCCTCCGCCTTAACGAAGGGCCGTTTCCCGGCCAGGCACGTACGCACCCCAAATTCGGGAGAATGCGGAGCCAACAGGGGCTATATAGTAGCCCCACCGTCAAGCTCCTATGGCTAAGTGAAAGTGTTAAAGCATTATAGTCCGGTTGCCTCGTTCGCTGCACTATCACCTCCTTAATAGGACCAAGACGTTGGGTTAAGTGTGAACACGCGTCTTCTGCGAACACCTCCGCATTATATGCGTGGGGGCTAAAGCCGACGACTGCAATCTTTCAGGTTATATACATATATACATAAACAGCCGCACAGGAGGCACCATATTACTTTTCGGCAAAAGTATAAATACAACCTTACTACATTTCATAAAAACATTGTGTTTACAATGGGAATACATGTCACTCAAACATAATATTCTTCGAGCACTGGGCCTCTATCAAACGAGCGCCCTCAAGAACCTCTTCAAAATAGTGCTCGGCAGCTACTCGGCCTATGGCCGAACCTTGCGCCGCAATAGTGGTAGCATCCATCTCCGCCCAGTATGCCTTGACACGGGCAAAGGCCATCCGCGAGCCTTCTATGCACGCCGACCTCTTCATCGCATTGATGCACGGCACCGCACCAAGGAACTGCTGCACTAAGCTGAAATAGCTTTTCGACTTCGGCTTCTCCGGCCACAAGTGATCTACGACGGACCTCATGGCAAGCCCGGACAACCTATTAAGTTCGGCCCATTCGGCTAGCTAATCAGTCAAGGGAAGCGGACGCTCTGGAACGTTAAATTGCGACCAGAACAACTTGTCCACTTCACGATCTGTCTGATCTCGGAAGTATTCAACCGCATCGACAGCGCTTGCCGCCAAGTCCATATATGCGTCTGCCGAACTCCATAGCCGATCCAGAGGGGCATACCGTGGATCCCCGAACTTCCTCTGTAGCAGAAAGGGCTTCCCAGCCGCAATATCCCCGGCTTCGCGCAGCTCCTCCTTCTTCGCCCTCATAGCAGAGCGAGTGTCTTTGGTCACCATCGTGGCCTTTTCAAGGTCCGCTGCCTTCAATCGGTTCTCTTTTTCAAGGAACCGGCAACGGTCGATAGTGTCTTTTAATTCTACGGCCATCTTGGCCATCTTCTCTTTGCTTTCGCAATGCGTGACCTTCTCGGCTCTTAACTCTTCAGCTGCCTTCAAAGCAGCCGCATTACTAACTCTTGCTTGTTCCTTGGCTCGGGCAAGTTCAGCCCGAAGGGTCTCCACGGTGGCAACTCCGTCTGCAGTCACAACATATTAAAGATACCGGCATCATGCTGCTCTTATTATGTGACATTCACCAGAAAAAAATTACTTACCCTGTGACTCGTCAAGCCGCTTGTTAACAAGCTCGATGTCGGCGTCCGCCGCATCTAGTTGCCGCTTTAGTTCGGCAAACTCATGAGTCCGGCTAGCCACCGGAGCTCCCACTACCTGCACATTAAAGCGGTATGGTTATTGCCTGGGACTATGATCCTCTGTTTGCCGCCATCCTCGGTGACAACCAGAGTCTCAGGGGCTACTATCTACACAGGGCACACCTAAAAATGTGCGGTACCATCACAAATGTACATCATTTTACGTACCTCAAAGCCCGTCAGTAGACTCACAAAGGCATCATGCAACCTGCTTTCGGCGGATGAAATCCTTTCCATCACTGTACCCATCAATGTACGCTGTTCCTCTGAGATGGCTGCTCGCTCCAATAGCTCCCTCAGTACGTCCGACCGCATACCAGACGGTGCCGAACTCTTTTGCTTGCTCTCTTCAAGAGCCGGACGCTGAAGACTTCGGGTAACTATAGGATTATCTTCTGGCCTCACCGGATCCGGAGAGGCCCTCCGCGACGACACTTCAAGGTGGCCCGCTTCTTGAGCGGGGGAGTCCGGGAGAGGCGTTTCGCTCTCCATCATCTCCAGAAGAAAATCCCCTGAAGATGAGCTCTGCTGAGAAGGGCTAAGATCTGAACTGCAAGATAAACGCTTCGGTTATTTTCCTCAGAGGTAAGGTAGTATATCTCCACTATTAAAGTACTTTCTGATTACTTACAACTCGTTGGAGGGCTGATCCTCGCGCGGACTTTGTGCGGCAAAAGCACCCTCCAATGCAGGACCCTCTAGTGGAGACTTCTTCTCCCGTTTGGAAGCCTCGGTTTCCGGATCTTCAGAGGCAGTCCTCTTCCTTCCCCGAAGCGAGAGAAGGTCAGATTCTTCTCCTCGGTTATCCTCCTTCATGGAGGTGCTCATTCCCTTGGTTGGAATTGGTAGCAATGGGGGCCCACTTTCGACCTCATTATCCCCCTTTATCTTCCTTTGAGGGCTCCGGGCAGGGTGCTAGCTCGAGCATCTTTTCCAGTACAGGATTCTCCAAACCCTCAGGAAAGGGGGCCGAACACTGAATCATCTTCGCCTTAGTTAGCCAGTCCTGGTCAAAGAGCGACTTCTTAGAATGACGTCGTGGTAAATAAAAGACAGTGTGTTCGGCTAAAGGATTACTTACTTGGTCGGCGGTACGGTTGCTGCTTAGGCCCACATCCTTGGTAGTATCCGGACACTCTATTTGGGGTCCAAAGAATGATTTGTACATCTCCTCATGCGTCAGGCCGAGGAAATTCTGAATAGTACACGACCCTTCTGGGTTGAACTCCCACATGCGGAGGGGCCGGCGTTTGCAAGGACGGACTCGATGAACCAGCATGACTTGCGCCACCATAATCAAACTGAAATCTCCTTCGAAGAGATTTTGGATGCAGCTTTGCAGTACAGGCACGTCCTTGGCAGGACCCCAGCTCAGCCCTCTGCTAATCCATGACATCAGTTGTGGTGGAGGGCCTGAGCGGAAAGCAGGGGCAGCTACCCACTTGGCACTTCTGAGAGCTGTGATGTAAAACCACTCCTGTTGCCATAATCCGGACACCTCTGGAAAGGAACCTTTGGGCCACGGAGCTCCTGCTATCTTGCTTATTAATGCGCCTCCGCACGCTGCATACTGCCCCTCGACCATCTTCGGCTTCACGTCAAAGGTCTTGAGCCACATGCTGAAGTGAGGGGTAATGCGAAGGAAGGCCTGACACACGACAATGAATGTCGAGATGTGGAGAAAGGAGTCCGGGGCTAGATCGTGGAAATCTAGCCCGTAATAAAACATCAACCCCCTAACGAAGGGATCCAGAGTGAGGCCTAGTCCTCGGAGGAAGTGGTCAGGAGTAGGGACGACCTGCCCTCGGGCAGGCAGCCGATGCGAAACCTTGGCGGTCAGGTATCTGGCCTCCCTCAACTTCTTGATGTCTTCTTCCGTAACGGAGGAGGGCATCCATCAGCCTTGAAGGCTAGATCCGGACATGATTGACGGTCCGGAGCACCTGACCTGGGCTTTGGATGTTAGAACTCGAGGCGGGGGAAGGATTCGGTTGAGCACGGGAGGGAAAAAAGTAAAAGCCTTGTCCCTTTATAAAGAGGGTGAATATCAAGCGTCCTCTCCGTAGCCGTTTGGGACTTGCCTATAATCTAGGAGTCCTAGACACGGTTGGGTTACCCACGCCCGTATTGATGAGAATCCCGTAATAAGGGGACACGATCTCTGCTTCAACGAGGCGTGTCAAAAAACTGCCTCGCGTTATGTGCGGGGCTAGTTAAAGGAAACGGTTCGAATAATCACCGCGCCACGGCTTAATGTCATGTTGCCAAAACAAGCCAGCAAATTAGATTTGTGAAAATATTATTCTCTCTATGGTGGTATGTGGAACTTATTTTGCAGGGTGGACACTATCCTTATATCCAAATTCTTCCGTGGTATATTTGGAGGAGGAACCCGCCTTGCAATGCTGAAGACAATACTGCGCGCCGGACTCATCGTCATTGAAGCCTGGTTCAGGGGCTACTGTGGGAGTCCTGGATTAGGGGGTCTCCGGACAGCCGGACTATCTCCATTGGCCGGACTGTTAGACTATGAAGATACAAGATTGAAGACTTCGTCTCGTGTCCGGATGGGACTCTACTTGGCGTGGAAGGCAATCTAGGCAATACGGATATGTGTATCTCCTCCTTTGTAACCGACCTTGTGTAACCCTAACCCTCTCCGGTGTCTATATAAACCGGAGGGTTTTAGTCCGTAGGACACAACAACTACAACATACAATCATACCATAGGCTAGCTTCTAGGGTTTAGCCTCTCTGATCTCGTGGTAGATCTACTCTTGTACTACCCATATCATCAATATTAATCAAGCAGGATGTAGGATTTTACCTCCATCAAGAGGGCCCGAACCTGGGTAAAACATTGTGTCCCCTGCCTCCTGTTACCATCCGCCTTAGACACACAGTTCGGGACCCCCTACCCGAGATCCGCCGGTTTTGACACCGACAGTGGGGATAAACTATTTAAGTATGTATAATAGACCTGGAGGTGATGCATCATAGAAACGCGATGGCTTGGAGAGAAGCGAGTGAACCGTTCATCCCTCAAATTAGTAACTGCATAGTGATAGGGACAGGGGAGACTATAATTAATTAAATGCTCAAAAAATACTATAATTAATTAACACATGTCTTTTAAGTCTCGGCCACCCTCTCCCCCATAATCTATGCTATCCTTATAAACATCATCATGCTAAATCAAGGCTCCTCTAAAAAAACATGGGAAAAATGTAAGAAGTGTAATGTGATATGTCGTTAAGACTCCTTCAAACCCAATAGAAAAATAAGAAGAAAATGATACAACATACATATCCAATAAGAAAACAGGAAGAAAATGATGCAACATACAATAGCTATTGTCTCTTTTAACTCAACTAGGTGATATCCCGCGCGTTGCCGCCAGAATTTGTACCAGGAAATTTTGAAAATCTTGGACAAACGAAATAGAAATAGTTTCTACAATATTTCAAAGGTAAATTTTTTAGATATCTTTGCTGTACATGATGGTTATATTAGTGAAAAATTATTACAATCATGCGAATAAAATGAGTAAATGTCATAAAACTTCTACAATTCGGGTTAGGGTTCTAGACCGGCCATCCCTCCGGCGCTCGTCTTCCACCGATGATCACCGAGGCTCAAGCCCGGCCATCCCTTTGGCCCACCTCCTTCTCACCCTACCTCTCTACGCCCGCCGGCAGGCAAGTGCTGCCTCATGCTGTGCGCGACTGCGCGTGGGGGAGTAGCCCAACTAACTCCCAATGGCGTGAAGTAGCAACCCCTGGCAGGCGGCGACAACAGGCGGCGGCGACTCCAGGCATCGCCATGAAAGACGACGGCAACTCTAGGAGGATCCCCATGGAGGCGCGGTCGCGACCCTAGGCGAAGCCCCATGGCGGTGCGGCGGTGACCCCAGGCGGAACCCCATGGCGGTGCGGGAACGACCACCCCGGGCGGGGGCAGCATATCATAGTGTAGTTGTGGAGAAACCTCTCAGCACATGAACACTTCCTTCTTGACTAAGCGATGCTCCAACCGGTTGTTTTGACCTCTAGCCGCAACATGGTGTGCTTGTGGTGAATTAAGCAGACGGCGATTGTAGTACAAAGCCGAGGTCACAAAGATGTGCAATCGAGAAGTAGAGGAGATTATCTTTGTTGACCCTGCCTTATTGAGATCATCTATAAAGATCTCCTCGATGCAAGATTATACAAAGCATACACACAAAAATAGGGCCATGGACGATCAATACTAATCACGGAGGTCGTTTATTCTATTAAAAAAATCTCCGTTCCAAAACCATACATGAGGTTTTCATCTCATACGGGTCCTCCTTTCTATACATAATAGTACTAAGCGAATCACACCCAAAGAAATAAACAAGAGATAGCCAGGAAATTTCGGAGATAATTACCTTGGAGATGATAAGCAACCTTCTTGGTGAGCTTCTTGACGGCGTTGCTGGTAAGGTGTAGGTACATTTGCTCTAGCCATGCCTTGGAGTTGAGACAACTACATAGTCCATCTAGGCAGATGGGGAGGACCTCGCCTCGGGGGCTGGGCAACCTGACAGGGAGCATAACTCCAAACACCATGATGCAGGGAACGGTTGGGCACTGAATGCCGAATGTGGGACTTTCGGTTACATGTTGATCAATGGGAAAATATGAGGTGCTACCACACCTTAGATGATACCGTGATACGAGTTTCTGGGCCCTTGGATCTCAGATCCAACGGCATTTGTGGGCTTTTGTGCCTATGCGCAATTCATAGACTCCTTGAGGACTTTTTTGCAAAATGTTTCAGATCCCTAGGAGCCCTTGGATATGAAATCCAACGGCTCTCAGGAGCTCGTACCACCACATCACCTAAGGTATGGGAGCACCTGATATTCTCCCATTGATCAACATAGAATGCAAGGAATTAAATCATGTGACATGTTAACCGATTAGGAGAAAAGAAATTGATGGAGGGGAAATAGGCAGGTGAACGTACGAAGATACAAAAGGTAATTGTGATAAAATGACATCATTAGAATTGAGAGTGGGATGACATGGCTTCACCATGGAGCATGGAAATTGTTAGTGGGGACAGCAAATTAGTCATAGAAGATGATGAAATATATAATATGATATGTCAGAACAAATCCTAAAGAAAATAGTATAGAACCTTGAACTTCACAAATGTCGTTGCCGTATTCAAAAGTTTGTCATCCCTGCCCACAAACCCAACACGGGACACAAAGGAATGGGACTTCCTCCCAAATACAAGAACACAACTTTCTAGAAAATTGGCTACCATTGCAGCAGTAGAAGCTTGTCTCATCACCAGAGGCACCACCGGCCGGAGGAGCTAGATCCAACGCTTCTCCAAGTCAGCGCTGTGAATGGAGGCCTTGCCGGCATCGCTGGAAGACTGTCCCTTCTAGGATAGAAAGAATCCATGTCCGGCATCGCGTCCACTCCATGGATGATGGATGACGCTGGCATGACTACCAGATCGTCTATGGGAAGTAGGGCTTGATTGGTTGACTTGCGAGAGGGCTCAAAGTGTTTTTTCCCTGTGTGGGAGGGAGAGGTCACTTTGTTTGCCGGTCTATTCGGCTTCTGTTCAGTTCGTTTTGTTCGACTTTTGTTTAGTCTCTTTGGCGCCGGTAGCAGAACGCATGAGATGGCACTATACGGGGAATAGTTGCTAACATGGTGACACGATCATGTGGATATGCTGCATGTTAAGAAAAATTAGGTAGTGGGGTGCTCCTGTTTAGATATACTAGTAGATATGAGAAACCCATAGAGTTTAGATGACAATAATTATGTCATATATACTTTCCTATAACCCCCGGTGAGGGAAACTAGAAAATATGACATGAGATTTTTATGTTGATATCACCTCATTTCAAACCTTGATGAGAACCTGTAAAGTAAACTCGAAGAGAAAAAGAGTGTTATATGATGCTTTGAACAGGAAAATTTCATGAAGGTACTCCCCTTGATTCTTGCAAATCTGAAAGTAGTCACATACCAATTCCATGAACATATTTTTGAAATGTAAAAGCTGGTAAATACTTCCTGAACAAATCAGCTATGCTGCATTATTTGAATTGCAAGATGAACAATTTAGAGATATTGCTTATTGCATAACTTATTTGCATCCGGGCAACATAAGCAACATAATGATTCAAGAGAACCAATACCACATGACTGATGTATGTAGTTTATCATTACACAAAGCCACAATAATACAAGTGATGTCCTGTACTTTAGAATGATTGGTGGATGTAGCCTTTAAGATTCATTTCAAAGACTTTTATGGGATGGCTACCACAACTAGTAGGAACACAAAGCTTGTCAACGACTCGAAAAAGTGGGGGTCTAATCAATGTATCCAATGATATTGGTGTCCAAATTTATCTGAAACTGAAATATTAGGAGAAGATGTTTGGCACCTTGAAGATATCAAAAGATATTCTTGAGTCCCAACCAATTGTGTTTTGTGGATTCAGTGGCTCTTCAATATGGAACCTTGGGTCAATATCTTATTTACGCCTTCGCACGGTCTAAATGGATCTTTTTCATGTCTAGGGATTGAACAACCAGGGAGTTATAGATGGACAATACTTGACAATAATGTAACACCCCAAATATTAAGCTACAATGATCCCTTGCTAATGATGTGATGTCATCATGTTTTACTAATCCGAATTGCCACTTGATAAAAATCAAAGTCAAATTCAAATATAAATTGCAAGTCAACTTATTATTTCTTCAAATGGTGAAACAAAAATGTTTACAATATTTCATAAAATCCCCAAGTATTGGCAAAAATAATATCAACTCCATTTGGATGCCCAAATTTTCGCTGGCAATTATTCTTGTGGACTAACGACATTAACCAAGCCATTTCAATTTAAACAAATGTTTAAACTATTCAAGATAAATTGAAAATCTGTGTGCTAGCTCAACATGTGGCATAGTATTATGTGCCAAGTTTCACAATCAACAAATTCATTTGGTATTAAATTTAAATGCAAAATAGTGGAGAAAATACAAAGCAAAAAAATAAAAGGAAAAGAGTAGCCTACTATGCCAGTGGGCCCTAGTGGCCACAGTGCACATGGATCAGCCCACTTCCTGGCCTTTCCTCTACCTCAAGCTACAGAGGCAGAGACCATGACATGGCAGCCATCCCACAGCGCCATGGCTGGATGGCCGACACCCACGCCTTCCCGACGCCATAGAGTAGATAAAAACGACCCCCGTGAACCCTCGGAACCCTAACTTCCTCCATTCACCCTCTCCTCGCGCCACTTCCGTTGTTCCTGTGGTCGCCCACAAAGCCACCACCACGAACTCCATTGCCACCATGACCAACAAGCTCCCCGGCGCGTGACTCATTGGTCGGGATCATATTCTTCATCACCCTCATTGACTACGCCTATTGGAACAAGCTGGAGTGCCCCGAGCTGATGTAATCATCTTTTTTTTGAACCGGGCGTACCCCTTTCCATTGAAAAAACAAAGGAAATACACAGTGTTCCAGAAACAGTTAGGAAGAAAAGAAAATGGGGTAGCGAGTTCAACGCACTGCCAGGAAACCCACTTCACTCTCCCGCCGTCAAAACGAGTACTATGGGGCAAAAACCTGACAACACCATCTAGTTCAAGACCCAACCATACAGACTGATGATCAAAATAACATCCACCACATAGACACAACCCAACACAAGAAGCTGATTATGACCCCCGCAAAGCCCAGAGATGAAGCACCAGCAGCCTGGAACCAGCGCCCTTCATCAACATTCACCAGGAAAGAACTTCACCAGCATCATCCCCCGCTCGCCTGGATCTTTCATAGATGGTCATTAGCTTCATGATGTTTGACCTGATCATTTCGGCTCCCTGTCGTAGCTTCCCTGCCTCCTCCTTTGGTTGAAGACCTGCCCAACAAAGAAGAAAAGAACATGCCGCGAAGATAATCTCAAAAGGAGATTTAATCAGTTTTTTCTCAAATGAGCTTTATTCCATGCTAACCAAATAGCCCAGGTTACCGCAGCTAGGCCAACAGTATAAAATCTGTGTCCATTTTTCAAAAACATGTTGCACTACACATAGTACTACCAGGTATTATTAGGGCACAACTCAGTTCCCAGCACCACCCCAATTGTTCTCCAGGTTATCCGCGCAACGGGACAAGTGAAAAACTGATGAGTGGCAGTTTCCACATTGTTGCAAAAAGAACACATAGGGTTCCCCGGCCATTTTTTCCTTTTCATCACGGCTCTAGTCAACACAACATCATGTGCCATCTACCATAGAAAAATCTGGATTTTGAGAGGTAATTTTTCCTCCCATATCCACTTATAGATGCAACCATTGATAGGCCTCTCAAGCCACTTGTACATAGACTTAGTAGTAAACCTCACATTTTTATTTAAGCCCCGATACACCTCGTCCTTCCCGGACGAGATGGGTAACCCCGTGATAAACTCACACATCATATCCCATTGACTTTTAAGGGCTGGACACAGTCTGCGTATGAAAAAGGACGAGACTTCCACTCTCCTAAACCCCTCATCAGTGTAGTCCTGGCCAGTGCAAATGTCAAACAGTCATGGATATACCAAATTAAATGGAGTCGGTCCATTTATCGGATCTTTCCACACTCTAGTAAGGTCCCCCATTCCCAATGTAATTTGCCTCCCCACCATATATAGATCTTTAACTTTCAACAAAGCTTTCCACCAGGGAGAATCAGAGAACTAGGCAGTCACATTTGCCACAGATTTATTAGAGAGATACCTGGTCCTCACCAGGTCTTGCCAAATACCCTTCTGGGTCTCTAGTTTCCACCATCACTTCACCATGAGGCTAATATTTTGTTTTCTAAGATCTTTAACCCCCAAGCCCCCCTTGTCTTTAGACCTGCATACTCTCTTCCATTTGACTAGGTAATCTTTTTTTTCTTATTACCACCTTGCCAAAAGAATTTCCCACGATGCTTTTCTAACTTCTCAATAAAGGTTTTGCTCCTTAGCCACATCGACATATGGTATAGGGACATCTGTGTCAACATAGAAGTGAGTAGGGTGAGTCTGCCACCTATAGAGGCTGCATTCCCAATCCAGGACCCATTTTTTTCATATATTTGTCCACTATAAATTCCCACACAGAATCTTTAAGAGTGGAAAAGCTAACAGGCATCCCCAGATACTTGATTGGAAAATGTCTAATCTCACAGTTAAAAAGCTTAGCGCACTTCTTGTCTATCTCAACATTCCCCCCAATAGTCAGAATCTCACTTTTCTGAAAATTGACTTTCAGGCCTGACATAAACTCAAACATATACAATAGAATTTTAAGATTCATAGCTTTCTCTAGATCATGCTCGAGGCAAATTATAGTGTCATTTGCATATTGTAGAACAACCACACCATTCAGAATAAGATCCGAAGCAAGTCCAGTCAGCATGCCATTTTGTTGAGCTTTTTTAATCATCTTGTTCAAACAGTCAGCAGCCAGATTGAATAAAAAAGGTGAATGCGGGTCCCCTTGACTCACCCCTTGGCGCTTTGAAAGTAGGGTCCCACAATGTTGTTAAGTTTAATACTCACTATACCATTGTACATGATTTGCTTCACTCGTCCACACCAAACATCATTAAACCCTCTGAGTTTATGACATTCCAAAAGGAATTCCCAATCAACCTTATCGTAAGCTTTTTCAAAATCTAGCTTTAACACCACCCCAACTTTCTTCTTGACATGTGTATAGTTAAGGAGTTCATGGAGAGACATGATTCCATCCATGATGTTCCTCCCTTGGACAAACACATTTTATGACGAACTAATCAACTTATCAGCATACTTCTCCACCATCCTATCTAGTGCCTTGGTGATCAATTTGTAAGGGCATCTAAGCAGGCATATTGGATGGAATTGCTGAATGTGGTCTGCTCCAGATGTCTTAGGGAGCAGTGTGATCACCCCATAATTGAGTCGTTGCACATCAAGCGACCCTGAATGGAAGTGTGTAAAGATACACATAATATCCTCTTTCACAATGTCCCAATAGTGCTGGTAAAACTCTGCGAGGATATTATTTGGACCAGGAGCTCTGTTAACCTCCATCGCAAAGAGACCGTCCCTCACTTCCTCCTCCATGAATCTCCTGATCAGATCTGCATTCTCCTCTTGATTGAGCTTCTCCTCCTCCTCCCAGGCACTAGGATCCATGTGGAACAAGTTGCATGGGGCTGGCCCAAATAGGTTCTTATAAAAATTAGTTGCATGAGCAATTAGGTTCTCAGTCCCCTCAATCTCCACATCCCCACACTTGACAGCGTGGATGGTGTTTTTCCTCTTGCGTTCATTTGCTATCTTATGGAAGCAGTCTGTGTTTAGATCCCCTTTGAGCAGCCAGCGCTCATGGGAATGTTGGAGCCAGAATATCTCTTCGTTCACCAAAATATCATGAAGCTCGAAAGCAATGTCTATTTTTCTATTATACATTTCAGGAGATAGCAGACCCTATTCTTCCATTTCTTCCAGGGTGAACAACTCAACTCTAAGCTCCTCTTTTCTTTTCTTCTCATGACCATATTTATGCGAGCCCCACCCTTTGAAGAAGTTTTTGAATCTTTTAAGCTTAATATTGAGTATATCTGTAGGGTCCTTGGACTTGACTGCCTTGGACCAGGTTCTCTCAACGATCGGCAAAAACTCCTCGTTCTTAAGCCAGGCCAAATCAAACCTAAACTATCTAGGTTTGGGGGCTTTTTTGTTCATGTCCCCCGAGGAGAGGAGTAAAGGATTATGGTCAAATAGTTCTCTGACCAATTTTCTCACTGAAACCAGAGGAAATAAGTCTTCCCAATCACTAGACATCATAATTCTGTCTAGTTTTTCTAGAGTTGGGTGAGTTTGGTTGTTTGTCCAAGTGTACTTGCCCCCGCTGCTATGTATCTCCCTCAGGCCCAAAGTATCAATGATGAAATTGAACATATCCATAGATTTATGGCTATGAATTGTTTTGTTTTTCTCACCCCCCGTGTCTCAAAATGTTAAAGTCACCTCCCACTATGTAAGGATTATCAATAGTTGAGCAGAAAGAAGCGAGTTCAAGCAGGAACTCTTCTTTCATATCATCATGGGCTGACCCATAAACCACTAGGAGACTCCATCTACACTTCTTTTTAACATCATTCAGGTTAAGTTGGATCATGTATTTGCCTTTTCTACTAGACACAATGTCCAGGGTATCTCTTCTAGCTCCTACAATGATATACCACCAGACTTGCCAGATGAGGACACCCACACCCACTCAAACAAGTGGAAGGGATCAATTCTCCCAAGGTTCTTGGGAGAAAAATATTTTTCATGGTCTCTTGGAGACTCAGAAAATCTAGGGAGTGGTCACTTATTAAATCAGAGAGGCAGGTGGCCATCCCTTTCTTTCCTACCCCTCTGCAGTTCCAAATGAGACCTCTCATTTGGAAAGTTTTTTTTTGTTTTTTGACCTAGTAACCCTACCAGGGGCCAGGGTAGGGTTACCAGCAGATTTATCAGCCTCTCACATCTTCTTTTGGCTTCTAGTCACAGGCCTAGAAAGCTTGATATATTGTTGGGGAACGTAGCATGCAATTTCAAAAAATTTCCTATGATCACGCAAGATCTATCTAGGAGACACATAGCAACGAGAGGGGGAGAGTGTGTCCATGTACCCTCGTAGACGAAAGTGGAAGCGTTAGGTTAACGCGGTTGATGTAGTCGAACGTCTTCGCGATCCAACCGATCAAGTACCGAACGTACGACACCTCGGAGTTCAACACACGTTCAGCTCGATGACGTCCCTCGAACTCTTGATCCAGCAGAGGGTCGAGGGAGAGTTCCGTCAGCACAACGGCATGGTGACGATGATGGTGATGTGATCCGCATAGGGCTTCGCCTAAGCACTACGACGCTATGACCGGAGGAGTAAACTGTGGAGGGGGGCACCACCCACGGCTAAGAGAACAATTGATGTGCTATGGGGTGCCCCATCGGTGTCAAAACTGACAGATCTCGGGTAGGGGGTCCCGAACTGTGCGTCTAAGGATCGAAGGTAATAGGAGACATGGATACAGTGTTTACCCATGTTTGGGCCCTCTTGATGGAGGTAATACCCTACGTCCTTCTTGATTGACTTTGATGAGTATAGGGGTTACAAGAGTTGATCTACCATGAGATCGTAATGGCTAAACCCTAGATGTCTATCCTGTATGATTATGATTTCCTCTACGGACTAAACCCTCCGGCTTATATAGGCACCGGAGGGGGCTAGGCTTGTACATAGTCGGTTTACAGAGAAAGGAATATCCATATCCGCACGCCAAGCTTGCCTTCCACACAAAAGAGAGTCCCATCCAGACACGGGGGAAAGTCTTCTATCTTGTATCTTCGCGGCCCATTAGTCCGGCCCATGTTGCATAGCCCGGACGCTCGGGGACCCTGTAATCCAGGACTCCCTCAGTAGCCCCCGAACGAGTCTTCAATGACGACGTGTCCGGCGCGCAAATTGTCTTCGGCATTGCAAGGCGGGTTCCTCATCCACAGATCTCCAAGCATCTGAACCAAAGGACTGTATTCGGTTTTACATCTTCGGTCTTCGGTCTTTGGCTTTACATTAAATGTTATATCCTTCGTATTTTGCGCCATCGCCGCTCCAGCTCCCACATGTCAGATGAATATGAAGGGTCCAGTAATTTTTACATATAACACCCAGGCCGTGCAGGGAAGGCGTCTATTTAAGGAGATTGAATCTCAGATGCCATTCCGTACCAGGCGAAAAATCCTCAGAGCTTGCCACAAGAAACCACGCAAACATGGCCATCACTCCCAGTTCTTCTTCCCGCCTCCACAACCCGCAAAAAGGTGATTGGGAGAGCTGTTCTATATCCCACGCCCAGCTAACCAAGCTCCAGATGCAGGGATATCTCCCCCTACAGATCTAGTCCCCGTTCGGGTGGGATTAACCTCTTTTACTGGCGAAGCCTTGGTAGAAAAATTCCCTTATCCTTCAGAAGGGGAGCGGGTGTGCTTTGTTTCCTTTTTATTAAGAGGCATTGGATTTCCATTCCATCCTTTCCCGCGAGGTCTCCTGGAGTACTATGGCCTCCAACTGCACAACCTTACGCCAGGCTCCATTCTGCACATCGCGGGCTTCGTCGCTCTTTGGGAGCTGTTCCTAGGCTGTGACGCCCATTTGAATTATGGAGGAAGCTTTTCTGCCTCGTCCCTCGCTCCCAAAAGGGATCTATATTCGAGGTGGGCGGTGCCGAAGTATGGCGTATAGACAGGACATGATACCTATCCAGCATTCCAAAGAAGGCATCCAAAGAGTGGCCCTCGGAGTGGTTTTATATTGAAGATGTCATTCTATCCGACCCAATCCGACGAGGCCTACCTGCATTTTCCAATGCTCCGTTAAAGAAGTGCCACAACTGGCGCCCCCGAAGCCTCGAGGAGGAAGACAATGCGGAGGTTCAGAGGCTAATGGACCAGATAGAGTCACTCGCCCAATCCGGACTGACCATTATTGAGGTAATGGAAATTTCAGTAACGCGGGGCATTCAGCCACTCCAGTCCAGGGGAATCCCCATGTGGCATTACAACGGCGAAGACAACGCATCACGATGCGGACACAAGGGTCCGGACAACTTCGCCGCCTTGGCCGCCATGCTGGCTGATCTTTTTAAGGGGGAGAAAGAGGAATTCACTCGCCTTAAGTGCCGAGATGGCTTTTCCATGTAGAAACCTCCCAGCTAGGTAAGCCTTCGCTTAGTAATTCTTCTTAATACTCCTCCCGAGTCATACCCAACTAAACTTAACCCCACCATTTCTTGACAGGAATGGAGGAAAGTTGTCGCGGAGGTCTATAGCCCCGCCCCGCAGCCGGAGGACCATAATCGGGACCTGGATCCCGGATTCGAAGAGGATCTAGATATATCCGTAGAGCTCAAGGATGGGGTTTTTCTATCAAGCGAGTTATGATGGCACGGAAGTGGCCATTATAGCCGATTACCCCGGCCTTCTCCCTTCCTACCATGTAAGTACGCTGAAGACATCTCCTCAAAAAGAGTTTTCTCACTATGCTTCACCCACTTCACTGTCTTGTGTTTTGAAGGGGCGGCGCTCGTCTCGCCACTCCGTAGCAGAGGTATCCCTTAAAAGGGGGGAGCCCGTGCGAGGTGGGTCTTCGAAGAGAAGGGCGGATGACGACGCTGTCCAGCCTTCGTCGAAGAGGTATGGTTTTTTAATGTGCCCCATGGCAATCGTACCGAATTGTAACGTTCCTTACTGCACCATATTTTAGGAAGAGCGTTCACCGAACTGCATCCGGAGACGTTGTCAGACATACGTCCCCTAATCCGACCCCGGACCCTGCCTCCAGGGCTAGAGTTGATGTGGGTGTAATGCCGGATTGTCCTCTCTCCGAAGATTCAGATAATGTGTCCGTCACCAACTCTGAAGTGGAGAGTGCGATGAACCATCGATGCCGGAGGGCTGCTATGCGTGACCCCAACTTTACAGAAGAGGCATTCAACGCCTTTAGCTCGGCGGATGCATATATCCAGGCTGCTCGGGATGGGCTTGCTAGGGCCACTTACCAGCTTTCAAAGGACATGCGGGTAAGATCGCACTGCATAGATTTAATAATCATGTACTAGTAGCCCCCGAGACTTGAAACAGTTGAAGCAACTGATTTCAAGGATCATTTGTGTAATCAGGTACTTACGGAGAAGAACAACATGCTGTCTCAGGAGCTGGAGAATTGTCGGACCCGGTTAACTACTATTACTGCCGAACTGGAGAAGTACAAGGAGGCACCGACTGGTAATGTCCCCTCCTACCCGGAAAATACGATCATGTGCCAGTAATGGTTTTTCAAATAAACACCGTTGTATTTATGATGGTAGGATCACCGGGTCAGCTGGAAGAGAAACCGAAGGCCGCACAAGTGGCTAAACAACATGCCGAAAGGCAAGAGGTTGCTGGTCAGCGTGTACTAACACGAACCAGGAATGAAAAGAATAAACTGCAGGATGCCAACACCAAGCTAGGCAAAGAGCTGAAAGACGTGCGGGCTCAACTAGCGGACGCCTTGAAGGAGAACCGAAAGCTGAGAGGTGGCATATTTAGTATGCTTTTTAACTTACTTCCGCACAACTCGCTAATGCGAATCCTAACAAGTTTATTGTTGTAGATGTGCTGACTGGGCGGCCCGAAGAAGAGGTGTCCGGATTTCAGGGCGACCTGCTACAAGAGCTATCTAAGGTGCACGAACGAGCCTGGAAAGCAATGAGAAACATCGCGATGGCTTTATGGCCAGCCGATTCTCCTCCAGGAAGTATGGAGGAACTCGTTAATTTGTTCAAGGGAGCTCGGTGCCGTTTTGGGCTATGGAAGATATCAGCCTGCCGAGAAGGTGCGCGGAAAGCCTAGGCCATGGTGAAAACATGGTACACCAGACTTGATCGGAATCATATGGCGCGAGTCAGACCTCGAGGATCCGATGGGCAGGAAATTCCGGTCAGCCTGGTGTACGACCAAGTGAAGATAGCCCCCAAGTTTTCTCAGCAGGATTGTAAGGTAGATAACCTGTTAGAGGGTTTAGATGAAGAAGAAGTTTTTGAGTCCCAGTAGCAATGTACTTTATTGACAAACTTGTCTCCAGCCGAATTTATAAAACGATTATCATGGCAGACTTTTTGCTTTGACCTCCAAAAACCTTAGGTTTGGAGTGTTTCGAATACTATACCATAGGTAAACAGCAAAGTATGTTCGAAAACTAGGCAGTCCGGTCATAGTTTCTTGAACAGACAAGTTGTATTCGGGGAGTTATGTTATATTACAGTTGATTGTAAGCAACAACTTCCAGAGAGAATAGTTCCGTTAAGGGTTCCTTTCCCTGGGCCAGCATGCAGTTTTTGTGCATACTGAAGCTATGATGCTAAAAAATCACAGTACGTATTATAATCTGGGGTTTTGTATTGCAACGAGGGCAATTTGTCTTTTTCTCACCGACCAATCATTCCCTTAAGAATGCTAGCTTTCAGCTTCACCCGTCTGAGGTACACATCCGAATAACCCGGCTGTAACAATCGCAGAGGTGCTCCCTTTATGCCCTAGCCGAACAAGCGGGAACATAGGGCATAAGCACAGGAGCTAGGCAACCCAGCTTGGCAAAAACTTAAGTCATAAAGGTGCATATAATGGCGAAGAAAAGACGTATGTGAGTAGACGACACATATATAGGGTGAGCTTGATGCTCGAGAAATAGTAATAACAATAATAAGCTTCTTGTGAAAAGAAGCCCCCAGGTATTGTGGGATATGTACATTTAAGTATGTATACCCCTCAAGTATGCGGTTTATCCGAACACGAGCCAAAAAGTCGTATAAAAACGAAAGAAGAAAGAGAAAAGAATAGAAAAAGGTGACGAACAGTGGGTTCAGACTTAGGCATAGAATCTTCGGAGTCTGGCAGCGTTCCATGGGTTCGGCTCCAAGTGATTGTCCGATGCATTACGAAGGCGATAGGCTCCTCCAGTGAGAACTTCATCTATAATGAAGGGACCCTCCCATTTGGGCTTGAGCTTTTCCTTTTTCTTCTCTGGTAGGCATAGAACGAGTTCACCGACATTGTAAGTCTTGGTCCGCACTTCTCTGCTTTGGTATCTTCGAGCCTGTTGTTGGTAGAATGTTGATAGAGCTTTTGTGATGTCACGCTCCTCCTCCAGACCATCTAAGTCATATTGCCGATCGAGCTTGGCTTCTTTCTCCTCGTACATGCGGACTCGAGGTGAGTCGTGGATAATGTCGCAGGGCAAGACAGCCTCTGCGCGTACACCATAAAGAACGGTGTGTATCCGGTCGTGCGATTGGGCGTGGTCCACAGCCCCCAGAGTATGGATTCAAGCTCCTCAACCCAGTGTTTATGTGACTCCTATAAGGATCGCACTAGTCTGGGTTTAATGCCGCTCATTATCAGGCCATTAGCCTGTTTGACTTGACCGTTTGTTTGAGGGTGATAGACGGAGGCGTAATCGAGCTTGATGCCCAGATTAGCGCACCAGGTTTTTACTTCGTCGGCTGTGAAGTTAGAGCCGTTATCGGTGATGATGCTGTGTGGGACACCATAACAGTGTACGGCGCCGGATATGAAATCTATCACTGGTCCGACTTCAGTCGTTTTAACCGGCTTGGTCTCTATCCACTTAGTGAATTTATCCACCATGACCAACGTATATTTTTTCTTGTGGGTTCCCCCTTTAAGGGGTCTGACCATGTCAAGCCCCCAGACTGCAAAGGGCCAAGTAATGGGGATTGTTTGTAGGGCGGTAGGCGGCATATGGCTTTGGTTGGTGAAAGCTGGCATCCTACACAATGCTGGACGAGGTCTTGCGCATCTGCTCGGGCCGTAGGCCAGAAAAATCCTGTTCGGAAGGCCTTACTTACAAGAGCCCGAGCTGCAGCATGATGACCACCAAGACCGACATGGATTTCA
The DNA here is from genome assembly GCF_056163025.1 of Triticum urartu. Taxonomy (NCBI): domain Eukaryota; kingdom Viridiplantae; phylum Streptophyta; class Magnoliopsida; order Poales; family Poaceae; genus Triticum; species Triticum urartu. The sequence continues at coordinate 115,941,676 of NC_141876.1, read as the reverse complement.
GCCAAGAGCTGCCGCCCCTCTTCTTTGGAGATACACCTTTGAAGTACTCCGGTAGTACTTTTCTTGTAGAGCTCTCCTTCATGAACCTTGTAGGCTTTTGAGCGTCCGATGATGCATCGAGCCTCATTCTGGTCCTCGGGGAGTGTCGGTGCCAAAACCGACGGATCTCGGGTAGGGGGTCCCGAACTATGCGTCTAAGGCTGATGGTAACAGGAGGCGGGAGACACAATGTTTACCCAGGTTCGGGCCCTCTCGATGGAGGTAATACCCTACTTCCTGCTTGATTGATCTTGATGATATGAGTATTACAAGAGTTGATCTACCACGAGATCGTAGAGGCTAAACCCTAGAAGCTAGCCTATGATTATGATTGTTGTTGTCCTACGGACTAAACCCTCCGGTTTATATAGACACCGGAGGAGGCTAGGGTTACTCAGAGTTGGTTACAAGGGAGGAGATCTACATATCCGAATTGCCAAGCTTGCCTTCCACGCAAAGGAGAGTCCCACCCGGACACGGGACGAAGTCTTCAATCTTGTATCTTCATAGTCCAACAGTCCGACCAAAGTATATAGTCCGGCTGTCCGAGGACCCCCTAATCGAGGACTCCCTCAGTAGCCCCTGAACCAGGCTTCAATGACGATGAGTCCGACACGCAGATTGTCTTTGGCATTGCAAGGCGGGTTCCTTCTCCGAATACTCCATAAAAGATTTTGAACACAAGGATCGTGTCCGGCTCTGCAAAAAAAATTCCACATACCACCGTAGAGAGTATAATATTCCACAAATCTAATCTGCTGACAAGTTTTTATAACGTGACGTCCTGCCGTGGCCCGGTCATTACGAATCGTTTTTCCCTGCCTGCCACTACACGTGTTGTGAGGCGGTTTTATTGGCACGTCTTGTTGAAGCAGAGATGGTGTTCCCCTTATCACGAGATTATCATCAATACGGATATGGGTAACCCCATCGTGCCATCAATCACGGCGCTTGGGGAATAAGCAATTTTATGGGGCAAGTAGGGAGGCGCACAGTTTCTACCGCCTTTATAAAGGGACAAGGATTCCTCTTTTTCACCCACACATTCTTCTTCCCCTGCCCATCCATTCTCGCGCACTCGAGCTCCAGCGCCCAAGTTCTCATCTTCTCCGCAAAGCCATTCCGAACATGTCCGGAGTGGGAGGCAAGTGGATGGTCTCCTCCGTTACGGAGGATAACATTATGAAGCTCCGGGAAGCCGGATACCTGGCCGCAGACATCGCGCACTGGCTCCCAGACGCAGGACAGAATGTCCCTACTCCAGAGCCCCATGAGAGGGTTGTATTCCTCACCCACTTCATCCGCGGACTGGGATTTCCCCTCCACCCATTTGTCCGCGGGCTCATGTTCTACTACGGGCTGGACTTCCATGATTTGGCCCCCAATTTCATCCTCAACATCTTGGCGTTTATCGTCGTGTGCGAGGCCTTCCTCCGCATCAAGCCCCACTTCGGCCTGTGGCTGAAGACCTTCAACGTGAAACCGAAGGTGGTGGTCGGCCAGCAAGCGGAGTGCGGAGGCGCCATGGTGGGCAAAATGCCCAATGTCACCTGGCTCGAAGGCTCCTATGTGGAGACCGTGAAGTGGTGGCAATCGGGGTGGTTCTATATCACCGGGCTGCGTGACACCAACTGGGTGGCGGCCCCTGAATTTCGATCCGGCATCCCATGCGGCTCACCTCCTGGAAAGAGAGGGGCCTATCCCGTGGTTCATCGGTGGAGCTGACCGGACTCCAGAACTGTGTCAAAAATATGATAAGCAAGAAAATCAAGCTTGTCAATGTGGTCCAGGTCATGCTCTTCTGCCAGATCCTTCCGTGTCAAAGACGGGCATTCAATATGTGGGAGTTCGATCCGGCCAAGCACCAGACGCTGCGAGAGCTTTTTGACATGACGCACCAAGACGTCTGGAAGGTGCTGTTCAAGGTCGCCGAGGTACCTCCTCCCCTTACCGAGGATCGCGAACTCAGCGCAAAGCGCCCTGCCAATCCGGTAAGCTCTTTATATCTCATAAGATGTTCCTTTCCCCAATATAATCATGTGAGGGATCTGAGCCTCCACGCCATTTTAACAGGACTGGGTAGCGACAGCGGAGCGGATCGATTGTCCGGCCCCACTGCCCGAAGATCCAGCAAGGGCTCTCTTAACGGAGATGCTGGTTCCGGCGCCCTATGAGGCGCCGGAGAAGAAGGCCAAGAAGAAGGCCACGGGGACCAGGAAAGGTCTCCGGCGCAAGGTTGTATCGTACTCATCGTCCGAAAACACCAAGGCGCACTCCTCCCATGAAAACGAGGAGGAGGAAGAGGAAAGTTCTTCCCCAGCCGGGGAGACAAGAAAAGGAAGGCCGCCCCATCTGGGGAGGTCGAAGGGTCCAAGAAGGGATGGACCCTCCTTCCAGACTACTCCACAACAGCCGCTTACAGCGACGAGGAGTGGTTGCCCAGGAACAAGCCCCTGGCGAAGTCGTAAGTATCCGGATACTGTAATAGTTTTGGTATGTTTTGTTTTATTCCTTCTTATCATGCTAAACATGATCATGCAGTCCATCCAAAGCCCATATCGATGTATCCTCTTCGAATGAGTCTTTGGGCCAGTCGGTGATGAACAATGATTCACTCCCGATAGCCACCTCTCCCCGGCCCACGGACGACATCGAGGTGTTGTCTCAAAGGGCACCGAACCAAGGGGAGATAGTTCTGGAGGCGCCACAAGGAAACATCCCAGATGCTGGGCACATGGGGGGAAAGACTCCCGTGGGCTCTAATGACGGGGGCCGCAGCAAGTTTGGCCCCTAGCCGGATACTGCGCCGGAACCTCCAGTGGTTCCGGATTCTGCCAAGTGACCCCTCGCTAAGGGGGGCGAGCTGTCTGTGCCGATGGCCTTTGTCCATCCAGAGGCATCAGACAACTTGCTGGAAGCGCTTCACGGCGCTTCCATTGACGAAGAGCACCGCACTATTATGAGTGCGGTGGTCGAGAAGGTTCGGTCCGCCAAAAGCAGACTGACCGAAGCCTGTGCCAGCCTCCTAACAAGCTTTGAGGTAAGTAATCAAATTATGAGAAAATATCACAACATAGACAGTAGCCCCTGATGCTCTGTTTGGTGTTCGCAAAGAAAGGCCGAACAGAGGATCAAACAATAATCACAGGAGTCTAATCAGAATATGTCTATGTGAATAAACAGGCTTCGCTGCTGGCCGCTGCCGCTCATATCGCGGAGGTCTCCGGACTGAAGCGGGACCTTGAGCGGTCCGAGGAAGAGATCGGCCTTACCAAGAGGCAGCTCGAAGAGAACAAAGGTAAGTGATACCCCGTCTGTATATTGATAAAGAAAAAAAGTGGTTATTAGATCATAGGATCATCATGAATTTTGCTTGGGGCCACGACCGAAGTGGCGGCCCTGAAGAAGGCACTGTCCGAGGCCGAAGACAAAGCGGCCAAGGAGCTCATCGAGCGCGAGAAGCAAGAGGCCCGAGTCGGCGAGGTTTAGCAAGAGCTCTAGGATTTTGTCAAGAAATACGAGTCCTTGGAGCGTGACTATAAGACGCAGTGGTCCGAGCTTGCGAAGGCCCTCGAGAACGCACAAAATGCCAAGGCCGAAGCCCAAAAGGCCCTCTAGGAGATTCAGGCGGCCAAGAAGATAGCAGCGGGTAAGGCATTCATTATGCAAAGCAAGCATGTGAAGGAAACTTTCCTTTTACTTACCCGAATTCGGAGCTCTCCAGGAGCGTTCGCAGAACTACCAAGCAGCATATCGGATGCCGTGGAGTTCTACTGGGTCGAGGAAGGGAGCTCGACAGAAAATTTGTTCTGGTCTCAATATACTGGGACCGAACATCCGATGCCCTTGAGCGACCAGCTAAAGCAACTGGTCGAGCTTCACAAGGTAGCCGAACTGGCCATGAAGGGTCTCATAGTCCGGATGTGGCCTGACGAGCCCCTTCCTGGCAGCTACTTTGGCCTGGTAAAGCGGCTTGTGAATGCCTGCCCACGGTTTGAAGTCATAAAGCGGTCCGTCTGCATTGAAGGTGCATGCAGGGCCTTTTCCCGTGCGAAAGTGCACTGGGCGAAGATGGACGCCGAAAAGCTGGTGAAGGAGGGGCTGTTGGAAATATGCCCTAGAGGCAATAATAAATTGGTTATTATTATATTTCCTTGTTCATGATAATCGTTTATTATCCATGCTAGAATTGTATTGATAGGAAACTCAGATACATGTGTGGATACATAGACAACACCATGTCCCTAGTAAGCCTCTAGTTGACTAGCTCATTGATCAATAGATGGTTATGGTTTCCTGATCATGGACATTGGATGTCATTGATAACAGGATCACATCATTAGGAGAATGATGTGATGGACAAGACCCAATCCTAAGCCTAGCACAAGATCATGTAGTTCGTATGCTAAAGCTTTTCTAATGTCAAGTATCATTTCCTTAGACCATGAGATTGTGCAACTCCCGGATACCGTAGGAGTGCTTTGGGTGTGCCAAACGTCACAACGTAACTGGGTGGCTATAAAGGTACACTATAGGTATCTCCGAAAGTGTCTGTTGGGTTGGCACGAATTGAGACTGGGATTTGTCACTCCGTGTAAACGGAGAGGTATCTCTGGGCCCACTCGGTAGGACATCATCATAATGTGCACAATGTGATCAAGGAGTTGATCACGGTATGATGTGTTATAGAACGAGTAAAGAGACTTGCCGGTAACGAGATTGAACAAGGTATCGGGATACCGACGATCGAATCTCGGGCAAGTATCGTACCGATAGACAAAGGGAATTGTATACGGGATTGATTGAATCCTCAACATCGTGGTTCATCCGATGAGATCATCGTGGAACATGTGGGAGCCAACATGGGTATCCAGATCCCGCTGTTGGTTATTGACCGGAGAGTTATCTCGGTCATGTCTGCATGGTTCCCGAACCCGTAGGGTCTACACACTTAAGGTTCGATGACGCTAGGGTTATAGGGAATAGATATACGTGGTTACCGAATGTTGTTCGGAGTCCCGGATGAGATCCTGGACGTCACGAGGAGTTCCAGAATGGTCCGGAGGTAAAGATTGATATATAGGAAGTATGGTTTTGGCCACCGGAAGTGTTCTGGGCATCACCGGTAGTGTACCGGGACCACCGGAGGGGTCCGGGGGTCCACCAAGTGGGGCCACCAGCCCCGGAGGGCTGCATGGGCCAAGTGTGGGAGGGGACCAGCCTCAAGTGGGCTGGTGGGCCCCCCACCAAGGCCCAAGGCGCAAGGGAGAGTGGAAGGGGGCAAACCCTAGGCTCAGATGGGCCTAAGGCCCACCTAGTGGTGCGCCCCCCTCTCCCCCCCTTGGCCGCCCCCCTAGATGGGATCTAGGGCTGGACGCCACCCCTAGGGGTGGAAACCTAGGTGGGGGTGCAGCCCCTCCCCTCCCCCTATATATACTTGAGGTTTTGGGCTGCCAGAGACACGATTCAATCTCCTTCTTGGCGCAGCCCTACCCCTGTCCCTCCTCGTCTCTTGCGGTGCTTGGCGAAGCCCTGCTGGAGTACCACGCTCCTCCACCACCACCACGCCGTCGTGCTGCTGCTGGATGGAGTCTTCCCAACCTCTCCTTCTCCCCTTGCTGGATCAAGGCATATGAGACGTCACCGGGCTGTACGTGTGTTGAACACGGAGGTGCCGTCCGTTCGGCACTAGGATCATCGGTGATTTGGATCACGACGAGTACGACTCCATCAACCCATTCACTTGAACGCTTCCGCTTAGCGATCTACAAGGGTATGTAGATGCACTCTCCTTCCCCTCGTTGCTAGATTACTCCATAGATTGATCTTGGTGATGCATAGAAAATTTTGAATTTCTGCTGCGTTCCCCAACAGTGGCATCAGGAGCTAGGTCTATGCGTAGTTACTATGCACGAGTAGAACACAAAGTAGTTGTGGGCGTCGATATTGTCAATTATCTTGCCGTTACTAGTCTTATCTTGATTTGGCAGCATTGTGGGATGAAGCGGTCCGGACCAACCTTACACGTACGCTTACGTGAGACCGGTTCCACCGACTGACATGCACTAGTTGCATAAGGTGGCTGGCGGGTGTCTGTCTCTCCCACTTTAGTCGGATCGGATTCGATGAACAGGGTCCTTATGAAGGGTAAATAGAAATTGTCAATTCACGTTGTGGTTTTGGCATAGGTAAGAAACGTTCTTGCTAGCAACCTATAGCAGCCACGTAAAAACCTGCAACAACAATTAGAGGACGTCTAACTTGTTTTTGTAGCATATGCCTTGTGATGTGATGTGGCCAAAAGGATGTGATGAATGATATATGTGATGTATGAGATTGATCATGTTCTTTTAATAGGAATCACGACTTGCATGTCAATAAGTATGACAACCGGCAGGAGCCATAAGAGTTGTCTTAATTTATTTATGACCTGCGTGTCAACATAAACGTCATGTAATTACTTTACTGTATTGCTAAAGCGTTAGCCATAGTAGTAGAAGTAATAGATGACGAGACAACTTCAAGAAGACACGATGATGGATATCATGATGATGGAGATCATGGTGTCATGCCGGTGACAACGATGATCATGGAGCCCCGAAGATGGAGATCAAAAGGAGCAAAATGATATTGGCCATATCATGTCACTTTTTGATTGCATGTGATGTTTATCATGTTTTTGCATCTTATTTGCTTAGAACGACGGTAGTAAATAAGATGATCCCTCATTAAAATTTCAAGAAAGTGTTCCCCCTAACTGTGCACCGTTGCGAAGGTTTGTTGTTTCGATGCACCACGTGATGATCGGGTGTGATAGATTCTAACATTCGAATACAACGGGTGTTGACGAGCCTAGCATGTACAGACATGGCCTCGGGACACATGCGAAACACTTAGGTTGACTTGACGAGCCTAGCATGTACAGACATGGCCTCGGAACACGGAAGACCGAAAGGTCGAACATGAGTCGTATAGAAGATACGATCAACATGAAGATGTTCACCGATGATGACTAGTCCGTCTCACGTGATGATCGGACATGGCCTAGTTGACTCGGATCATGTAATCACTTAGATGACTAGAGGGATGTCTATCTGAGTGGGAGTTCATAAGATGAACTAAATTGTCTTGAACATAGTCAAAAGGTCTTCGCAAATTATGTCGTAGCTCGCGCTTCAGTTCTACTGTTTAGATATGTTCCTAGAGAAAATTTAGTTGAAAGTTGATAGTAGCAATTATGCGGACTAGGTCCGTAAACTGAGGATTGTCCTCATTGCTTCATAGAAGGCTTATGTCCTTAATGCACCGCTCAGTGTGCTGAACCTCGAACGTCGTCTGTGGATGTTGCGAACATCTGACATACACATTTGATAACTACGTGATAGTTCAGTTAAACGGTTTAGAGTTGAGGCACCAAAGCCGTTTTGAAATGTCGCGAAACATATGAGATGTTTTGAGGGCTGAAATTGGGATTTCAGGCTCGTGCCCACGTCAAGAGGTATAAGACCTCCGACGATTTTCTTAGCCTGCAAACTAAGGGAGAAAAGCTCAATTGTTGAGCTTGTGCTCAGATTGTCTGAGTACAACAATCATTTGAATCGAGTGGGAGTTGATCTTCGAGATGAGATAGTGATGTTTCTCCGAAGTCATTACCACCAAGATGCTAGAGCTTCGTGATGAACTATAATATATCAGGGACATATATGATGATCCTTGAGATATTCGCGATGTTTGACACCACAAAAGTAGAAATCAAGAAGGAGCATCAATTGTTGATGGTTGGTGAAACCACTAGTTTCAAGAAGGGCAAGGGCAAGAAGGGATACTTCATGAAACGGCAAATCAGCTGCTGCTTTAGTGAAGAAACCCAAGGTTGAACCCAAACCCGAGACTAAGTGCTTCTGTAATAAGGGGAACAACCACTAGAGCAGAATTACCCTAGATACTTGGTAGATGAGAAGGCTGGCAAGGTCGATAGAAGTATATTGGATATACATTGTGTTAATGTGTACTTTACTAGTACTCCTAGTAGCACCATGGTATTAGATACCGGTTCGGTTGCTAAATGTTAGTAAACTCGAAATAAAAGGCTGCGGAGTAAACGGAGACTAGCTAAAGGTGAGCTGGCAATATGTGTTGGAAGTTTTTCCAAGCTTGATGTGATCAAGCATCGCACGCTCCCTCTACCATCGAGATTGGTGTTTGCGTTGAGCATAGACATGATTGGATTATGTCTATCGCAATACGGTTATTCATTTAAGGAGAATAATGGTTACTCTGTTTATTTGAATAATACCTTCAATGGTCTTGCACCTAAAATGAATGGTTTATTGAATCTCGATCGTAGTGATACACATGTTCATGCCAAAAGATATAAGATAGTAATGATAGTACCACCTACTTGTGGCACTGCCACGTAAGTCATATCGGTATAAAACGCATGAAGAAGCTCCATGTTGATGGAACTTTGGGCTCACTCGTTTTTGAAAAATTTGAGACATGCGAACCATGTCTATTGGTGTATATGCATGAAGAAACTCCATGCATATGGACCGTTTGGACTCACTTGATTTTGAATCACTTGAGACATGCAAATCATACCACATGGGCAAGATGACTGAAAGCCTCATTTTCAGTAAAATGGAACTAGAAAGCAACTTGTTGGAAGTAATACATTTTGATGTGTGCAGTCCAATGAGTGCTGAGGCGTGTAGTGGATATCGTTATGTTCTTACTTCACAGATGATTTGAGTAGATGTTGAGTACATTTACTTGATGAATCACGAGTCTGAATTATTGAAAGGTTCAAGTAATTTCAGGGTGAAGTTGAAATATCGTCGTGACAAGAGGATAAAATATCTATGATATGATCATAGAGATGAATATCTGAATTACGAGTTTGGCACAGAATTAAGACATTGTGGAAATTGTTTCATAACTAATACAGCCTGGAACACCATAATGTGATGGTGTGTCCGAACATCATAACTGCACCCTATTGGATATGATGCATACCATGATGTCTCTTATCGAATTACCACGATAGTTTACGGGTTAGGCATTAGAGACAACCACATTCACTTTAAATAGGGCACCATGTAATTCCAATGAGATGACACCGTATGAACTATGGTTTAGAGAAACCTAAGCTGTCATTTCTTAAAAGTTTGGGGCTGCGACGCTTATGTGAAAAAGTTTCAGGCTGATAAGCTCGAACCCAAAGTGGATAAATGCATCTTCATAGGACACCCAAAACAGTTGGGTATACCTCCCGTCTCAGATCCGAAAGCAATAAGGGATTGTTTCTAGAATCGGGTCCTTTCTCGAGGAAAAGTTTCTCTCAAAAGAATTGAGTGGGAGGATGGTGGAGACTTGATGAGGTTATTGAACCGTCTCTTCAACTAGTGTGTGGCAGGGCACATGGAGTTGTTCCTGTGGCACCTACACCAATTGAAGTGGAAGCTTATTATAGTGATCATGAAACTTCAGATCAAGTCACTACCAAACCTCGTGGGATGACAAGGATGTGTACTACTTCAGAGTGGTACATAATCCTGTCTTGGAAGTCATGTTGCTAGACAACAATGAACATACGAGCTATGGAGAAGCGATGGTGGGCCTGGATTCCAAAATGGCTCGAGGCCATATAATCCGAGAGAGGATCCATATATGAAAACAAAGTGTAGACTTTGGAAGAACTACTTGATGGTCGTAAGGCTGTTAGGTACATATGGATTTTAAAAGGAAGACGGACAATGATGGTAAGTATCACCATTAAGAAAGCTCGACTTGTCGTTAAGATGTTTTCCGACAAGTTCAAGGAGTTGACTACAATGAGACTTTCTCACTCGTAGCGATGCTAAGAGTCTGTTGGAATTATATTAGAGATTACTGCATTATTTATGAAATCTTGCAGATAGGATGTCAAAACATTGTTTCCTCGACGATTTTCTTGAGGAAAGGTTGTATGTGATACAACCAGAAGGTTTTGTCAATCCTGAAAGATGCTAATAAGTATGCAAAGCTCCAGCAATCCTTCTAAAGGACTGGAGTAAGCATCTCGGAGTTGGAATTTATGCTTTGATGAGATGATCAAAGATTTTGGGTGTATACAAAGTTTATGAGAAACTTGTATTTCCAAAGAAGTGAGTGGGAGCACTATAGAATTTCTGATGAATATATGTTGTTGACATATTGTTGATCATAAATGACGTAGAATTTCTAGAAAGCATATAGGGTTATTTGGAAAGTGTTTTTCAATGGAAATCCTGGATTAAGCTACTTGAACATTGAGCATCAAGATCTATAATGATAGATCAAAATGCTTAATGGTACTTTCAAATGAGCACATACCTTGACATGATCTTGAAGGTGTTCAAGATGGATCAGTCAAAGAAGGAGTTCTTGCCTGAGTTGTAAGGTATGAAGTTAAGACTTAAAGCTCGACCACGGCAGAAGAAAGAGGAAGGACGAAGGTCGTCCCCTATGCTTTTGTCATAGGCTCTATACGGTATGCCATGTTGAGTACCGCACCTGATGTGTGCCTTGCCACATATCTGGCAAGAGGGTACAAAGGTGATCTAGGAGTAGATCACCAGATAGCGGTCTAAATTATCCTTAGAGGAATAAGGATATGTTTCTCGGTTATGGAGGTGATAAAGAGTTCGACGTAAAGAGTTACGTCGATGCAAGCTTAAACACCTATCCGGATAGCTCTGAGTAGAGATACCGGATATGTATAATGGACCAACAATTTAGAATAGCTCCAAGTAGAACAGTTATTTGAAATGGCTCCTAATGTAGCGTAGTAGTTGCATCTACAAGATGACATAGAAATTTGCGAAGTACATACGGATCTGAATGTTGCAGACCCGTTGACTGAAACCTCTCTCACAAGCATAACATGATCAAACCCAGAACTCTTTGGGTGTTAGTCACATGGGGATGTGACCTTGAGTGTTAATCACATATCGATGTGAACTGGATTATTGACTCTAGTGCAAGTGGGAGACTGTTGGAAATATGCCCTAGAGGCAATAATAAATTGGTTATTATTATATTTCCTTGTTCATGATAATCGTTTATTATCCATGCTAGAATTGTATTGATAGGAAACTCAGATACATGTGTGGATACATAGACAACACCATGTCCCTAGTAAGCCTCTAGTTGACTAGCTCGTTGATCAATAGATGGTTACGGTTTCCTAACCATGGACATTGGATGTCATTGATAACGGGATCACATCATTAGGAGAATGATGTGATGGACAAGACCCAATCCTAAGCCTAGCACAAGATCATGTAGTTCGTATGCTAAAGCTTTTCTAATGTCAAGTATCATTTCCTTAGACCATGAGATTGTGCAACTCCCGGATACCGTAGGAGTGCTTTGGGTGTGCCAAACGTCACAACGTAACTGGGTGGCTATAAAGGTACACTACAGGTATCTCCGAAAGTGTCTGTTGGGTTGGCACGAATCGAGACTGGGATTTGTCACTCCGTGTAAATGGAGAGGTATCTCTGGGCCCACTCGGTAGGACATCATCATAATGTGCACAATGTGATCAAGGAGTTGATGACGGGATGATGTGTTACGGAACGAGTAAAGAGACTTGTCGGTAACGAGATTGAACAAGGTATCGGGATACCGACGATCGAATCTCGGGCAAGTATCGTACCGATAGACAAAGGGAATTGTATACGGGATTGATTGAATCCTCGACATTGTGGTTCATCCGATGAGATCATCGTGGAACATGTGGGAGCCAACATGGGTATCCAGATCCCGCTGTTGGTTATTGACCGGAGAGTTATCTCGGTCATGTCTGCATGGTTCCCGAACCCGTAGGGTCTACACACTTAAGGTTCGATGACGCTAGGGTTATAGGGAATATATATACGTGGTTACCGAATGTTGTTTGGAGTCCCGGATGAGATCCCGGACATCACGAGGAGTTCCGGAATGGTCCGGAGGTAAAGATTGATATATAGGAAGTATGGTTTTGGCCACCAGAAGTGTTCCGGGCATCACTGGTAGTGTACCGGGACCATCGGAGGGGTCCGGGGGTCCACCAAGTGGGGCCACCAGCCCCGGAGAGCTGCATGGGCCAAGTGTGGGAGGGGACCAGCCCCAGGTGGGCTGGTGCGCCCCCCCCACCAAGGCCCAAGGCGCAAGGGAGAGTGGAAGGGGGCAAACCCTAAGCTCAGATGGGCCTAAGGCCCACCTAGTGGTGCGCCCCCTCTCTCCCCCCTTGGCCGCCCCCCTAGATGGGATCTAGGGCTGGCCGCCACCCCTAGGGGTGGAAACCTAGGTGGGGGCGCAGCCCCTCCCCTCCCCCTATATATACTTGAGGTTTTGGGCTGCCAGAGACACGATTCAATCTCCTTCTTGGCGCAGCCCTACCCCTCTCCCTCCTCGTCTCTTGCGGTGCTTGGCGAAGCCCTGCTGGAGTACCACGCTCCTCCACCACCACCATGCCGTTGTGCTGCTGCTGGATGGAGTCTTCCCAACCTCTCCTTCTCCCCTTGCTGGATCAAGGCGTAGGAGACGTCACCGGGCTGTACGTGTGTTGAACACGGAGGTGCCGTTCGTTCGGCACTAGGATCATCGGTGATTTGGATCACGACGAGTACGACTCCATCAACCCGTTCACTTGAACGCTTCCGCTTAGCGATCTACAAGGGTATGTAGATGCACTCTCCTTCCCCTCGTTGCTAGATTACTCCATAGATTGATCTTGGTGATGCGTAGAAATTTTTTAATTTCTGCTACGTTCCCCAACAGGGGCCACCGGAGGGCAAGGAGCATCGCCACCCCGAAAAGTATTATGACAGTGTCCTGAAGGGTGCCCGCCTTGTGGCGGAGGAATGTGCTAAGGATGTAATATTTGAATGAATGTACTCATGTGATCCTGTAATACAAAAACGAGTTCATGTGCGCCATATAACGCTTGTCGATTTAAAATATTACCTTCTGTGCGGCCGTTTATAAAATCTGAGAGTTGGCCGGTCGTCCGCTTCTGCCCCCATGTAACTAGTACTGAGGTGTTCGGGATAAATCTTAAACACTCTTTATCCAATTTTTTTGGTCCTTTAAGGAGGTGTTTAGCGCAACAAACACGGCAACCTGACTATACAACTTTATCACTCTCACTTAGCCATAGAAGTCTACAATTTTAAATTTTGGCGAAGCCCCTAGTATTTGGAAGGCCGAACTTGGGGCGCTATATACGCCTAAATCGGACAAGGCCGATTCCTCGCCCAAAGCGGAAAAATCTTTAAGGATTTGAGACCTCTCGAACATCGACCAGCTCTCGCCGCATCATGACAGTCAGTTTTCGGCTTTCTCTACTGAGGTGCTTGTCCGGAAGAACTGGGACACAATCGCAGTAGTTCTCCTAGTGCTACCTTAGCCGGTATAGCGGAACGTAAGGTACCAAAACATGGGATCCGGGCAAACCCAACTATTGACCCAAGACATGATTCGGAGCTGATGCATATAATGCTATAAGTTCGGGGTGCCGCACTGTTGAAAGTGTTCGGACTTTTCTTGCCGTGTTGTGGGGTACACTGAAGCCTGGCGCACTGGACGTACCAGAATGTATGGGTGCAATTTGTCGTAAATAAGCAGACATGGAAAAAGATGAAGAAATGCAATAATAAGCTAACGATGTACATTGTTATTTAAATGATACGTCAAAGCGTATGTATACAAGTAGTGCAATAAGAAAAAAACAGGACTATTTGACATGTCCAATCCAAGGGCAGGCTGCGTGTGGGTATGTAAAATAGGTATAGCGATCGTTATCAGAGACCACCTGGGGATTCCCATGTACGTCAAAGCTTCTTTCTTCCTTGGTGTTTCCTTCCCGTGATGGGTCCGATAATCAGGGTATCGGAGAGGGCCTTCAGAGAATAGGGTCCTGAAAGGAAGAAAATGGTAAAGATATACGGATCCTGAGGCGGTTGAGCCGCATTGTGGGCCGTGCCATGGCCATGCCTCCACCTATGCGCATGGTATCTTGAGTGCGTAATTATGTACGCGCGGCGCAAATTTCACCTCTTGACTGGGACTAGGATGGAGGCCGAATTGCTAGGCGAGCTCTGAACGTGCCGGGCGATCCTGTTGCAGGGTACTCCGGACTCGCTTGAAGGTGTCCGGGGGCTTTATCGCCGAATTGGTGGTTTGCCTCAGAAGGCTGCTTTGTACTTCCGCTGCGAGGGCCGCAGTGTGCTCCTCCGTACGGAGCGAGTGTTTTGTGTTTCCATTAACTGTTATAACCCCGCGAGGTCCTGACATTTTGAGCTTGAGGTATGCATAATGCGGTACCGCATTGAATCTGGCGAATGCGGTTCGTCCGAGCAGTGCGTGATAGCCACTGCGGAAGGGGACGATATCGAAGATTAACTCCTTGCTTTGGAAGTTGTCCGGAGATCCAAAGACCACTTCCAGTGTGATTGAGCCCGTGCAACAGGCCTCTACACCTGGTATGACACCTTTAAAGGTGGTTTTTGTGGGTTTGATCCTCGAGGGGTCGATACCCATTTTGCGCACTGTATCCTGATAGAGCAGGTTCAGGCTACTGCCATCATCCATAAGGACTCGAGTGAGGTGAAATCCGTCAATGATGGGGTCAAGGACCAATGCGGCAGAACCGCCATGATGGATACTAGTAGGATGGTCCCTGCGATCGAAAGTGATCGGACAAGAAGGCCATGGGTTGAACTTTGGGGCGAGCCACTTAGTGCACGCTCCCGTTCCCGCTTGGGAATATGGGTTGCGTATATCATGTTCACCATTTTCACTTGGGGAGGAAATTTCTTCTGTCCTCCTGTGTTCAGCGGCCGGGGCTCCTCCTCGTCGTTGCTATGCAGCCCCCTTTCCTTGTTTTCGGCATTCAACTTGCCGGCCTGTTTGAACACCTAGCATTCTCTGTTGGTGTGGTTGGCTGGTTTATTGGGGGTGCCGTGAATTTTACATGAGCGATCGAGTATGCGGTCCAAACTGGACGGTCCCGGATTGCTTCTTTTGAACAACTTTTTCTGCTGACCTCATTTAGAGCCACTGAATCCGGCGTTGACTGCCGTGTCTTCGGCGTTGTCGCCGTTGTTGCGGCGCTTGTGTCTGTTGTGACGTGGCTTGCTGTTGCTATCTTTGGCATCTGAATTGCCAGGATTTCTTGATGTGTTGTTGCTGCGAGCCAGCCAGCTGTCCTCGCCCGCACAAAAGTGGGTAATGAGTGTTGTGAGGTCTGCCATGGACTTCGGCTTCTCTTGGCCGAGGTGTCGGGCGATCCACTCGTCGCGGATGTTATGCTTAAATGCCACTAAGGCCTCGGCATCCGGACAGTCGACAATTTGGTTCTTTTTAGTTAGGAACCAAGTCCAGAATTTCCTGGCTGATTCCCTGGGCTATTGGGTTATGTGACTCAAGTCATCAGCATCCGGTGGTCGCACATAAGTGCCCTGGAAGTTGTCAAGGAATGCGTCTTCTAAGTTCTCCCAACTTCCAATGGAGTTTGCCGGCAGGCTATTCAGCTAATGCCGAGCCGTCCCTTTGAGTTTTAGTGGGAGGTACTTGATGACATGTAGATCGTCACCGCAGGCCATGTGGATGTGGAGGAGGAAATCTTCAATCCATATCGCGGGGTCTGTTGTACCATCATATGATTCAATGTTCACGGGTTTAAACCCTTCTGGGAATTCGTGATCCATTACTTCAGTGAAGCATAGGGGGTGTGCGGCGCCTCTATGCCGGGCTATGTCACGTCGCAGTTCATACGAGTCTTGTCTGCTGTATTCGGCCCGGCCGGATTTGCTTTTAGTATATCCGGCGTGACGGTCGTCGTCACGCGTTGGGGCGCGCCCCCGTGATCCGTAGATCGATCTTGTATGTCCTGCTTTGTTTTCCAATACGTCTCGTAGGTCCCGCGTGTTGCCCCGGGCCTTGGTGTTTTTGTTTGACTAGCGACGAGGTGCGGGCTGGACTTCGGGCTGCTATGCCGCTTTGTCTCGTCCACGAGGTGGCCGGTTAGCCGCATCATACGTTCACATACAATGGGTGTAAGACAGTTTTACACATGCAAAAACACTTAGGGTTAACTTGACGAGCCTAGCATGTATAGACATGGCCTCGGAACACAGAGACCGAAAGGTCGAACACGAGTCGTATGGAAGATACGATCAACATGAAGATGTTCACCGACGATGACTAGTCCGTCTCACGTGTTAATCGGACACGACTTAGTCGACTCGGATCGTGTAACACTTAGATGACTAGAGGGACGTCTAATCTGAGTGGGAGTTCATTAATAATTTGATTAGATGAACTTAATTATCATGAACTTAGTCTAAAATCTTTACAATATGTCTTGTAGATCAAATGGCCAACGTTGTATTCAATTTCAACGCGTTCCTAGAGAAAACCAAGCTGAAAGACGATGGCAGCAACTATATGGACTGGGTCCGGAACCTGAGGATCATCCTCATAGCTGCCAAGAAAGATATGTCCTACAAGCACCGCTAGGTGATCCACCCGTCCCACAGAACCAAGACGCTATGAACGCTTGGCAGACACGTACTGATGACTACTCCCTCGTTCAGTGCGGCATGCTTTACAGCTTAGAGCCGGGGCTCCAAAAGCGTTTTGAGAGACATGGAGCATATGAGATGTTCGAAGAGCTAAAAATGGTTTTTCAAGCTCATGCCCGGATCGAGAGATATGAAGTCTCCGATAAGTTCTTCAGCTGTAAGATGGAGGAAAATAGTTCTGTCAGTGAGCACATACTCACTATGTCTGGGTTACATAACCGCTTGACTCAGCTGGGAGTTAATCTCCCGGATGACGCGGTCATTGACAGAATCCTCCAGTCGCTTCCACCAAGCTACAAGAGCTTTGTGATGAACTTCAATATGCAGGGGATGGTAAAGACCATTCCTGAAGTATTTGCTATGCTGAAATCAGCAGAGGTAGAAGTCAAGAAGGAACATCAAGTGTTGATGATGAATAAAACCACTAAGTTCAAGAAGGGCAAGGGTAAAAAGAACTTCAAGAAGGACGGCAAGGAAGTTGCTGCGCCCGGCAAGCAAGCTGTCGGGAAGAAGTCAAAGAATGGACCCAAGCCTGAGACAGAGTGCTTTTATTGCAAAGGGAAGGGTCACTGGAAGCGGAACTGCCCCAAATACTTAGCAGACAAGAAGGCCGGCAACACCAAAGGTATATTTGATATACATGTAATTGATGTGTACCTTACCAGTACTCGTAGTAACTCCTGGGTATTTGATACCGGTGCCGTTACTCATATTTGTAACTCACCGCAGGAGCTACGGAATAAACGGAAACTGGCAAAGGACGAGGTGACGATGCACGTCGGGAATGGTTCCAAGGTCGATGTGATCGCCGTCGGCACGCTACCTCTACATTTACCTACGGGATTAGTTATAAACCTCAATAATTGTTATTTAGTGCCATGTTTGAGCATGAACATTGTATCAGGATCTCGTTTAATACGAGATGGCTACTCATTTAAATCCGAGAATAATGGTTGTTCTATTTATATGAGAGATATGTTTTATGGTCATGCTCCGATAGTCAATGGTTTATTCTTAATGAATCTCGAGCGTATTACTACACATGTTCATAGTGTGAGTACCAAAAGATGTAAGGTTGATAATGATAGTCCCACATACTTGTGGCACTGCCGCCTTGGTCACATAGGTGTCAAACGCATGAAGAAGCTCCATGCAGATGGACTTTTAGAGTCTTGATTATGAATCATTTGACACGTGCGAACCATGCCTCATGGGAAAAATGACCAAGACTCCGTTCTCAGGAACAATGGAGCGAGCAACCAACTTATTGGAAATCATACATACTGATGTGTGCGGTCCAATGAGTGTTGAGGCTCGCGGTGGCTATCGTTATGTTCTCACCCTCACTGATGACTTGAGTAGATATGGGTATGTCTACTTAATGAAACACAAGTCTGAAACCTTTGAAAAGTTCAAGGAATTTCAGAGTGAGGTTGAAAATCAACGTGACAGGAAAATCAAGTTTCTACGATCAGATCGTGGAGGAGAATACTTGAGTCACGAATTTGGCACACACTTAAGAAAATGTGGAATAGTTTCACAACTCACGCCGCCTAGAACACCTCAGCGTAACAGTGTGTCCGAACGTCGTAATCGCACTCTATTAGATATGGTGCGATCTATGATGTCTCTTACCGATTTACCGCTATCTTTTTGGGGCTATGCTTTAGAGACTGCCGCATTCACTTTAAATAGGGCTCCGTCGAAATCCGTTGAGATGACACCGTATGAATTATGGTTTGGGAAGAAACCTAAGCTGTCGTTTCTAAAAGTTTGGGGATGCGATGCTTATGTCAAGAAACTTCAACCTGAAAAGCTCGAACCCAAGTCGGAAAAATGCGTCTTCATAGGATACCCTAAAGAAACTGCTGGGTATACCTTCTACCTCAGATCCGAAGGCAAGATCTTTGTTGCCAGGAATGGATCCTTTCTAGAGAAAGAGTTTCTCTCGAAAGAAGTAAGTGGGAGGAAAGTAGAACTTGATGAAGTATTGCCTCTTGAACCGGTAAATGGCGCAACTCAAGAAAATGTTCCTGAGGTGCCTGCACCGACTAGAGAGGAAGTTATTCATGATGATCAAGATACTTCTGATCAAGCTCCTACTGAAATTCGAAGGTCCACAAGGACACGTTCTGCACCAGAGTGGTACGGCAACCCTGTCTTGGAAATCATGTTGTTAGACAGCGATGAACCTTCGAACTATGAAGAAGCGATGGCGGGCCCGGATTCCAACAAATGGCTAGAAGCCATGAAATCCGAGATAGGATCCATGTATGAAAACGAAGTATGGACTTTGACTGACTTGCCCGTTGAACGGCGAGCCATAGAAAATAAATGGATCTTTAAGAAGAAGACAGACGCAGATGGTAATGTGACCATCTATAAAGCTAGGCTTGTCGCTAAGGGTTATCGACAAGTTCAAGGGGTTGACTACGATGAGACTTTCTCACCGGTGGCGAAGCTGAAGTCTGTCCGAATCATGTTAGCAATTGCCGCATTCTACGATTATGAATTATGGCAAATGGACGTCAAAACGGCATTCCTTAATGGTTTCCTTAAGGAAGAATTGTATATGATGCAGCCAGAAGGTTTTGTCGATCCTAAGAATGCTAACAAGGTGTGCAAGCTCCAACGCTCGATTTATGGGCTGGTGCAAGCATCTCGGAGTTGGAACATTCGCTATGATGAGATGATCAAAGCGTTTGGGTTTACGCAGACTTATGGAGAAGCCTGCGTTTATAAGAAAGTGAGTGGGAGCTCTGTAGCATTTCTCATACTATATGTAGATGACATACTTTTGATGGGAAATGATATAGAACTCTTGGACAGCATCAAGGCCTACTTGAATAAGAGTTTTTCAATGAAGGACCTTGGAGAAGCTGCTTATATATTAGGCATCAAAATCTATAGAGATAGATCGAGACGCCTCATAGGTCTTTCACAAAGCACATACCTTGATAAGATTTTGAAGAAGTTCAAAATGGATCAGTCCAAGAAAGGGTTCTTGCCTGTTTTGCAAGGTGTGAGATTGAGCTCGGCTCAATGCCCGACCACGGTAGAAGATATAGAAGAGATGAGTGTCATCCCCTATGCCTCAGCCATAGGTTCTATTATGTATGCCATGCTGTGTACCAGACCTGATGTAAACCTTGCCGTAAGTTTGGTAGGAAGGTACCAAAGTAATCCCGGCAAGGAACACTGGACAACGGTCAAGAATATCCTGAAGTACCTGAAAAGGACTAAGGAAATGTTTCTCGTTTATGGAGGTGACGAAGAGCTCGTCGTAAAGGGTTACGTCGACGCTAGCTTCGACACAGATCTGGATGACTCTAAGTCACAAACCGGATACGTGTATATGTTGAATGGTGGAGCAGTGAGCTGGTGCAGCTGCAAGCAGAGCGTCGTGGCGGGATCTACATGTGAAGCGGAGTACATGGCAGCCTCGGAGGCAGCACATGAAGCAACATGGGTGAAGGGGTTCATCACCGACCTAGGAGTCATACCCAATGCGTCGGGGCCAATCAAACTCTTCTGTGATAACACTTGAGCTATTGCACTTGCCAAGGAGCCCAGGTTTCACAAGAAGACAAGGCACATCAAGCGTCGCTTCAACTCCATTCGTGAAAATGTTCAAGATGGAGACATAGAGATTTGTAAAGTACATACGGACCTGAATATAGCAGATCCGTTGACTAAACCTCTCCCTAGGGCAAAACATGATCAACACCAGAATTCCATGGGTGTTCGATTCATCACAATGTAACTAGATTATTGACTCTAGTGCAAGTGGGAGACTGTTGGAAATATGCCCTAGAGGCAATAATAAAAGTATTATTATTATATTTCTTTGATCATGATAATTGTCTTTATTCATGCTATAACTGTATTATCCGGAAATCGTAATACACGTGTGAATACATAGACCATAATATGTCCCTAGTAAGCCTCTAGTTGACTAGCTCGTTGATCAACAGATAGTCATGGTTTCCTGGCTATGGACATTGGATGTCATTGATAACGGGATCACATCATTAGGAGAATGATGTGATGGACAAGACCTAATCCTAAGCATAGCACAAGATCGTGTAGTTCGTTTGCTAGAGCTTTTCCAATGTCAAGTATCTTTTCCTTTGACCATGAGATCGTGTAACTCCCAGATACCGTAAGAGTGCTTTGGGTGTATCAAACGTCACAACGTAACTGGGTGACTATAAAGGTGCACTACAGGTATTTCCGAAAGTGTCTGTTGGGTTGACACGGATCGAGACTGGGATTTGTCACTCCATATAACGGAGAGGTATCACTGGGCCCACTCGGTAATGCATCATCATTATGAGCTCAAGGTGACCAAGTGGTTGATCACGGGATCATGCATTACGGTACGAGTAAAGTGACTTGCCGGTAACGAGACTGAACAAGGTATTGGGATACCAACGATCGAGTCTCAGGCAAGTAACATACCGATTGACAAAGGGAATTGTATACGGGGTTGATTAAATCCTCGACATCGTGGTTCATCCGATGAGATCATCGTGGAGCATGTGGGAGCCAACATGGGTATCCAGATCCCGCTGTTGGTTATTGACCGGAGAGTCGTCCCGGTCATGTCTGCATGTCTCCCAAACCCGTAGGGTCTACACACTTAAGGTTCGGTGACGCTAGGGTTGTGAAGATATGTATATGCAGTAACCCGAATGTTGTTCGGAGTCCCGGATGAGATCCCGGACGTCACGAGGAGTTCCGGAATGGTCCGGAGGTAAAGAATTATATATAGGAAGTGCTGTTTCAGCCATCGGGACAAGTTTCGGGGTTATCGGTATTGTACCGGGACCACCGGAAGGGTCCCGGGGGCCCACCGGGTGGGGCCACCTGTCCCGGGGGGCCACATGGGCTGTAGGGGGTGCGCCTTGGCCTAGATGGGCCAAGGGCACCAGCCCCAAAAGCCCATGCGCCTAGGGTTCCACTTAAGGGAAGAGTCCCAATGGTGGAAGGCACCTCTAGGTGCCTTGGGGGGGAGGGAAACCTCCCCTTGGCCGCCACACCTAGGAGATTGGATCTCCTAGGCTGGCGCACCACCCCCCTTAGCCCTCCTATATATAGTGGGGGAGAGGAGGGACTTGACACACCAGCCCCTGGCGCCTCCCTCTCTCCCCGTTACGTCTCTCTCTCGTAGTATAGGCGAAGCCCTGCTACTGTGACGCCCTGCATCCACCACCACGCCGTCGTGCTGCTAGATCTTCATCAACCTCTCCTTCCCCCTTGCTGGATCAATAAAGGAGGAGACGTCATCCGTTCCGTACGTGTGTTGAACGCGGAGGTACCGTCCGTTCGGTGCTAGGATCTCCGGTGATTTGAATCACGTCGTGTTCGACTACATCATCCCCGTTCTTTGAACGCTTCCGCTCGCGATCTACAAAGGTATGTAGATGCATCCGATCACTCGTTGCTAGATGAACTCCTAGATGGATCTTGGTGAAACGAGTAGGAAATTTTTTGTTTTCTGCAACGTTCCCCAACAGTGGTATCAGAGCCCCCGTGATCCGTAGATCGATCTTGTATGTCCTGCTTTGTTTTCCAATACGTCTCATAGGTCCCGCGTGTTGCCCCGGGCCTTGGTGTTTTTGTTTGACTAGCGACGAGGTGCAGGCTGGACTTCGGGCTGCTATGCCGCTTTGTCTCGTCCACGAGGTGGCCGGTCAGCCGCATCATACGCTGGTTAACTTGACTTTTCTTGCCGTGTTGTGGGGTACACTGAAGCCTGGCGCACTGGACGTACCAGAATGTATGGGTGCAATTTGTCGTAAATAAGCAGACATGGAAAAAGATGAAGAAATGCAATAATAAGCTAACGATGTACATTGTTATTTAAATGATACGTCAAAGCGTATGTATACAAGTAGTGCAATAAGAAAAAAACAGGACTATTTGACATGTCCAATCCAAGGGCAGGCTGCGTGTGGGTATGTAAAATAGGTATAGCGATCGTTATCAGAGACCACCTGGGGATTCCCATGTACGTCAAAGCTTCTTGCTTCCTTGGTGTTTCCTTCCCGTGATGGGTCCGATAATCAGGGTATCGGAGAGGG
Source organism: Triticum urartu (assembly GCF_056163025.1). Classification (NCBI taxonomy): domain Eukaryota; kingdom Viridiplantae; phylum Streptophyta; class Magnoliopsida; order Poales; family Poaceae; genus Triticum; species Triticum urartu. The sequence continues at coordinate 115,918,959 of NC_141876.1, read as the reverse complement.
CCTTCAGAGAATAGGGTCCTGAAAGGAAGAAAATGGTAAAGATATACGGATCCTGAGGCGGTTGAGCCGCATTGTGGGCCGTGCCATGGCCATGCCTCCGCCTATGCGCATGGTATCTTGAGTGCGTAATTATGTACGCGCGGCGCAAATTTCACCTCTTGACTGGGACTAGGATGGAGGCCGAATTGCTAGGCGAGCTCTGAACGTGCCGGGCGATCCTGTTGCAGGGTACTCCGGACTCGCTTGAAGGTGTCCGGGGGCTTTATCGCCGAATTGGTGGTTTGCCTCAGAAGGCTGCTTTGTACTTCCGCTGCGAGGGCCGCAGTGTGCTCCTCCGTACGGAGCGAGTGTTTTGTGTTTCCATTAACTGTTATAACCCCGCGAGGTCCTGACATTTTGAGCTTGAGGTATGCATAATGCGGTACCGCATTGAATCTGGCGAATGCGGTTCGTCCGAGCAGTGCGTGATAGCCACTGCGGAAGGGGACGATATCGAAGATTAACTCCTTGCTTTGGAAGTTGTCCGGAGATCCAAAGACCACTTCCAGTGTGATTGAGCCCGTGCAACAGGCCTCTACACCTGGTATGACACCTTTAAAGGTGGTTTTTGTGGGTTTGATCCTCGAGGGGTCGATACCCATTTTGCGCACTGTATCCTGATAGAGCAGGTTCAGGCTACTGCCATCATCCATAAGGACTCGAGTGAGGTGAAATCCGTCAATGATGGGGTCAAGGACCAATGCGGCAGAACCGCCATGATGGATACTAGTAGGGTGGTCCCTGCGATCGAAAGTGATCGGACAAGAAGGCCATGGGTTGAACTTTGGGGCGAGCCACTTAGTGCACGCTCCCGTTCCCGCTTGGGAATATGGGTTGCGTATATCATGTTCACCATTTTCACTTGGGGAGGAAATTTCTTCTGTCCTCCTGTGTTCAGCGGCCGGGGCTCCTCCTCGTCGTTGCTATGCAGCCCCCTTTCCTTGTTTTCGGCATTCAACTTGCCGGCCTGTTTGAACACCTAGCATTCTCTATTGGTGTGGTTGGCTGGTTTATTGGGGGTGCCGTGAATTTTACATGAGCGATCGAGTATGCGGTCCAAACTGGACGGTCCCGGATTGCTTCTTTTGAACAACTTTTTCTGCTGACCTCATTTAGAGCCACTGAATCCGGCGTTGACTGCCGTGTCTTCGGCGTTGTCGCCGTTGTTGCGGCGCTTGTGTCTGTTGTGACGTGGCTTGCTGTTGCTATCTTTGGCATCTGAATTGCCAGGATTTCTTGATGTGTTGTTGCTGCGAGCCAGCCAGCTGTCCTCGCCCGCACAAAAGTGGGTAATGAGTGTTGTGAGGTCTGCCATGGACTTCGGCTTCTCTTGGCCGAGGTGTCGGGCGATCCACTCGTCGCGGATGTTATGCTTAAATGCCACTAAGGCCTCGGCATCCGGACAGTCGACAATTTGGTTCTTTTTAGTTAGGAACCGAGTCCAGAATTTCCTGGCTGATTCCCTGGGCTATTGGGTTATGTGACTCAAGTCATCAGCATCCGGTGGTCGCACATAAGTGCCCTGGAAGTTGTCAAGGAATGCGTCTTCTAAGTTCTCCCAACTTCCAATGGAGTTTGCCGGCAGGCTATTCAGCTAATGCCGAGCCGTCCCTTTGAGTTTTAGTGGGAGGTACTTGATGGCATGTAGATCGTCACCGCAGGCCATGTGGATGTGGAGGAGGAAATCTTCAATCCATATCGCGGGGTCTGTTGTACCATCATATGATTCAATGTTCACGGGTTTAAACCCTTCTGGGAATTCGTGATCCATTACTTCGGTGAAGCATAGGGGGTGTGCGGCGCCTCTGTGCCGGGCTATGTCACGACGCAGTTAATACGAGTCTTGTCTGCTGTATTCGGCCCGGCCGGATTTGCTTTTAGTATATCCGGCGTGACGGTCGTCGTCACGCGTTGGGGCGCGCCCCCGTGATCCGTAGATCGATCTTGTATGTCCAGCTTTGTTTTCCAATACGTCTCGTAGGTCCCGCGTGTTGCCCCGGGCCTTGGTGTTTTTGTTTGACTAGCGACGAGGTGCGGGCTGGACTTCAGGCTGCTATGCCGCTTTGTCTCGTCCACGAGGTGGCCGGTCAGCCGCATCATACGCCGGTCAGCGTCCAAGGCACCTAGGAGGTGCCTTCCCCTGCTGGGACTCTTCCTTTAGGGTTTCCCCAGGCGCATGGGCCTCTTGGGGCTGGTGCCCTTGGCCCATGTAGGCCAAGGCGCACCCCCTACAGCCCATGTAGCCCCCGGGGTAGGTGGCCCCACCCGGTGGGCCCCCGGGACCCTTCCGGTGGTCCCGGTACAATACCGATGACCCCGAAACTTGTCCCGATGGCCGAAACAGGACTTCCTATATATAAATCTTTACCTCCGGACCATTCCGGAACTCCTCATGACGTCCGGGATCTCATCCGGGACTCCGAACAACATTCGGTAACCACATACAAGCTTCCTTTATAACCCTAGCATCATCGAACCTTAAGTGTGTAGACCCTACGGGTTCGGGAGACATGCAGACATGACCGAGACGTTCTCCGGTCAATAACCAACAGAGGGATCTGGATACCCATGTTGGCTCCCACATGTTCCACGATGATCTCATCGGATGAACCACGATGTCAAGGACTTAATCAATCCCGTAAACAATTCCCTTTGTCTATCGGTATGTTACTTGCCCGAGATTCGATCGTCGGAATCCAATACCTAGTTCAATCTCGTTACCGGCAAGTCTCTTTACTCGTTCCGTAACACATCATCCCGTGATCAACTCTTTGGTCACATTGCGCATATGATGATGTCCTACCGAGTGGGCCCAGAGATACCTCTCCGCTTACACGGAGTGACAAATCCCAGTCTCGATTCGTGCCAACCCAACAGACACTTTCGGAGATACCTGTAATGCACCTTTATAGTCACCCAGTTACGTTGTGACGTTTGATACACCCAAAGCATTCCTACGGTATCCGGGAGTTGCACAATCTCATGGTCTAAGGAAATGATACTTGACATTAGAAAAGCTATAGCATACGAACTACACGATCTAGTGCTATGCTTAGGATTGGGTCTTGTCCATCACATCATTCTCCTAATGATGTGATCCCGTTATCAACGACATCCAATGTCCATTGTTAGGAAACCGTAACCATTTATTGATCAACGAGCTAGTCAACTAGAGGCTTACTAGGGACATGGTGTTGTCTATGTATCCACACATGCATCTGAGTTTCCTATCAATACAATTATAGCATGGATAATAAACGATTATCATGAACAAGGAAATATAATAATAACCAATTTATTATTGCCTCTAGGGCATATTTCCAACATAGGCTTTAATGCTTCCTCCTGAAGTTGGGGTAGCAACCTGCGCTTTGGGTAACTTTTGGTTGGGCATTCGAGTTCGTATTCCTCGGTTGCCAGGACCTCGGTCCATCTATCCGCTAGCAGATTTTAATCAACTTGAAGATGTTGTTGCTTTTTCTTCAGGCTTTTTGCTGTGGCTATAAGCCGACGCTTGAAGCACTCCTACTCGACGGGATCCTCAGGCACGATAAATTCTTCGTCGCCGAGGCTCACCTCGTCTTCGGAGACGGGCATGTAATTGTCATCCTCTGATTCTCCGTCTGCCGCTTGGTCCTTAGGGCTAGCTTGCCCACCTCCCGCTCGAAGCCTGGCTGGAGGGGATTGTCTTCGTCTTCGGCACTATTCGCAGCGTTATTGTCTCTTGTGCCGGTATCGCTGCTTTTGCTATGGCGGGGCTTAGAGCGGCGCCGATGACGCCGGTGCTTAGATTGCTTCTCGAGGGGATTATCCTCCGTTGCCTTATTGCCATCGCTTTCTTTGGGGGTGTCCACCATGTAGATATCATATGATGAGGTGGCTGTCCAGCGCCCTGTGGGCGGTGGTTCCTGTTCTTCTCCTGCATCGTCGTCCATACCGTTGATGTCTTCGGAGCCGAAATCAAGCATGTCGGTTAAGTCGTCGACAGTGGTTATTAAGTGGGTGGTGGGTGGGGAATAAATTTCTTTGTCGTCCGCTTCCCACTCAAGCCGGACATAGTTCGGCCAAGGGTCTCCTAACAAGGAGAGAGACCTCAATGAATTTAGCACGTCGCCCAAGGGCGAGTGCTGAAAGATATCCACAGAGGTAAAATCCATGATCGGTGCCCAATCAGATTCGATAGGCACGGACGCAGGCGGTTCGGAGCCTGTGGTCAGGGATGAATCCAAGGGTCCGGCAACACATGTCTCATAGGAGGTGAAGTCAGTATTCGGCTCTATCGCCGCTGAGTGTGCGACCTCCGTGGCAGGGTCCATCCACCCATCCTCGGATGGCACAATCTGCTCCGGATTGAGGGCCGGAGTAGCCACAGGTGTGATCTCCCGAACACCGTCCGGCGGCAGAGCTAAGTCATGCTCGTCGTGACCGTGCGACGCACCTGACATGGGCTCAAATCCATCGAAGATCAAGTCTCCGCGGATGTCGGCAGTATAGTTCAAGCTTCCAAACCTGACCTGATGGCCAGGGGCATAGCTCTCGATCTGCTCCAGATGGCCAAGCGAGTTGGCCCACAGTACAAAGCCGCCGAATATGAAGATATGTCCGGGAAGAAAAACCTCACCCTGGGTCGCATCATTGCCGATGATCGAACGAGCCATCAAGCCTTTACGTGACGGCACAGTGGAACTCTCAATGAAAGCACCAATGTCGGTGTCAAAACCGGCGGATCTCGGGTAGGGGATCCCGAGCTGTGCGTCTAAGGCTGATGGTAACAGGAGGCGGGGGACACAATGTTTACCCAGGTTCGGGCCCTCTCGATGGAGGTAATACACTACTTCCTGCTTGATTGATCTTGATGATATGAGTATTACAAGAGTTGATCTACCACGAGATCGTAGAGGCTAAACCCTAGAAGCTAGCCTATGATTATGATTGTTGTTGTCCTACAGACTAAACCCTCCGGTTTATATAGACACCGGAGGGGGCTAGGGTTACTCAGAGTCGGTTACAAGGGAGGAGATCTACATATCCGAATTGCCAAGCTTGCCTTCCACGCAAAGGAGAGTCCCACCTGGACACGGGACAAAGTCTTCAATCTTGTATCTTCATAGTACAACAGTATGGCTGTCCAAGGACCCCCTAATCCAGGACTTCCTCAGGGAGCTCTCGCCTATTGAGGTAGGCTAGGAAGGGTTCGGTCCATGGAGTGATTATTGCCATGATTGCATGGGCCGATGGTGTTGGTTCGGTCGCCAAATCCCCGATGATATCAGGATTATGTTCGGCATCTAGGGGTATGATCGGATCTGGACTGGCATTCCTGCTCTCGTCCTGCCATACCACAGATGGCTTGAAGAGCCTCTCCATGAATGTGTTCAGTGGGACGGGGTCACGCTTAGCCCCCATGCGAGCAAGGATGTCTGCTGCCTGATTGCTGTCTCGGGCCACGTGATGAAACTCAAGCCCCTCAAACCGAGCTGATATTTTGAGTATAGCATTGCGGTAAGCCTCCATGTTCGGATCTTTGGCATCAAAATCTCCGTTTATTTGTGATATTGCGAGGTTTGAATCCCCGCGCACCTCAAGGCGTTGTATGCCCATAGAGACATTCATCCGAAGACCATGCAATAAGGCCTCGTATTCGGCTGTGTTATTAGAGTCCATATACAGTATTTGGAGCACGTAACGGACTGTATCTCCTGTGGGGGATGTCAAGACGATGCTAGCTCCAAGTCCGGCTAGCATTTTAGAGCCATCGAAGTGCATCACCCAGTTGGAATACGTGCTGTACTCTTTAGGGAGTTCGGCCTCTGTCCATTCGGCGACGAAGTCAGCCAACACCTGAGATTTAATTGCTCGGCGTGATTTGTACGTTATTTCAAATGGTAAGAGCTCAATAGTCCATTTGGCAATCCGGCCGGTGGCGTCCCGGTTGTTTATAATATCGTTGAGTGGTACTTCTGAAGCTACCGTGATCGAGCACTCTTGAAAGTAGTGCCGCAGCTTGCGGGATGCCATAAAGACCGCGTATGCTATCTTGTGATAATGCGGGTATCAGCATTTGCATGGTGTAAGGACCGTTGATACGTAATATACTAGTTTTTGGGTTTGGAATTTATGCCTCTCCTCTTTTCGTTCGACGACGAGCACCGCACTCACCACCTGGTGAGTTGCCGATATGTAGAGCAACATTGGTTTGTCGACGTTTGGTGCGGCCAGGATGGGGTTGCTTGCTAGGAAAGTTTTTATCTCCTCCAGTCCGGCTATTGCAGCGTCCGTCCACACAAAGTGGTCGGTGCGTCGGAGTAGGCAATACAATGGCAATGCCTTTTCTCCTAGTCTGGAGATAAAATGGCTCAAGGTAGCCACGCACCCGGCTAGTTTTTGGACCTGCTTGAGGTCAGTTGGTGTTGCCAATTGTGACAGGGCCCGGATTCTGGCTGGTTTTACTTCAATTCCTCTATTGGAGACAATAAACCCGAGCAGTTTGCCGGCGGGAACACCGAAAACACACTTTTCCGGATTGAGCCTTATGTCATATGTTCGGAGGTTGTCGAATGTGAGGCGTAAGTCGTCCACCAATGATTCAACATGCTTTGTTTTGATGACTACGTCATCTACATGTGCCTCCACAGTCTTGCCGATTTGCTTTTCCAGGCATGTTTGAATCATGCATTGGTAAGTAGCGCCGACAATCTTGAGCCCAAAAGGCATAGTGTTGAAGCAGAAAGGCCCATACGGGGTGATGAATGCCGTTGCGGCTTGGTCGGATTCCTTCATCTTAATTTGATGGTATCCGGAGTATGCGTTGAGGAAACACAGTGAATCGTGCCCCACGGTTGCATCAATAATCTGGTCGATGCGAGGTAGTGGGAAGGGGTCCTTAGGGAAGCCTTGTTAAGGTCTTTGAAATCAACACACAGGCGCCAGGATTTGTCCTTATTTGGTACCATGACCAGGTTTGCTAGCCAGTCCAGATGTTTGATCTCTCTGATAAACCCGGCTTCGAGTAGCTTGGCTAGCTCCTCCGCCATAGCCTATCGCTTGGGTTCGGAAAATCGCTGGAGCGTTTGCTTGACCGGCTTGTATCCCTTCAGTATGTTGAGGCTATGTTCAGCCAGTGCGTGTGGGATTCCTGGCATATTCGAGGGGTGCCAGGTGAAGATGTCCTAGTTCTCGTGCAAGAACGTGCGCAATGCGGCGTCGACCGTCGGGTCCAGCTATGCCCCAATAGAAGTTGTTTTCTTGGGATCTGTCGGCTGGACTTGAAATTTGACTATTTTGTTAGCTGGCTTGAAAGAGGTGGATTTAGGCCTTTTATCAAGAATTACGTCGTCCCTATCCACTGTGGAATGCAGAGCAGTGAGTTCCTCGGCCGCTAGGGCTTCGGACAGTGCCTCAAGGGCCAGAGATGTGGTTTTATTTTTGGCACAGAGTGTAATGTACGGATCACTAGAAATAGTGATAACACCATTGGGCCCGGGCATTTTGAGCTTCATATACCCGTAATGAGGTATAGCTTGAAAGCGTGTGAATGCATCTCATCCTAATAGGGCATGATATCCGCTGTTGAAAGGAGCCACCTGGAAGATTATCTCTTTGGACCTATAGTTTTCTGGTGTGCCTAATACCACATATAGTTTAATTTACCCTGAGCATCTTGCTTCCCTGCTGGGGATGATTACCCTAAAGGATGTATTTCTCTGCTCAGTGCGACTCCTGTCCATTTGCATTTTATTGAGCGTGTCCTTATAGATGAGGTTCAGCCCGCTGCCACCGTCCATTAGTACTTTAGTGAGCCAAAAGCCATCCATGATTGGGTTTAGGACCAAAGCAATAGGTGCCCGGACTGAGCGGGACCTTGGTTCGTCCTCGGCATTGAAAGTGATCACCATATTGTTCCAAGGGTTTATTGCTACTATTTGGCGGACTTCAACGAGGTCGCGGAGTGCCCTTTTGCGCCGATTATTTGATGAGAAGGTCTCGAAGACCATGAATACTTTGAGATCAGTGTCCTCTGAAGAGTACTTATCTGGGGTATTGTTGGTGAGGATACCCTCGGCTCTCTTGGCCACCTGCCGGAGTATCCAACATGCCCGTAGGCTGTGTGTTGGTTTAGTATTCAGTGTCATGTGTATTTGATAGGGCCTATCGAGCCATTCCTCAAAGAAAGTTCTATGTCCTATAAAGGGCTTGGTTTTCTTGTCCATGGGATGATGATCAGGTGCCCCGCCAGGGTGCATCCTTTTTGTCCACCCGGGAGATGGCTTAAAGGCCTGCGGTTCCCAGCGGGTTGTCTTTTTTTCTAGGCGCTTTCCATTGCGCAGTACTTCTGTACGATGTGTGCCAAATCTGCAGAGTGCAGTACGTGACGGTGATTGAGGGCATTAAGGATTCCCTCGTCCGTACAGTTGTTGCGAAATACTGAAATTGCATCGTCGTCCCAATAGTCTTTTATCTTGTTCTTAACAAGAAGGAATCTGGCCCAAAAGTGATGGACTGTCTCCCGAGGCTGCTGCCGCACATATGTTAGGTCGCATATGTCTGGAGGGCCGGAATTGCTTGGAGAATATTGCTTGTGGTGGGTGGGCGGGCTTACATTTGCACCCTGACCCACTGTGGAATCCAGAGTTTGAAGAATTTCCGAGGTTACCAACCCAGGTTCCGGAGTGTCTAGTGAATTCTTAGGCTTAATGTCTAATTTTGTGTTCGGGGGACAGGGAGTGTCCTCCCGAGGACAGGTATCCGGTTTTCCGGGTTCGGAAATCCGAACGTAGTTTGTTCTCAACGTAGGAGAAGAGTTATAGTCAGCTTGTTCCTCCACAACCGCTACCTGATGGGTGATCGGTGTAGTTTTAATTTCTCCCTTGTCGGTTTAAGCTCGATCCGATCATAGTCAGTTGAGACTCCCAGGGCGGCGATGCGATCTAGCAGCTTGTTCAAAGACGATAGATCTGCCGGATCCATCTTGTCGGAGTATTCGGGGCTGATACGGAGAGGATTTTCGGTGACTTGGGGGGCCGCTTTCGGCTTAACGGCCGAACAAGCACCCATGGTGAAGCCGCCAAGCCGGAGGGTTTGCCCTGAAACTAGGGCTCCTCCGGAAGTGATACTGTCCTAGATGACAAGGAGGGCCATCGAGCCTTTCAACGACGGCGCAGTGGAACTCTCAATAAAAGCACCAATGTCGGTGTCAAAACCGGCAGATCTCGGGTAGGGGGTCCCGAACTGTGCGTCTAATGATCAAATGTAACAGGAGACAGGGACACAGTGTTTACCCAGGTTCGGGCCCTCTTGATGGAGGGTAATACCCTACGTCCTGATTGATTGACTTTGATGAGTATAGGGGCTACAAGAGTTGATCTACCACGAGATCGTAATGGCTAAACCCTAGATGTCTAGCCTGTATGATTATGATTGCCTCTACGGACTAAACCCTCCGGCTTATATAGGCACCGAAGGGGGCTAGGGTTGTACAGAGTCGGTTTACAGAGAAAGGAATATCCATATCCTCACACCAAGCTTGCCTTCCACACAAAGGAGAGTCTCATCCAGACACAGGGGAAAGTCTTCTATCTTGTATCTTCGCGGCCCATTAGTCCGTCCCATGTTGCATAGCCCGGACGCCCTGGGACCCCGTAATCCATCACTCCCTCATGCCCCTGCCCCCGTATATAAAGGAGGGGCGGAGGAGGCGGCCAACCAGGAGGGGCGCGCCACGTGGGGGAGTCCTACTAGGACTCCACTCCTAGTAGGATTCACCCCCCTTTTCCTTTCTCCACTGGAGGGGAAAAGGAAGGAGTGGGAGAGGGAGAGGGAAAGGGGGGTGCCGCTCCCTCCCCTAGTCCAATTCAGACTGCCATGGGGGGGCACCCCTTGCGGCCCTCCCCTCTCTCCACTAAGGCCCATGTTGGCCCAATACTTCCCCCAGGGGGTTCCCGTAACCCCTCGGTACTCCGGAAAAATACCCGAACCACTCGAAACCATTCGGATGTCCGAATACTACCTTCCAATATATGAATCTTTACCTCTCAACCATTTCAAGACTCCTCGTCATGTCCGTGATCACATCTGGGACTCCAAACAAGCTTTGGTCACCAAAACACATAACTCATAATACAAATTGTCATCGAACGTTCAACGTGCGGATCCTACGGGTTCGAGAACTATGTAGATATGACCGAGACACATTTTCGGTCAATGACCAACAGCGGAACCTGGATGCTCATATTGGTTCCTACATATTCTACGAAGATCTTTATCGGCCAAACCGCAATAACAACATACGTTATTCCCTTTTTCATCGGCATGTTACTTGCCCGAGATTCGATCGTCGGTATCATCATACCCAGTTCAATCTCGTCACCTGCAAGTCTCTTTACTCGTTCCATAATGCATCATCCCGTAAATAACTCATTAGTCACATTGCTTGCAAGGCATATAGTGATGTGCATTACCGAGAGGGCCCAGAGATACCTCTCTAATACTCGGAGTGACAAATCCTAATCTTGATCTATGCCAACCCAACAAACACCTTCAGAGACACCTGTAGAGCATCTTTATAATCACCTAGTTACGTTGTGAAGTTTGATAGCACACAAGGCGTTCCTTGATATGTCTCCAACGTATCTATAATTTTTGATTGCTCCATGCTATTATATTATCTGTTTTGGATGTTAATGGGCTTTAGTTTACACTTTTAAATTATTTTTGGGACTAACCTATTAACCGGAGGCCCAGCCCAAATTGCTGTTTTTTTTGCCTATTTCAGTGTTTCATAGAAAAGGAATATCAAACGGAGTCCAAATGGAATGGAACCTTCGGGAGCGTGATTTTTGGAACAAACGTGATCTAGAGGACTTGGAGTGGACGCCAAGCAATCAACGAGGAGGCAACGAGGCAGGGGGTCGCGCCTACCCCCCGGGGTGCGCCCTCCACCCTCATGGGCCCCTAGTTGCTCCATCGACCTACTTCTTCCTCCTATATATATCTATGTACCCCGCAAACATCCAGGAGCACCACGAAAACCTAATTCCACTGCCGCAAACTTCTGTACCCAAGAGATCCCATCTTGGGGCCTTTTCCAGAAGCTCCGCCGGAGGGGGCATTGATCATGGAGGGCCTCTACATCAACTCCATGGCCCCTCCGATGATGTGTGAGTAGTTTACTTCAGACCTTCGGGTCCATAGCTAGTAGCTAGATGGCTTCTTCTCTCTCTTTGGATCTCAATACAAAGTTCTCCTCGATCTTCTTGGAGATCTATTCGATGTAACTCTTTTTGCGGTGTGTTTGTCGAGATCCGATGAATTGTGGGTTTATGATCAAGTTTATCTATGAACAATATTTGAATCTTCTCTTAATTCTTTTATGTATGATTGGTTATCTTTGCAAGTCTCTTGGAATTATCAGTTTGGTTTGGCCTACTAGATTGATCTTTCTTGCAATGCGAGAAGTGCTTAGCTTTGGGTTCAATCTTGCAGTGCTCGATCCTAGTGACAGAAAGGGAAACGACACGTATTGTATTGTTGCCGTCGAGGATAAAAAGATGGGGTCTATATCATATTGCATGAGTTTATCCCTCTACATCATGTCATCTTGCTTAAGGCGTTACTCTGTTCTTATGAACTTAATACTCTAGATGCATGCTGGATAGCGGTCGATGTGTGGAGTAATAGTAGTAGATGCTGGCAGGAGTCGGTCTACTTGTCACGGGCGTGATGCCTATGTACATGATCATACCTAGATATTCTCATAATTATTCTCTTTTCTATCAATTGCTCGATAGTAATTTGTTCACCCACCGTAATACTTATGCTATCTTGAGAGAAGCCACTAGTGAAACCTATGGCCCCCGGGTCTATTCTCCATCATACAAGTTTCCAATCTATTTTGTTTTGCAATCTTTACTTTCAATCTATATCATAAAAATACCAAAAATATTTATCTTATTACTATTATCTATATCAGATCTCCCTCTTGCCAGTGGCCGTGAAGGGATTGAAAACCCCTTTATTGCGTTGGTTGCGAGGTTCTTATTTGTTTGTGTAGTGTAGGATCGAAAGTATGTCTAGAGGGGGGGGGGGTGATTAGAGTATTTGACCAAATAAAAATCTAGCATTTTCCCAATTTTAATTCTTGGCAGATTTTAGCAACTTAGCACAAGTCAAGCAATCAACCTACACATGCAATTCTAAGAGTATAGTGGCGGAAAGTAAAACAATTGCATATGAAGGTAAAGGGAGGAGTTTGGAGGGAGCAAACGCAATGTAGACACGCAGATTTTTGGCGTGGTTCCTATAGGTGGTGCTATCGTACATCCACGTCGATGGAGACTTCAACCCACGAAGGGTAACTGTTGCGTGAGTCCACGAAGGGCTCCACCCACGAAGGGTCCACGAAGAAGAAACCTTGTCTATCCCACCATGGCCGTCTCCCACGAAGGACTTGCCTCACTAGGGTAGATCTTCACGAAGTAGGCAATCTCCTTGCCCTTAAAAACTCCTTGGTTCAACTCCACAATCTTGACGGAGGCTCCCAAGTGACACCGAACCAATCTAGGAGACACCACTCTCCAAGAGGTAACAAATGGTATGTTGATGATGAACTCCTTGCTCTTGTGCTTCAAATGATAGTCTCCCCAACACTCAACTCTCTCTCATAGGATAGGATTTGGTGGAAAGATGATTTGAGTGGAAAGCAACTTGGGGAAGGCTAGAGATTAAGATATATGTGGTTGGAATGGAATATCTTGACCTCAACACAAGTGTAGGTGGTTCTCTTCTCAGAGAATGTATGTTGGAAGTGTAGGCATGTTCTGATGGCTCTCTCCATGAATGAAGAGTGGGTGGAGGGGTATATATAGCCTCCACACAAAATCTAACCGTTACACACAATTTACCAAACTCTATGGGACCGAATCGTGAAACTCGGTCAGATCGATTAGTTCATAATGTGACCGTTAGGATTTTCGGTGGGACTGACATGTCAACTCGTGAGACCGATTTCGTTAGGGTTAGGGCATAACATAATCTCGGTGAGACCGATTACACAAACTCGGTGGGACCGATTTTGGTAATAGACAAATAGAGAGTTGGTCACGCAAACTCGGTGGGACCGATTCGCTCATCTCGGTTGTACCAAAACATTACGAAAGGGAAACAGAGAGTTTGCATTGCAATCTCGATGGGACCGATCGCTCATCTCGGTTTGACCGAAACGTTATGAAGGGAAACTGAGAGATTACAATCCCATCTCGGTGAGACTGAGATCCCTATCGGTAAGACCGTAAAGACTAGGGTTTCTGGCAGTGGCTATGTCAACTGAACTCGGAACTCGGTGGCTCCGGATAGACAGTTTCGGTGGGGCCGAGTTTGACTTTTGGTTTGGGACATATCTGGATGTGAGAAAGTAGTTGAGTATTTTTGGAGCATATCCCTAAGCACTTTGAGCAAGAACCTCATTAAGCAACACCTCACCCCCTCTTGATAGTATTGGCTTTTCCTATGAACTCAATGTGATCTTGGATCACTTAAAATGAAAAAATGTAGAGTCCTGAGCTTTGAGCTTGAGCCAATCCTTTGTCCTTAGCATTTTGAGGGGTCCACATTTCTCATCCATGCCATGCCAATCATTGAGCTTTCCTGAAATGTTTATCTTGAAGTAGCATTAGCTAAATGAGCTATATGGTATTAGGAATTACCAAAACCACCCAGGGATAGTTGCACTTTCAATCTCCCCCTTTTTGGTAATTGATGACAACATATAGATCAAAGCTTCAGCAAAAGATAATAAGATTGAAAAACATCGTCGCTTTGAGAAGTATGTGATAAGCAAGAGCTCCCCCTAAATTTGTGCATTATTTAAAGTTTACTTTTGAATGCAAATTCACAATCGATTAGTATCATGGGTTACTCTTCCATGTCACATACATCTTGGTGGAGCGCTCAAAATGATAGAAGTTAAAAACATGCACTCATCACCAAGCAAGCGAATGATCATATAGGGATATAAGAGATAATATCATCCAACAAGCATTAAGGGTAGCATATGATCAAACACATGTTCAAACAAGTATCTCACAAGGACATAAATTAGTTCAACCAAAATAGCAAGAGAGATAAAAAGCAACACTCTCTCTCAAAGCCTATGATCTATACATTTTCTCCCCTTCGGCAACAAGTTACCAAAAAGTTCAAAAATGCATAGTGCTAAACGACTCTCAGGCTTGATCTTCGGTAGGAGGTGTAGAGATGACTCCAACGACGAAAGCTTCTGTTGATGTAGATGGAGCTGGTGGAGTGGCTGCTGTTGCTGGTGGCACTGAGGCTGTAGCTGTTGGAGCTGATGCTATAGCTCTAGAATCTATGACTGGCACTGCAGCAGACCTATGGCTTCTGGGCACTCTAGCAAAAACATCTGTAGTAGACTTGCCCTTCTTCTCCTCTGCTTCCTCCTGTAGCTTCTCAACTGCAGTTTGGATCTCAGTTACCTTGACATCAAGATCATAGAATTTCTGCTCAATGATCCTCTCCAGACTCTCCTGGTTTTGAGTCAGGGTGGCCAAGCCCTTCTCAATCCTCAAGGTGGATTGGATCAGATATCCAACCTGATCTAGCTTGGTCTTCAAGAATACTTGAGATGCCTCTTCAATAGTTGGCATCTTTGCAGCTTTCTCTGCCCTTGCCTTCTCTCTCTTCTCATGTGCTTGAGCTGATGATGGTTCATTTTCATTCATGACAATAGTGCTGTCTTCAAATTTAGGGTAGATAGGCAGGTGCTCCTTATCCAATATATATTTTCCTGTGCCCATCTTGGAGTTGATGAGCTCCTGAATTTTTGGGGCATACCCACAACTTCTCTTCTGATCAGCTGTTGTCCTTTTGATTATCTCCACAATCAGACTCATGACTTTGAACTTTTGAGGCACATCAAACAAATGGAGCAAATTGATAGCATGTCCTCTGATCATCTTGTGATCACCTGACTTGGGTAGCAATGTGTGCCTTAGGATCTAGTTGATGTTAGGCAGACCAGACAACAAGAAGTGGACAGATCCAAACTTATGAGTATCCAATGCATCATCTGGGATCTCTCTGTACATGTTGGCCATAGAGTTATGGTCTTTCTTCTTTTCAGCATAAACATCCAAGTCATCCTCACTTTCTTCTGGGGCATTGATCAACTGAGCCCATTCTTCAATAGTAGATTGGTACCTTGTACCTTCAGACATCCAAATGATCTTCCCATCCGGGTAGAAGTGGGCAATGGAATAAAACTGCATGATCAACTCATCATTCCACTTGGTGAGCTTCTAGGCAACAAATGTATCAACTCCACATGCTTTGAAGATGTCATATACACCTGGATAGTGATCTTCATTCTCCTTGATGTACTCCCAGTCAATCCATCTCATGTCACACACTATGGGCTTCTTGTCCAGCAGAATTGTCTCATAGAAGTCCTGCTGTTCCTTAGTGTGAAACCTGTAATCCACAGCAGTTCTCCTCCCGACAGCATATGGATCAGACTGTCTCCATAATCTCAGTCCTGAAACCTTCCTGATTTTCATGTTTTCTGCAACAGGATGTGCATCATTGTGGTCAGGGATCTTGGGCTTCAGCTTTCTCAAAATAAGCGAGTCATCTTCCTTTTCTTCAGCAGCTTCAGGCACTGGGGCCTTGTTCTTTTCCTCAGCTGGTATACTCCTGGCGTTCCTCTTGGGTTTTGGGGGTTTCTGAGCAGCAGCTTTGGGAGTAGATTTGGGCTTAAATGGAGCAGCCCCTGACTTGATTGCATCTCCCATAAGCTTCTGAGCCTTAGGAGCTGGTGCAACATCCTCTTCCTCTTCATCTGAACCTCTCATTATGGATGATCTGCCAAACACTCTGGCAGTGGTCTTATTGACCCTTTCCTTCCTTTCCTTCCCTTCTCCAACTGCCTCTTCAGTTGGCTTGGAGGTTTCAACAGTGGATGCTCTGGCCTTAGGCATAGGAACTCTCTTTACTGGTGCCTTCTTATGCATCCCTGGCTTAACTGTAGCAGCTGTGCCATACTCCTTTTTAGCACCTTTTCCCTTGAAGTGGCCTCATCCTCAATGGCCACATAATCCTCATCCTCATATTATGAGGTTTTCTTCTTCCTGGATCTGGTTGCTGCCTTAGGTAAGTTGCTTGGAGTTCTCCTGCTTCCATCATCAGAAGAGCTGGAGGGACTAGTGCCCTCACTCATCTGAACCTGTTCTTCAGATTTGTTCTGGCTGTCACTTTGATCAGACATCTTGTAGGCAAACTGAGGGAGTCCTGGATTAGGGGGTGTTCGGGTAGCCGGACTATACCTTCAGCCGGACTCCCGGACTATGAAGATACAAGATTGAAGACTTCGTCCCGTGTCCAGATGGGACTTTCCTTGGCGTGGAAGGCAAGCTTGGCGATGCGGATATTCAAGATCTCCTACCATTGTAACCGACTTTATGTAACCCTAACCCTATCCGGTGTCTATATAAACCGGAGGGTTGTAGTCCGTAGGCAATCAACTCCATACACAACAATCATACCATAGGCTAGCTTCTAGGGTTTAGCCTCCTTGATCTCGTGGTAGATCTACTCTTGTACTACCCATATCATCAATATTAATCAAGCAGGAGTAGGGTATTACCTCCATCGAGAGGGCCCGAACCTGGGTAAAAAACATCGTGTCCCTTGTCTCCTGTTACCATCCGGCCTAGACGCACAGTTCGGGACCCCCTACCCGAGATCCGCCGGTTTTGACACCGACATTGGTGCTTTCATTGAGAGTTCCTCTGTGTCGTCGCCTTTAGGCCCGATGGCTCCTTTGATCATCAACAACGATATGGTCCAAGGTGAGACTTTTCTCCCCGGACAAATCTTCGTCTTCGACGGCTTCGCTCTGCGGGCCGATTCGCTCAGCCACCTGGAGCAGATCGAAAGCTACGCCCCTGGCCATCAAGTCAGGTTTGGAAGCTTAAACTACATGGCTGACATCCGCGGAGACTTGATCTTCGACGGGTTCGAGCCACGGCCAAGCGCGCCGCACTCTCTCTAGGGGCATGATCTAGCTCTGCCTCCGGACAGTGTCCTGGAGGCCGCACACGCATCGGTTCCAACCCCTAACTCGGAGCCTACTGCGCCAATCGAGGATGAGCGGTTGGACGTCACCTCGGGGGCTGCGATCCCGAAAGTGATCGAGCCAAACGCTAGCCCCGCACTCTGCACGACCCGTGACTCCGAGGATCCGGACTCCTCCCCGGACTCCGAACCCCCCGCGCCCCTGCCAATCGAATCCGATTGGGCGTCGATAATGGAGTTCACTGCCGCAGACATCTTTCAGCACTCGCCTTGTGGCGATATCCTGAACTCTGTCAAGACCCTCTCCTTATTAGGAGAGCCCTGGCCGAACTACGGTCAGCGAGGATGGGATACGGACGATGAAGAAATTCAAAGCCCACCCACCACCCACTTGGTAGCCATTGTCGACAATTTAAACGATGCGCTCAACTTCGACTCCGGAGACATCGACAACATGGATGGCGATGCAGGAGATACCGACGAACCAACGCCCATAGGGCATTGGACAGCCACCCCATCTCACGATGTATACATGGTGGATACCCCTAAAGGAAGCGACAACGAGGAAAAAGGGGATGGGACGGGAGATCGACCCCCCGAAAAGCAATCAAAGCGTCAGCGTAAATGCCGACCCAAGCCCCGCCTCGACAAAAACCCAGCCATAGAGCAGGACGAGCCGGTAGACGACGAGCGGGCCTTAGAGCAACCGTCCGAACAAGGAAACACGGATAGAGAAACCGAACATCCCTCCTCCGGCGAAAACGGCATTCCGGACGACCTCACGCCGAATAGACATATGGAGCAGAAGAATCTCCACCAGAGGCTTGTTGCAACTGCACGCAGCCTAAAAAAGCAGAAGCGGAAGCTAAAAACAGCGGAAGATGCACTCCGGATTAGATGGAGCAAAGTAATCAATACCACAGATAAGCACGGCGACAGTCGCCACACTAAAAGCTATCCGAAAAGAAAGCTACTACCTGAATTCAACGAAGAGGCCCTAGAGCCCTCGCATTCAAAAAATGATAAAGCCACACGGTCGGATAGATGACCCCATAAAGCGGCAAGCGGCGCCGCACCTAAATAGGCATGCGACCCACTTAAGGATTCGCATCATGGCCCAGTCAGGTCCATTTATGGGCCAAGAAAGCAAGCTCTCGTAAGCAACGCTATGAAGCCATCATCAAAATCCGGCACACCCAAATACAGGGGCGCCGCACACCCCCTATGTTTCACCGATGAGGTCCTGGACTATGAATTCCCAGAGGGATTCAAACCCGTAAACATAGAGGCATATGATGGAACAACAGACCCTGGAGTTTGGATCGAGGATTATATCCTCCACATACACATGGCTAGAGGAGATGATCTCCATGCCATAAAATATTTACCCCTTAAGCTTAAAGGGCCAACCCGGCATTGGCTTAAAAGCCTTCCCGAAAACACAATAGGAAGCTGGGAAGAGCTCGAGGATGCTTTCCGAGCAAACTTTCAAGGGACCTATGTCTGCCCTCCGGATGCAGACGATCTTAGTCACATAAGTCAACAACCCGGAGAATCAGCTCGACAGTTCTGGAATAGATTCCTCACTAAAAAGAATCAGATAGTCGACTGTCCGGACGCCGAAGCCTTAGCAGCTTTCAGGCATAACGTCCGAGACAAATGGCTCGCCAGACACCTCGGCCAAGAAAAGCCAAGAACAATGGCCACACTAACAAGCCTCATGACCCGCTTTTGTGTAGGGGAGGACAGCTGGTTGGCAAGGTGCAGCCCCACCGACCCAAGTACATCCGAAACTAGGGATGGAAACGGAAAACCGCGACACAACAAGGACCGTCACTGGACTAAGGACAAAAGTCCGAAGAGCACGGCAGTCAATGCTGGATTCAAAGGCTCACGACAAAATCAAGAAAAATCGCCCCCCTAGGATAACAGGGACGATCCATCCAACCTAAATAAAATCCTGGACAGGATATGTCAGATACACAGTACTCCCGGGAAGCCTGCTAACCATACCCACAAAGACTGTTGGGTTTTCAAACAATCCGGCAGACTCAATGCCGAACACAAGGGGCTCGACACACCAAGCGAAGACGAGGACGAACCCCAAAAGCAGAGCACCAGGAAACAAAAGAACTTCCCACAAGAAGTAAAAACAGTGAACTCACTTCACATAACAAAACGTGCGGCGCCCGTAAAGGTACGCACCACACGGCCCATCCCCAAAGGGTCCTGCCACTGGTTGTCAAAACCGATCATCTTCGATCAGCTAGATTATTCTAGGAATATCAAGAATGTAGGCTGGACTGCCTTGATACTTGATCCAATAATTGGCGGACTCTAGTTTTCAAATGTCCTTATGGACGGCGGCAGTGGACTAAACCTGATATACTAGGATACAATCCAGCACATGGGGATAAACCCAGCAAGAATCCACCGCAGCAAAACCTCCTTTCAAGGGGTAATACCTGGTCCGGACACCCATTGTACGGGTTTTCTCCGGCTCACAGTCACATTCGGCTCTGCCGATAACCTCCGCCGCGAAAAGCTGGCCTTCCATATCGTCCCGTTTTCAAGTTGCTATCAAGCACTAATGGGACGCGAAGCTTTCGCTCGCTTTAACGCAATACCGCATTATGCATCTCTTACGCTTAAGATGCCCTGTCCACGAGGCATCATCTCTTTGAAGGGAAAGCACTAAAGTGCGCCTCCCCAAGCGGAGGACTGTGTGGCCGCTTTGACAACCCCACAGCAAAATGGCCTCACCGGCCAAAAAAACTTCAAAATAGGTCATTCAAGACCACGAACGCGGATAGACGAGTTCGGTGCAAAATCATCATTGATGCAGGCCTAGAAGCCATATACCCCCGCACTAGGGGCTCCACGCATATACAATAAGAGACAATAAAGCTCAAACTTATATATCTTACTTTATACTTTGCTTATTTTAAACTTTTTCGGCACGACCCATTTTCAACTCAGTTCCTCTCTTTTACAGATGAACGTCGTGCGGCGCCCGTCCAGGATACGGTGCAACGGAGACACAGGCACAGACGTGCATTAGGGACCCGTCCTAAAGGATTCTTTTTAGATTAAGACCCTGCGTAAACCTTTTTTACTGTCTCTTGTTGCTACACGTCCCCTGGTTTTTTATTTCTGATATAACCAAGGAGGAGGCTGGCGTCTTGGCATGTGGCCACGTCAGAATTTTTGCACGTACCTGGACACCAGGGGCTTTTTTAATAAAGAGTGTCGTTTCACCCGCACTCATAAAGACCGAACACCTTAGGGAGTGTTCGGCGTCGCGAGTTTTGGCATTATATGCACCAGCTCCGAATCATGTCTTTGGTCAAATGTTGGGTTGCCCGGCTCCTGAGTTCGGCTACCTTACGTTCCGCTCTATCGGCTAAGGTAGCACCAGGAGAACTACTGCAATTGTGCCCCCGGTTCGGCCAGGGCGAGCACCTCAGTAGAGAAAGCCGAAAACTGACTGTCATGATGCAGCGTGAGACTGGTCAGCCACTCGATGACCTATCAGAATCTATCGGATTCCTCCGCTTTAACGAAGGGCCGCTTCTCGGTCAGGCACATACGCGCCCCGAATTCGGACGAGCGCAGTTGCCACCATGGAGCTACCTAAAGAGTCTCATTGTCAAACACCTATGGCTAAGTGAAAGTGTTAAAGCATTATAGTCCGGTTGCCTGGCCCGCTGCGCTATCACCTCCTTTGTAGGACCAAGACGTTGGGTTAAGTGTGAAAATGCGTCTTCTACGAGCACCCCTGCACTATGTGCGTGGGGGCCGAAGCCAACGACTGCCATCTTTCAGATTCTATATATATATATATATCTTAAAACGGCCGCACAGGAGGTGTCCCCAATACTTGGAGGCACAAGTATAAAAAAGGCCACTACAGTTTATCAAAATATTACTTTATAATTACATATGCTATCATAACATAGCATCTTTCGAGCACTGCGTCTCTATTACACGAGCGCCTTCAAGAACTTCCTGAAAATAGTGCTTGGAGGATACTCGGCTTTTGTCCGAATCTTGGGACGCAACAACGGTGGTCTCCATCTCTGCCCAGTATGTCTTAACACGGGCAAGAGCCATCCTAGCGCCCTCTATGCATGCTGACCTCTTCATTGCATTTATACGCGGCACCGCGTCAAGGAATTGCTGCACCAAGCTGAAATAACTCTTCGGCTCCGATCTCCCCGGCCACAGGTGACCCATGATGTACTTCATGGCGAGTCCAGACAACCTATTGAGTTCGGCCCATTGAGCCAAATGATCATCCACTGCCAGTGGACGCTCTGGATTGTGAAACTGCGACCAGAAAAGCTTTTCCACTTCGCGATCTTTCTGATCTCGAAAGTGTTCGGTCGCATCAGCAGCACTCGCTGCCAAGTCCAGAGAGGTATCCTCCACACTCCACATCCGGTCCAACGGAGCAAACTTCGGATCACAAAACTTCCTCCGCAGCATAAAGGGCTTTCCAGCCGCAATCTGTTCGGCCTGATGCAGCTCCTCCTTCGCAGCTCTCATCACAGAGCGAGCATCCTTGGCATCGGCAACGGCCTTCTCTAAGTCCGTCTGTCTCGCCCGGTCTTCTTTCTCAAGAAGTTTGCAATGGTCTGCAGCGCTCTTTAACTTCTCGGCCATCTCGGCCATTTCTTCTTTGCTTCGGAAGTGAGCAGCCTGTTCGGCTTTCAGCTCTTCAAGGGCCTTCTCGGCAGCCGCATCGCTTTTTCTGGCTTGCTCCTTAGCTCGGGCAAGTTCTGCCCTAAGATTCTCCATGGTGTCTGTACCATCTGCGTCAAGCATACACATTGTAAGACACTGACATGAAGCTCCTCTTACATGATGCCGCCCGAAGAATTACATACCTTGAGCCTCATCAAGCCGCTTGTTGACAAACGCGATGTCGGCGTCTGCCACGTCCAGTTGCCGCTTTAGTTCGTCCACATCATCAGTTCGGCTTGATTCCGGACACCTTGCCACCTACATTTAAATGCGACATCTTAGACCTGGGATTATGATCCTCTGCGTGCCATCATTTCTTGACAACGCGAAGAGTCTCAGGGGCTACTATCTATACAGGGCGCATCTTACTTATGCGCAACTGACAAAAGTGTACATTATCTAATGTACCTCAAAACCCGTCAGTAAACTTTTGACGGCCTCATGCAATCTGCTTTCTGCGGATGAAATCCTTTCAATCACCGTGCCCATCAATGCACGGTGCTCCTCTGAGATAGAAGCTCGCCCCAGCAGAATCTTCAGCTCCTCCGGCCGAGCACCAGACGGTGCCGGACTTGTCCTATGGTCTCTTTTGAAGGCCGGACGCGGAGAGACTTGGGAGGCCACATAGCTATCTTCCGCCCCTGCTGGATTCAGAGAAACCCTCCGCGAAGACACCTCAGGGTCGCCCGCCTCGCTAGGCGGTACGGTAGGGGGAGGCGTCCCGCTCTCCATCATCTCCGGAAGAAGATCCCCCGAAGATGAGCTCTGCTGAGAAGGGCTGAGGTCCGAGCTACAAGGTAAAATTTCGGTTAATCTTCTCAGATATAAATCAAGGATTTCTCTCATCCCTCAAAAGGAAAACCTCTCTCTACTTACGGCTTGCTGGAGGGCTGATCCCCTTGAGGGCGTAGTCCGGCCGAGGAACTCCCCGGCGTCGGACCCTCTGACGAGGATTTTCTCCCCTGTTTCGAGGCCATGGTTTTCGGGTCGTCAGAGGCGGCTCTCTTCTTCCCCTTAGGAGAGGAATTGTCGGTTCCTCCCTTCTGGGCAGCCTCCTTCGAGGAGGCCATAGCTTCCTTGTCCTCCCCCTCCAAAGGCATTATCTCCAGCATCCTGACTAGCACGGGATCCGGCCTGGTTTCAAGAAGGGGAGCCGGACACCTGATCAGCTTTGCCTTCGCTATCCACTCCTGTTTAAAAGGACGGCTCTTTTAGGGGCAAGTTTATGACAATTATACGGATAGAAGGTCCGGGCACAGGGTTGCTTACTTGAGTATCCGGGCAATTGCAGCTTAGGCATGCGTCCTCGGTTAAATCCGGACACATCTCTTGTGATCCGAAGAACATTCTATACATCTCCGCGGTTGTTGCGCCCATAAAATTCTGGAGAGCTCGCGGTCCCTCTGGATTAAACTCCCACAGGCGAAGGGGGCGACGTTTGCCGGGCAATATTCGGCGAATCAGCATGACCTGCGTCACCTTGACCAAACTGAGGTCTCCTTCCAAGAGATCCTTAATTCGGCCCTGTAACAGGGGCACGTCTTTGGGCAAACCCCAATCTAATCCTTTGTTGACCCATGACGCTAGCCGTGATGGGGGACCCGAGCGAAAGGCAGGAGGCGCCGCCCACTTGGCGCTCCTGGGAGCGGTGATATAGAACCATTCTCGTTGCCACAAGCCGAGCTCCTCTTGAAAGGAGCCCTCGGGCCATGGAGCATCAGCATTCTTACTTATGACAGCGCCTCCGCACTCCGCGTGCCGTCCCTCGATCATCTTCGGCTCCAATCCAAAAGTCTTGAGCCATAATCCGAAGTGAGGAGTAACACGGAGGAACGTTTCACACACAACGATGAACGAGGAAATGTGGAGGATGGACTCCGGGGCTAAGTCATGAAATTCTAGCCCATAATAAAACAACAGCCCCCTCACGTAGGGATCCATCGGGAAGCCTAACCCTCGAAGGAAGTGAGACATGAACACTATGCTCTCACCGGGCTGGGGACTGGGAATAGCCTGCCTTTGAGCAGGCAACCTATGCGGAATTTCGGCGGTTAAGAACCTAGCCTCTCTCAACTTTAGCACGTCCTCCTCCGTGACGGAAGAGGGCATCCATCGGCCTTGAAGGTCAGAACCGGACATTGTCGAAGGTCTGAAGCGCCTGGAATTTGCCCTGGGTGTTGGAACTCGAGGTGATGGGCGAACTCGTTTGATATTGGAAAAAGGAGTAAGGCCTTGGTCTCTTTATAAGAGGTTGAATACCAGGAGCCCTCCCCGTAACCGTTTGGGACTCGCCTTTAATCGAGAAAACATGCTAACGGGCACGATTGGGTTATCCACGTCCGTATTGATGAGAATCCCGTAAAGGGGGGTACACGATCTCTGCTTTGACAAGACGTGCCAAGGAAACCGCCTCGCAAAACATGCTGAGGTGGAAAAGTAAAAACGATTCGAGTAAAGGACTTGGCTGTAGTGTGATGGCGCACTGCAGGATACGTCAGCAGATTTGATTTGTGTTAATATTATTCTCTCTCTGGCGATATGTGGAAGCTTATTTTGCAGAGCCGGACACTACTATTGGTGTTTACAATCTTCTATGAAGGACTTGGAGGAGGAACCCGCCTTGCAATGCCGAAGACAATTTGCGCCGGACTCGTCGTCATTGAAGCCTGGTTCAGGGGCTACTGAGGGAGTCCTGGATTAGGGGGTGTTCGGGTAGCCGGACTATACCTTCAGACGGACTCCTGGACTATGAAGATACAAGATTGAAGACTTCGTCCCATGTCCGGATGGGACTTTCCTTGGCGTGGAAGGCAAGCTTGGCGATGCGGATATTCAAGATCTCCTACCATTGTAACCGACTTTATGTAACCCTAACCCTATCCGGTGTCTATATAAACCAGAGGGTTGTAGTCCGTAGGCAATCAACTCCATACACAACAATCATACCATAGGCTAGCTTCTAGGGTTTAGCCTCCTTGATCTCATGGTAGATCTACTCTTGTACTACCCATATCATCAATATTAATCAAGCAGGAGTAGGGTATTACCTCCATCGAGAGGGCCCGAACCTGGGTAAAAAACATCGTGTCCCTTGTCTCCTGTTACCATCCGACCTAGACGCACAGTTCGGGACCCCCTACCCAAGATCCACCGGTTTTGACACCGACACAAACTGTCAGCAGACCCAGTGAATAGGTTGTAGATGAGGTAGAGTAGATGAGCATCACAAAGTGCAGAGGTTTCGCAAAATAATTGAGTCAAAAAGCTTAGTTTTAGTTCTCTACAGAAGTGATCTCGGAGCTACCGAATTGACAAACTCGGTGATACCGAAGCAACACTTGGAACCTAAACTAGTGAACTCGGTAGGGCCGAGTCACCATTCGGTGGCACCGAGATTTCTAGGGTTTCACAGAATCTTGAACTCGGTCACACCGATTTGCACGTTTCGTTCAGACCGAAAAGCGCATGTGCAATGGCTAAGGCCGAATCGGTGAGACCAATTTCTACAGTTCGGTCAGTCCGAGATGAGTTTTGCGGAGAGCTAACCCTAAAATTTTCGAATCAATCTAGACCTAAGAGAGTTTTAGCTGGATGGATTAATCTCAATCATGGCAAGAAACATGGCATTGTCCTTGTGCTAGGAATCGGAGTGAAAAAGATAGCACAAGGGGTCGAACACTTACCCTAGAGCGGCGAGTGTTCGCTACGGCGGCAACGGTGGAGCAGATTGCCATTGACGGCGGCGGAGACCAGCGGCGGGAGGTCGCTGGCGGCGAGAGTACGATCCGGAGACCCGAAGAGGCAGAGCAGGTTACGCGCGGGTGAAGGGTTTCGGAAAAATTTCCAAAATTTGACCCGTCAGTATATATAACTTGACCCTATCGGTGTGACCGAGTGGAACGACTCGGTGGCACCGAGATGCAGAACTGCAAGCGGTTACTGCAACTCAATGTGACCGAAACGTTCTAATCGGTTGCATCGAGATTGAAAACCTAGATCAACTTAGTGATCTCGGTGTGACCGAAATGGATGACTCGGTCATACCGAAATGCACAAAGAGGTTTTGGAAGTTTAAGTCTATGATGAATCAGGGACTCCGAGTGCTCCTCACACAGAGTGGTTCGAATCTGACTTGATCAAACTTTGTGATGTAGCATGAATAGGGTTTGAGACGAGGAAAGCATAGATAGCTAGAGGGAGTTCTTAGGCATTCTTGTCCATCCATTTGGCAAAAGAGAAAAAGCCAAACAATCAAAGCAACAAATGGATGTCCTCGAATGAGTAAAATATGCATCCAACATGCTCACACAATAAGATGGCAAATGAAATATGTGACAAAGCATGCACAATCACTCTAGCATCTATCAAGCAATTTGGCGATGACTAGGTCATCTATATATGAGTATATTGACTTAGGAGTCAAATGAGAACATTTGACCGTAGGTCATACTCATCATTTAAGCACAAGTGGGGTTGCCACTTTTACATAAAACATTGTTGTGTTCACACCATTAGAGTTGCTTTAGCTCAATTGATTGGAGTAAAGCTCCGCCTAGATGTGATATCCCCCTAAGAGTGATGAACTAACCTTGGGTTTTGTCGATGATGACTTCATGTAGGTGTTGAAGATGTAGATGCTCAATGTTGATGTAGATCTTTTGGATCAATCCTTTGGAGTGAGTTGCACTTTCAATACCTACACGGGTTAGTCCCACAAGGAACAAACAAGGATATCCATAGACATAGAGTGATGTTCACATATGATGATGTCCATGAAAGCATTAGGTTACCTTGTCCCTTGTCTTACCAACAAGAGGGTTTGTGACTCCTTGAACTAGTGCAAGATATGGAAGTTGTTTGCACTTGTCCTCGCCAAAATGATATGAGTGAAGTATGTTGGCGGAGTCACCCTCAAGAACTCTCTACCTCTTCTTCTTCGGGATCCACACCATCTTGATGGGAATCCTTGGAGTTCTAGTCGTCCTTGATGAAGTAGAACTTGATGTAGTCTTGGGAACCCACTTGACCAAGGCCTTAGGTGCTTCTTCAAATGCATCAATCTCCTCTTGAAGCATGTCCTTGCCTTTTAGCTTGTGGTCTTGTGGTGGAAGATCATCTTGAGCTTGTGTTCCTTGGAAAGAAGTAGGATCATACTTCTCTTATTGAGGAACAAACTTCGTCTTGGGGTATTGATCTTCTTCCCACTCAACTCCATTGGCATTGAACTTTTGTTCAAAACCTACACCTCGATTCTTCCAGTGTCTTCCTTGCTTGCGTACAATTTCCTCGAATTGCTTACTCCCAGCAAGGCTCTTGTAAACACCTTTCTCTATAATTCTCTTTAATAAGTTGTTTTCTTGCTCAAGTGTAACTTGGCTAAGATAATCATTAGTGGAATCAAGAGAACTACTAGAAGCAATAATATTGGATTTAGCATGATTGTTGTTACTACTAGAAGAAGAATCTTTCTTACTCTTGTTGCTAGATTTAACTTGTGGCATGTAAGTACAGGAGTAAATGCTTGGCAATGTAACAAGAACTTTTCTTGCGAAGATCATCATTGATTGCTTTTAAGAACTCATGCTCTTTCTCAAGGTTGAGTTTTTCAAAGCGTAGCTTCTCATGAGTCTTTAAAAGTTCTCGATGATCTTCCAAGGTAGTTTCATGAGCTAACTTAAGAGTGTTTAGTTCTTTAGTTAGGCGCTCAATCTTCTTCTTATCATCGTCATTCATTTTATCTTGATTATTATGATTAATAGCAAGTTCATCATAGTTTTCATAACTAGAGATGTCAACAAGTAAATCATCATCTCCTAGCAAATCATCTTCATCACTATTGAAATCAACATACTCGGGGTGTGTTACCTTTGGACCTTTAGCCTTGAAGCATCTTCCAATTCCTTCATTTGGTGAGTCAAAAATGTCGTAGGAGTCGGTTGACACAAGTGCTAGACCAGCAACACCTTCATCTTG
Source organism: Triticum urartu (assembly GCF_056163025.1). Lineage (NCBI taxonomy): Eukaryota > Viridiplantae > Streptophyta > Magnoliopsida > Poales > Poaceae > Triticum > Triticum urartu. Next base: position 115,891,116 of record NC_141876.1, on the reverse strand, counting down.
AGTATATTCAGAGTCGGAGTGATAGCTTCTTTCGGAGTGATTGTCGGCATCGGAGCCGGATACCCATTCACCAACATGAGCTTGATGTCTTCTTTTTGTGTAGCTCTTTGATGATTTGTCCTTCCTCTCCGAATCCTTGCTTCTCCGAGAGGGTCTTCGTTCATAACGATCATCTCTACTCCCTCTCTCTCTTGGCAGTGATTCTTCTCTCCTACTTCTTCTTTTGGGAGAATCTTCTCTTCTTTTGTAAGGAGCCGTACACTCATTTGAATAGTGTCCGGGTCTTCCACAATTGTAGCAATTACGCTCATGACTAGAAGATCTTTTGTCATTGTTGGTCCTTGACTTGGAACTTCTTCCCTTGCTTCTACTCTTGTAGAACTTGTTGAAGTTCTTCACCATTAGGCTCAATTCTTCATTGAAGGTTTGTTTCTCACTTGATGATGTGGGAGCATCACATGAGGCTTTGTAGGCACCACTTGACTTTTTGTGGAGCTCTTCCTTATCCTTGAGTGACATCTCATGAGCAACAATTCTTCCAATGACTTCCGTTGGCTTGAGATCTTTGTAGTTGGGCATCATTTGGATCAATGTGCACACGGTATCATATTTTCCATCCAAGGCTCTTAGGATCTTCTTGATGATGAATCTATCGGTCATCTCTTCACTTCCTAAGCCGGCAATCTCATTTGTAATGAGAGCAAGCCTAGAGTACATTCCAGCGACTGAGGGAGTCCTGTATTAGGGGGTCTCCGGACAGCCGGACTATATCCTTTGGCCGGACTATTGGACTATGAAGACACAAGATTGAAGACTTCGTCCCGTGTCCGGATGGGACTCTACTTGGCGTGGAAGGCAAGCTAGGCAATACGGATATGTATATCTCCTCCTTTGTAACCGACCTTGTGTAACCCTAGCCCCCTCCGGTGTCTATATAAACCGGAGGGTTTTAGTCTATAGGACAACATACAATCATACCATAGGCTAGCTTTAGGGTTTAGCCTCTCCGATCTCATGGTAGATCAAATCTTGTACTACTCATATTATCAAGAATAATCAAGTAGGACGTAGGGTTTTACCTCCATCAAGAGGGCCCGAACCTGGGTAAAACATCGTGTCCCCTGCCTCCTGTTACCATCCGCCTTAGACGCATAGTTCGGGACCCCCTACCCGAGATCCGCCGGTTTTGACACCGGCATTGGTGCTTTCATTGAGAGTTCCACTGTGTCGTCGCCATAAGGAAGGATGCCTCGTCTCGTTGTTAAAAACAACATTACTGCCGGGGGAGCCCTGGCTGTCAGCCAAACTCTCCGGCTTGGCAGTTTCATCATGACCGCCCGTTCGGCCGCTGCACCGACGATGACTTCTTGGGTCATCGAAAACAGCCTCCACGTCGGCTCGGAATTCGCCAAGAAGATGGATCCAATGGAGCTCTCTTCCCTAAACGAGCTCTTGGATCGCATCGCCGCCTTGGGAGTCGCTATGGACTATGATCGGATTGGGCTTAAACCCGATCAAAGGGAGATTAACTCTCCACCGATCACCCATCATATTGCGGTGGTGGAGGAACAATGTGGTGATTCTTCCTCTATTTTGAGGACTAACTATGTCCGAATTCCTGAGCTCTCCGAGCCGGATACCTGTTTACAGGAGGACATCACCCAAGCCGTGAACCTAGAGTCAGGCAGCGGGCCATACTCATCGGGCAACATCCCGGAATCCGAACTTCCAAGATTGGAAACACTTTGGCCCCTGGGTCTCAGATTGGGTAAGGGTTCGGACTCAAATACACCCACCCACCCAGACATAAACGATCTTTCCCACATTAGGCAAGAGCCCCATGAAACAGTACATCATTATTGGGCCAGATTCCTCCTTGTGATGAACAAGGTTAAGGACTGCCGTGAGGAAGATGCAGTCTCACTTTTCTGCAATAACTGCACATACAAGGGAATCCTTAACGCCATAAGTCGCCGTGACATATCACGCTTCGCCGACTTGGCGTCCATAGTACGAAAGTACTGTGCGATGGAAAGTGCCTGGAAAACTGAAATGAAATTTTGGGATAATCCGGCTCCGAATATACACCCAGTCCGAAGTAAAAGGGTGCACTATCATAAGACACCCGAGTTAATTACAAAGAAGCAAAAACCCTCTACAGGGCGTGGAACCGTATTGGAGGGATGGCTCAACGGACCCTGCAAAATTCATGGTACAACGGATACCATACCAACACACAGCCTTAGAGCATGTTGGATACTCCGGCAGGTGGCCAAAAGCGGCGAGGATCTTCTCATCCCAGATGCCACAGAGCACCATCCCAGGGATAACAATACGGTATTAACAGTCTTTGGGACCTTCGCATCAAATAATAGGCGCAAGCGAACACTCCGCAGCATTGCCGAAATCTGCCACGTGGCAGCAATAAATCCATGGAGTGACACGGCTATTACCTTCAATGCCAGTGACGAACCTAAACTCCGAACAGCCCGAGCACCAGCTGCAGTGGTTCTCAGTCCAATTGTGGACGGCTTTCGACTCACCAAAGTACTCATGGACGGCGGAAGTGGACTAAACCTCATCTATGAGGAAGCTCTTCAAAAAATGGAAATAGATTGGAACCGCATAGAGCAAAGCAGCACAACCTTCAGAGGAATCATCCCCAGTTGGGAAGCACGCCGTGCTGGGAAAATCACACTAGATGTGGTATTCGGCACGCCGAAGAACTATAGGTCCGAAGAAATTACATTCCAAGTGGCCCCGTTCAGTAGTGGATACCACGCCCTTTTAGGACGGGAGGCGTTCATGATCTTCCAAGCCATACCCCATTATGGGTACATGAAGCTCAAATTGCCCGGGCCCAACGGAATCATCACTCTCGCTAGTGATCCGGACACAGCACTCCGCGCCGAAAACAAAATAGCCGCATTGGCCCTCGAGGCATTATCCGAAGCCCTTTCGGCCGAGGAATTAACTGCGCTAAGCTCCACAGTGGACAGGGACGATGTGATACTTGACAAGAGATCCAAGTCCACCTCTTTTAAACCAGCGGATGAAATAGTGAAATTCCAAGTCCACCCAACGGACCCTACAAAAACAGCCTCCATCGGGGCACAGTTAAATCCCGCCATGGACGCCGCACTACGAGAGTTCCTGCGCGAGAATTGGGACATATTCGCCTAGCACCCCTCAGACATGTCAGAAATCCCACGCAGGCTGGCCGAGCACAGCCGCAATATCCTAAAGGGATTCAAGCCGGTCAAGCAGGCTCTTCGGTGTTTCTCTGAACCTAAGAGACAAGCTATGGGAGAGGAGCTAGCCAAGTTATTGGAGGCCGGATTCAGTAGAGAAATAAAACACCAGGACTGGCTAGCAAACCTGGTGATGGTACCAAAGAAGGACAAATCCTGGCGCCTATGTGTCAACTTCAAGGACCTCAACAAGGCTTGCCCAAAGGATCCCTTCCCCCTCCCCCGCATTGATCAAATTATCGATGCTACCGCAGGACACGAGTCATTGTGTTTCCTCGACGCATACTCCGGGTACCACCAAATCAAGATGGTGGAGTCCGACCAAGCCGCAACGGCATTTATCACACCATACGGCCCCTTCTGTTTCAACATAATGCCTTTTGGGCTCAAAAACGCCAGTGCAACATATCAGCGCATGATTCAGACATGTCTGGAGAAACAGATCGGCAAAACAGTAGAGGCATACATAGATGAGTTAAAACCAAACACTTCGACTCTCTAATAGATGACTTGAGGCTCACATTCAACAACCTCCGAACATACGACATCAAGCTCAATCCGGAAAAATGCGTTTTCGGCGTACCAGCCGGAAAGCTCCTAGGCTTCATTGTCTCCAGTAGAGGAATTGAAGCTAATCCAGCCAAAATACGAGCTCTGTCATAGTTGGCTATCCCAACGGACCTCAAACAAATCCAGAAATTAACTGGATGCACTACAAAAAAAATACACTTCCGTGATGATAAGTGTTTGTCATAGTAGGTCGCGTTTTTTGTCATGCATGTACATCCATGACAAATTTATGACAGAATCAAGATAGTCATACTTGTGCTATCGTAGAAGTGTTCCATGACATTACCAAAATTATCATCACGGAAGTGTGCACTTCCATGACGATAAATCGCGCGTCACAGAAGTGCTTTCGTCAAGGGTGACCGACACGTGGCATCCATCGTAACGGAACGCCCTTAAATTATCGGGTCGGGTTTTGGATCCGATAACCCGTTAACAGCCCCGACCAATGGGGATTTTCCACGTGTAAAATCATCATTGGCTGGAGGAAACACGTGTCGGCTCATCGTTGGGACAGATGTCATCCACTCATTGGACAGAAGGCGCCTATGATACGTCGACACGTGGCACGACCCAACAGAGGCCCATTCCTGTGAAAAGGCCGGCCCATTTGACTTGGTCAAAAGGTGGCGGGCCGGCCCATGGAAAGCCTCTTAACGGCCTGTTCGCATATAGCCCATTTACAGCCCGCTAACCCAAGGCCCGTTACGCCCTATCCGAATTAGGCCCAGTAGCGTCATCTGGGCCATCCAATATGATTCCAGCCCATTTTCACTTTTGGCCCATGTATGGCCCATGACGTCTTTTGGCCCATATGAGGCCCTATGTAACTCTTGGCCTATTAACGTCCCGTGGTGAAACTGGCCCGTAATGAACAGTGTATCACTTTACACCCATTAACGACCCTTGGTGAAACTGACCCGTAATGAACAGTGTATCACTTTATACCCATTAACGACCTGTTATTCCGTTGGGCTGTTTCTAGCCCATGTTATCTTTCGGCATTCTCAGAGCCCATTTATTATTGGGCTCATTTCCAGCATTCGTTTACTTACGGCCCGTTACGGTCATTTTCTGCTTGTGGGCCAAATTCAGCCCGTGGTTACAGTCGGTCCGTTTGTGGTCCGTTAATACGTTGGACCATTTTCATAGCGTCATCAAATACGACCTATTAACAATGTCCCGTTTACGGCCATAATGCGGCCTGTTATTGGCCCATGTTTGGCCAATCGATCATACGTCCCGTATAAGGCCCATTGATGATACGACCTGTAGAAGGCCCATTGTTTCTACGGCCCGTAGAAAGCCCATTGTTTCTACGGCCCGTAGAAGGCCTACTGTTTCTACGGCCCATAGAAGGCCCACTGTTTCGACGGCCCGTAGGAGGCCCAGTGTCACTACAGTAAATATTAGCCCATGGTTATTGTGGCCTAGTTTTAAAAAATAGGTTATTGCAGCCACTAGAAAACCACGGAAAAAAGAACTGCACTGAGTACAAGCAAACAAATAAACAAGACAACAAGGAAATAAATAAGCAAGCAACTTATGCTAGGCTATCACGGCTATTACACATATTACATCCACTAGGCATCAAAGTTCGCCACCAGTGCAAATATAGGGAACAAAGCAGCATATAAACGCCGCAGCAAAACAAGTCCAGAACTGAAACCACTTCAGAAGAGTTCAAGAAACAATATCCTGGGTACCCATAATGCTGGCAAGATGCTTAGCAAGCTTATTAACTTTCTCTTGCTTGGCGCTTAAATCCTCCAGCGCTTGCTGTTGCACAAGAAAGGACTGGTGTTTATCAGCCACAGTAACTTGCTGTTCGAGTTACTGGCCAGTACCGCTGGCACAAGCGCTTGTAGCTGGCAAGTACCCCTGTCCTGTTCAAGAACCCCCTCCAATTCAAATGGCCGATAAACAAGAAAAGAAATTGAACGCACATACATTGTACGATAGACAGATGTGGTAATTCACATATATGTTGTCTAACCAAACATGACAGCATGACACAGTTTCACATATATGATGTCTAACTAAACAGGATAGCATGACACAATTTCAGATATATGATGGATAACTTAACAGGATATAATGGCATAATTCAACATATGATGAGTACCTAAACCGGATGACATGACACAACTATATGATGTCTTTCTAAAATAGGTTGGGATGAAATAATTCACATACATGTTGTCTAAGTATACAGGATGGCATGATATAATTGACATAATTGATTCATATACTAAGCAGCTGGCACTCGCATGTATGATCTCTAAACTAAGCAGACAGAATTCAATATTGTGCATATGATGTCTAAACTAAGCAATGCAAGACACCATATGCATCATATGAGAAATATAAACATTGCAACTTAGAGCATACACCTCAGGTGGGATATAGTACTGGTCATCTGTCTCTGAATCCTCCTATGAGGAGCTCCCTGTAACCATCGAGATATATGCTTCAACAGGTACCATTGCCTGCTCTGAAGACCTTGTTTTCACTCCAGATTTTTCCATAACCGTCTCAAATGGCTGATACACATGAAGAGTAGTTCAATATACACAGATTGTCGACAAATGGAATACGTAATGAAAAAAAGATGGCATAAGATAATTCACATATATGATGCCTGGCTCCATGGCGGTGCATAATTCACATATATGATAACTGGCTGAAAAACATGGCATTGCATAATTCACATATCTGATATAGAAAGCAAACATGAGGCATTCACACAAAGCATGTCTAATCTAAGCAGATGGCATGGCAATGCAAGACACCATATGCATGATATGAGCAATATAACCCAGCCAAGTTAGAGCATGCACCTCGGGGGGGGGGGGATACGACTAGTCATCTCTCTCTGAATCCTCCTCTGAGGAGCTATCTGTAACCAGCAAGAAATCTGCATCGATAGGTAGCACGGACTTCTTAGAAGACCTTTTTTTCACTCCAGATTTTCCCATGACCGACTCAAATGGCTGATGCACATGAAGAGTAGATGAATGTATAAATATTGTTGACAAATGGAATACATTATGGAAAAAATATGGCATGATACTATTCACATATAAGATGACTGGCTAAACAGGATGGCATTGCATGATTCACGTATATGATGCCTGGCTAAAGAAGATGGCATTGCATAATTCCCATATACTCCCTCCGTTCCTAAATATTTATCTTTTTAGAGATTTCAAATGGACTACCACATACGGATGTATATAGACACATTTTAGAGTGTAGATTCACTCATTTTGTTCCGTATGTAGTCACTTGTTGAAATCTCTAAAAAGACAAATATTTAGGAATGGTGGGAGTATGGTATAGAAACCAAACAGGTGGCATTCACACAAAGCAAATCTAAACTAAGCTGATGACATATAAGATGTATAATGTAAGCAATGCAAGGCACCATATGCATGATATGACCAACATCAGGATGCCAGGTTAGAGCAAACACCTTAGGTCATAAACAGGCGTGGTCAGCTCCTTCTGAATCTCCATCTGAACAGTTATCTTCCTCTGGAATACAATCTGGAAATGCAGGAGGGGGGCACTTTGCCTACCATGGAGCGGCGTCTGCATGACATTATATTCGCATGCAACAGTCTTCTCTTTTTCTCTACATGTTCAGTACGATTGTGTACAATATCTGACATGCATAATAAAAAAATAGTTAGATTTTGTAAGGCCTAAGGGGTGCATGCAAAAATCAAGATTGATGGTAGCAAACGAGTGGATGGATCCAAAACTAATGATAGCAGGTAGATTATAGCTTCAGTTTAAAAAGATAGACAATGGATCATCTATTGTTTGTTGCCCACCCAACATGAACCACATAGAAGACCCAGATGAACCAGATAGTAGACAGATACTATTCGTTGTTGGCTCGATATGAGACCCATGGGCAATTCAAAACTCAAGATTGAACGATAAAGTAGCAGGTAATAATAACCGATGTATAACGTAAGCAAACACGAAAGACTGCGACCTCTCTTCCGGAACTGTGTAGTCCTCAGGTTCATCTACTCAAGTCGATGATGGTAATGCAGTTGGCGTGGCTGCCGGCAACGGGGAAGATGATCTGAGGTGGCGAAAGGAAGTCTGCAGGGGGATCTCTGCTGCAGTGAACGCTTCTGTCGATGGTGCACCTCAGGTGGGGTGGATGACGGCATGGCAGGAGCAGGACATAACACACAGAGTTTTCTTTGACACCTATCTGAAAATGAAGTAAATCTGTAAGGGCTCCTTAGAATTGGAGGATTCCATAAACGCAAGGACAGGAAAATCACAGGAATAGGATAGGAATGCGCGTGCAAAACAGAGCATTTGGAAACATAGGATTTCAGTCAACCTGGGTGTTTGGCTCACATGAATTGGAAGAACAGAGGAATGGAGAAACAAAGTGATGCGACGAGTGTACAACCTCTTTGGCATAGCCTTGTGGACCTCAGCATCATTGGGTTGGATGTGAAGGATGGTGATGATGCTGGTGTGACTGTCAGAGGCGGGGAAGAAGATCCGAGGCCTCTGGAAACAGCGCCGAGGGTACTGCTCCGCTGTGATGGATGGTTCCATCGTTGGAGCAGCTCCGCTAAGGTGTACGGCGACGAGGCTGAAGCATGACAAGACAAACAATGTTAATCTGAAGTGGGACCCTAATATCATCTACAATAGATGATGTAAAATACATCACCAAAAAGTGCTAGATGTAAAACGCATCAGCCGCGCCACGGCTGCTCCGACAGATGTTGTAAGTACTGTTCACTCTGAACTTAACTGAAGAAAATGAACTTCACAGTCGAAACTGAATTTTACTGTCAAAACTGATTGAACCAGTAATAGAGCATTGCAATAGATGTTTAGGGCATTCGAGCACTAGTAGCAGAGAAGCAGTGATCTAAATCAGCAGACCCTCGAGCAGGGAACGCACTAGCAGAGAGCAAGTCATGCAGTAGCACCATGAGCGAGTGCTAAAGCAGCAAGTCCTGTAGCTGCCGGAGGTCGTGCAGCAGCAGTAGCAGCAGCGCAAGCGAGAGCAAGAGCAGAGCAGCAGCACGAATGAAAGCAGGAGCAGCGCAGTAGCACGACCAACAACAAGAACAGAGCCGCAACGCGAGCGAGAGCCGGAGCAGCTGCAGCTAGTGCCGTTGTGGAAGTCGCCGCCGAGGAAGCGACGGCATGGGGGAGAGACGCCGTGGATGATGTGGCCGGCGACGACGCTGTCGATGGAGAGATGCCATGTCTGCTCGGTATCGAGCACCGGCAGCCCCGTGAGATCGAATAAAAGATAAAATGCAGCGGTGAGTGCAGAACCTCCTTGGTGGCGCCGAGTTGGCCTCGGCTTCATCGGAGGAATTGGTGAGGGTGTTGCGGTTCTGGTGGGGCAGGTCAAGACGAAGCTGTGGGGATTGAGGTGGCGCGATAGACGAGGTGAACGTCGGGGCAGCTCCTTGGAGGTGGAGGACAGGGCGGCTGATCCGGTGGGACGACAAGATCGACAATAGACCCTCATTCGGTGCGGTGGATGAGGGATGACGAGCTGTTGTGGTGGACGACGTAGTCGGGGAAGAGTCTCCGGCTGGGCGGCGGTCGGGAGGCCGACGAAGGAGCGTGGGGTTTCGCAGGTTTTGGCGGCCTCGGTGTACGAATGGGTGGGGGGTGAAGGGGGAGCGGTGAGCCAAGCTTAGGGACGCGCTTGTCCGAAATGTAGGGTAAGTTACCAGCGTACCCCCACCGGTTTTGACACCGCGACGTGGCACTTCATTTCCGGTTGAGGGGTAGAAGGGGGATTTCGCGTGTCTGGGCTGCGGGAGCGATTTCGGATGAGGAGAGAGTTCTCGCGCGCGTCCAAATTTCGGGATAACAAGGTGCAGCGCGGGTTGAAGAAGCGGGAGTTTCAAAGCAGGTGAGACAAAAGATACTCGAGCTTGAAAATTTCGGGATAACAAGGTGCGGATTCCTTGTTCGGCAGAACAAACTTAACGTGTAAAAAACAATTCATACAAGACACAAGAGAGTCATGTCCGCTTTTACTATATTGCTATAGATGCCATTGAAAAAACTACAAGAAAAATGTAAAAAAAATCGGGAGAACAAGATTAGCCTGCACAGTACCAAATTGATTCGCACTTCCCTCAACAACAACAAAAAACAAATCAATTCCCACCAAAGAAAGAGTAATGTCCCTTTTTATATGATTACAGATGCCATGATCTCAAATTTCAATTTTTGAATCCACGTTATGTTGAATTCGAATATATCATTAGGTGACCTTGCAGTTTATAATTGATGTAGTCGTACATTTTGATCTTCCATCATATATGAACATTTTACTCCACCATGTGAACATATATATTGTCGTCTACCATATGGACTAAATTTGAATCAATTTTCCTTACTTGAATACGATTGTTGTCAAGTTATACAATAATTTAAATATTATCTTGATAACAAAAAACATACATATAGCAGTAATCATATTTCACTATGAACTACATGTACCATACGCTCTCCAATTCAAATATTTGTATCCATTTTATGTTGAATTCAAATTATAGTACATTATTGGTCTAGGTAGCGAGATGTTTGGGATAATCTAAACCCTGTTTTCATACATATAATTTTGGCTGAATTGGGACAAGTTTTGGTATAAGCCTCTTGCAAAACCGGAGATACTCTCAAAAAGCCTCGTGGTTCCGAGAGGGAACGTGTCACCTTTGTGTGCGAAACGATATACGCTGCCTCCCCCCTGATTTTATTTACAGAGGCAACATAGAACTATATGAGTGCCCTGTTAAATTTTGGAATTATTTCAGGTTCATTTGGCCTTTTTATACATTAATTGAGTTTCTGGACTTTTAATGGGCATAATCTAAATATGAATTGCATGCACATGCTCCGGTGCACCAAAGTGGGTTGAAAAATCACATGTGTGTCCCTGGTTGAATTTCTAGGTCCCATGGAAGAAATGAGAATGAATTTCAAACAACTGGGCGTCATGACTCGGCCGAGAACATCGAGAAACTTCGATTTTAAATTCATGTAAACAAAAATCGCCTAGAAATCATGATACTTGGCATGGTGTCATGTCATGGCACTAACATGTTGTGGTAAAAAATTGGGCCGATTTGGAAGCTCGTGGTTCTAAGAGGGAACGTGCCACCTTTGAGTGTGAAACGATATACGCTGCCCCCCTTGAGTTTCTTAACAAAGGCAACATAGAACTACATTAGTGCCCTGTTAAATTTTGGAATTATTCTGGGTTCGTTTGTCGTTTTTAGACATTAATTGAGTTTCTGGTCATTTAATGTGCATAAGTCAAATTTGAACTACAAGCACATGCTCGCGTGCACCAAAGTTGGTCGAAAAATCACAGTTGTGTCCTCGGGTGAATTTCTAGGTCCCATGCGAGAAATGAGAATAAAATTAAAACATCTGGGCATCGTGGCTCGGCAGAGAACATTGAGAAACTTGGTTTTAAAATTCTTGTAAATCCAAAACATGTCTGAAAATCATGAAACTTGGCATGTATGTCATGTCATGGTACTACCATGTTGTGGTAAAAAAATTGGCCGAATAGGAACAGATTTTGGTATAAGCTTTTGCAAACCGAAGCTTCTCTCAAGAAGGCTCGTGGTTTTGAGAGGGAACGTGCCACCTTTGAGTGTGAAACGATATACATTGTCCCCCTTGAGCTTATTTACAAAGGCAACATAGAACTACATGAGTGCCCTGTTAAATTTTGGAATTATTCCAGCTTCGTTTGGCCTTATTTACACATTAATTGAGTTTTTGGTCATTTAATGTGCATAATTCAAATTTGAACTACAAGCACATGCTCCTGTGCACCAAAGTTGGTTGAAAAATCACATTTGTGTCCTTGGGTGAATTTCTACTCCCTCCTTCCGTCTATATAGGTCCTAATGGGTTTTTCGAGGCTAACTTTGACCAAACGTTAGAGCAATAATATATGACATGCAACTTACACAAAGCATACCTTCAATTTTGTATGTCGAAGGAGCTTCCAATAATATAATTTTCATAGTATACATCTCATGTGCTATTAATCTTGTTAATAGTCAAAGGCTGTCTTGAAAAACACATTAGGCCCTATATAGATGGAAGGAGGGAGTAGGTCCCATGCAAAAAATGAGAATAAAATTCAAACATCCGGGCATCGTGGCTCGGTCGAGAACATTGAGAAACTTGGTTTTAAAATCATGAAACTTGGCATGGTGTCATGTCATGGTAGTACCATGCCGTGGTAAAAAAATTGGCCGAATAGGAACAAATTTTGGTATAAGCTTCATGCAAATCGGAGCTTCTCTCAAGAAGGCTCGTGGTTTTGGGAGGGAACGTGTCACCTTTGTGTGCATAATTCAAAGTTGAAATACAAGCACATGTTCCAGTGCACCGAAGTTGGTTGAAAAATCACATGTGTGTCCTCGGGTAAATTTCTAGGTTCCATGCAAGAAATGGGAATGAAATTCAAAATTCTGGGCGTCGTGGCTGGGTTGGAAACATTGAGAAACTTAGTTCTTTCATTCCTATAAATCCAAAACACGCATGAAAATAATGAAACTTGGCTTGGTGCCATGACATGGCACCAACATGCTGTGGTAAATTTGCAGTCCGATTTGCGAAGGCGCACACATTAACAATCAACAAAGTCATTTTGGAACAAGTGCTGTCACGTTACAATCAGAAACACAAGTATTATTGAAACCGTGGGCGTTCTACTTACTAGTACCATTTACGTGCCGCCACGCGTCCCCATTTTTTATTAGCTAGGAGGCGCCGTGCAAGGTAGCTATTTGAGTACGAGAGGTGTGCGATCAGACCCCTGCGCATGCTTAGCGGGAGGAGAGCCCTTTGACCTCCATCTGCCGTCCACCTCTCTCCCAAGGTCTCCATTAATGGCGCCCGAGCCTCTGTTTAATGGCGTAGCTATGTCTCACTCGGCTGAGATTTAAGATAGAAAAAAGAAAATCTGAAAGCACGGATCTTGATGTAAGATCCGACGGACCTATATAGCATCAACTGCGACTTATAGCAAGACTGATGAATATATAAGGATGATTAAATTTTTTTGATCAAAGAAGGGCTTGCCCCTTTTGATTTTCATTACTGAAAACCACCACAATTCACAAGAAGTTCAGCACAACTCCAGCCTAACACGAAGGACTAAAAGCTACCAGATTGAAATTGCAACATCCCAAGAGGCCAACAAAGGCCAAACATCCGCGCTAGAACCCAACATTTCACAACCGACGACACAATCCACATCCTAAACCGATTATTACATCAAAAGAAACCAGGAAACTAGTCTCCGCGGCGAGCGGCGATGAGCTCTTTAGTGTCCTCGAGATGCTGCTTGAGAACATCCACGGATTCCTCCACCAGCCTTTGGCGCTCGTTGCGGAGCATGTCATTCTCGTCCATAAGTTTCTTAAACAAGGCACTGGTCTCCTCCTACAAGTCTGCACTTCGGACGATCTTCTCCCTCAGCAGGTCACGCTCGGCCCGGAGCCTCTCATTGCCCTCCCTTAGTTGCCGGATGACGCCGGTAGCCTGTTCAAACGAGGCTATCATGTCGTCCTGCAACCTCGCCGAGCCGGAGATCTGATCCATCTAGCTATGGACGATCGCATGCATGCGCCTGTAACAGTCGTCGCCTGCCCGCGAGAAATTTTCCCAGGCTGCCGCGGCGCGGCGGGACATCTCTACTGCATTCGTGGCGCGGCGGGACATCTCTGCTGCTTCCGCGGCGTGGCCGGACCAGTCTGCTGCATCGACGGCATGGCGGGACCTCTGTGCTGCTTCAGCGGCGCCGCAGGACCTCTGTGCTGCTACTTCCGCGCGGCGGGACATGTCGGCTGCTCTCGCAGCGAGGCGGGACATCTCTCGTGCTTCCGCTTTCATGCTCGCCTCTCCCTGGTGGCAATCTCTCGACCCAGAACTCACGCTGGCCATGGCAGACGCAAGGGAAGGATGCTGAATGACTTGTTTGTTTTTGTGGATGAGGAGTTGAGGAGGAATGTGCAGTCATCTTGGCATACTAGTATTTATAACCGAGTACTAATACGCTCCTAAGTGGGAAACCGTTTAGGTTGTGATCGGTGTGAACAGGTTTGCAATTCAATATAGCATGGAGTAATTTGGAATGTGACGAGACGCAAGCTCAAAATTTATTGACGGTTCTAGTTTCAAAGTGCGGCACTATTCCCGGATGGAGTACTTCTTTTTCTACTCCCTCCTTTCCGGTTTTATAGGGCTTATCTCAAAATTTTAGTTTTTCCATTTTATAAGGCTCAATTTGGTTGTCCCCAACACATGTTCAGATTCCAAGGTGCATTAAATCATTGCATGCAAGTATTAAGAGAAAATTGACCAATGCATGTACTTTATGCATGCATGCATTGCAATTAATGCATTAAACCCATCTCTCGGGACTTCTCGCACGCACCATCGTGCCACCCACAAAAACTTGTACTCTGAGTTTAGTAGTACGTTATACAGGAAGAGAAGAGGTGCACGCACACACTCGTCCTCTCACACACGCGTCTGTTTTTTCTCGAAAAGGAGGATGATGACCCCCGGCCTCTGCATGTGGGAGTCACACACGCAAATTATTGAAATATATCGAGTGCAGTGCTTTGATGTGTCGCATCAACTCGTACATCAACGAGAAGTTTGATTATCCTCTCCCTCGCGGACTTAACTGCACCTGCCTTTGGCTGTATGACAGGTTGGCCACACACCTGTAGGGCCCACCTATCATACACGCAAAGGCAGCAGCGTCCCTCCCTCGCCCATGAGCGTGGTGGCTAGCAAGACTAGGAGAAGCTTTCGCTACACGCTCTCCCAATGCACGCGGTGGACATGCAGCAGTTCAATCGGTGTTAGATGGCCAGAAGCGTACTGTAGTACTCCTCCAGTGCAGTAGTATTCCATCATTGTTTGACTCCCCGAAGAGGCGAAGAGCCAAGCGCAACCCGGACGCTCGTGTGGCAGTTTCATGTGTATAGTAGTCTAGGATAGCGTGTACCATGCCTATAAGCTTAAAATCGTTGGGGCCGGATCCATGCTATGTGGCTGTCTCGAAGTTTTAAAAAAAATTAAAATAGTCTTCTAGCCCTACCCGAAAACTGCCATGCGTACTGCCCGGGAAAAGCCCCGCCCTCAACTTTTAACTACGCGAAAATAGTTCGAGCTTGTTCGTTCTATATAAATACAGTACTTACTGTATGTTTATTCACCCGTGGGGTTGTTCAATGAATGGAGGGGTGGGCAGCACAAGTGAACAATACTGTAGTACTACTAGTAGTAAGTAGGAGTCGTACAGTAGTCACCTTAAATAGAGAGTTTCTTTTCTCTAATGCCACGTACACAAATTGAAACGCTTGTTGTGGAGAGAAAAAAGACAATCACTCCACTATATATGGACGCAGGGGCCTGAGCGCTTGCTTTACTAGGGTTTCTCTCTTCATTCTCTCATCCTCTCCAGATATAAACAAGACAACGGTAGCGACATTTTCTCTCTGCTCACCGCTGGTCACAGATCCGGCCGGATCCCTTCGGCCGGTGTGTGTAGAGGACTAAAAGGTGCATCATTCACGCGGTCATCGCCGCCGAGGGAGGAAACCCACAGCTGCCGGAGGGGCTCGATCCTCTGCCCGTGCCGTTCTCTCCGACACATGGCAGGCACGGGAGGTCCTCCGACCCTTCTTCCTCCCTGCCATATTGTCCGCAGATCCGACTTGCCACCGCCGACATCCCGGCGACCCTCAGGTATAAGTTCTTCAAAAGCGGCCTTGCTCTACTACTTCAGCTCCCCACATGTCTGCATGTGCATCTTTTTCTACTCCCATCAGCTCTTCCAAAGCCACCTAAATTTTTAGTATTATTAGAGGTAAAGCTACTTAATGCCTTCGAATCTAGGGCTTTGTTCAAACAACGAAGAAAGGGGGGAAAGTTGTAGCATGAATCTAGGACTTGATTCAAAGAGGAAATAGTATGGTGAAAGTAGTAGAGACCGGATACCCAACCGGTCTCTTGGTTGAAAAGGGAAATAATGGGAAAACACAGTACAAACTGGATAAGGAACATATCTATTATTGGTTGAGAAAAGGATAGAAAGTGGCGGCTGGTGGACAAGTCAACAGAGTATGTCCATGATTAGATTTGCTGCCATCACATAGTAAAAGGTCTCCAGGATTAGATTTGCTGCCCTCACATAGTAAAAGGTGTCAGGATTATATTTGCTGCCCTCACATAGTAAAAGGTCTCCAGGATTAGATTTGCTGCCCTCACATAGTAAAAGGTCTCCAGGATTAGATTTGCTGCCCTCACATAGTAAAAGGTCTCCAAGATTAGATTTGCTGCCCTCACATAGTATAATGGCACTCCTGCTGTTTTCCCCAGTATGATAAGTAAGTTGCTCCTTTACGCTGCTGAGTGTCCTAGTGTCCCCACGGTCCCATGCCCTTTAACCAACTCTTTAGCTGCTATTGATTTACTGTGTCTGGTAAACAAGCAATGCCACCATTAAAGTAATCCCATATTTGAGGAATCTCATTGTTGATCGTAATGCTTCTGGTAACATGAAGCATTGCTAACATTTTAAAATTTCTACTGTCCTTGCGTGATTGCCATGAACATAATTAAGATGCTTCTTTTCATTTTGTATATGTTTCGTATATTCTTATTGACCAACAACTGTTTACTTTCTATCTTTTTGTGCAGATAGGGATATCCATTTCACCTTGTTGTTATTGTGACCTTTCGGTGAACTGCACAAAACACTTTTTTTGGAATGAGTGTCTTGTGCAGTTCAACTAGAATGTCACGTGGGCAACATCTCTCAATTTTGGTGGAACTGCACAAAATGGTGATTGGAGTTTCCAAAATCTCCTTCAAGTTATGCTGGTAATCTCGTGCAACATTTTATTAGCCTTTGCAAGATGGAGCCGCCACTGTTACCACAATGGCACTTTATTTTAGTGGAACTGAACAAAAGGATAAGAAAATTATAGTTGCACCTTACATGAGCCGCCAGCCAACCTTAATGTTCCTCAATTTTAGTGCAACTACTAAAGAAGAACCTGCCAGCTCACAAGAGCAAGTACTTCTTGCTAGCTGAATGATGCAATCTTTGCTTCATTTTAGGTGAACTATAGAAAAAGGTGCATGAATTGAATCATGGAACTCCAGGTAGACCTCATCCAAGTAGAGCTGGAGGTTGAGTTCAAGAAGGCCGCTATTAAAGCGAAATCATGCTCTCCTGTCTCCTTGTTTGTGCAGTGCAAACATGCTGTGCAAACATGAATACTCAACTACAGATGTTGTGACGGTCAAGAGCATTCGCCAAGTTCTTCGATTGTATGACATGGCTAGCCAAGATGGATTTAATCCCGATATTCACTTTATCAAAAGGCTCTAATGGGTTGGTTCTGAATCTTGCAAGCTGGGAATCAGTGAGATGTGTAGGCATCTTTGTTGTACTTATTATTTGGATCTTATTTGTTGGTTCTGAATCTTGCAAGCTAGGAATCAATGAGATGTGTAGGCATCTTTGTTGTACTTATTATTTGGATCTTATTTGTTGGTTCTGAATCTTGCAAGCTGGGAAACACGGCATGATGATGCAGAGGACAACAACCATAACAAACAGTTCAAACTTGGTAGTATTATCTTTGTGAAAGTGCGACAAATGTGCTGATCGTGTGCGTCCTGAGAATAATAATTCTAATTGTTGTGCATGTTGATCCTATGGCACTGATACAACGAGCGAATGCATTGCTTCTTTTAAGTACAAATTTCTATTAAAGCTAATTAAATTTAAGTAAAGTGACTACTAACTCCTGTTATTACAGTACCAATACAGACCCGCTCGTGAACCAACGTGTGGCCGAGGGTGCATCTTCTGCCGGGCATGCAGCGGACGAGGGAGGGGTAGTAACTGTTTTCGCCTGTACACACTCAGCTTACTGTTGAATCTAGTTCCCCAAGAGCTGAAAAACAAACTGCTGCTGCTGCCTACACACTCGTTCACTCGAAGAGACTCCAATGGTGATCCGAGGGGTGAGCCTGCTGGATATGGACTTCAACAAGGAGTTCTCCTTTGAGTTCGCCATTCAGTCCTATGGCTGCACCAAGTTGAATGTGATGTACACCAACGATACGGACTCGGTGAAGCTCTGCCTCGCCTCAGTCCTATGGCTGCACCAAGTTCTGGAGCATTCGCCCGTTTCATCGGCATCGCCGACCGCACCTTCACTACAGTGGAGAGAAGGAAGAACGCGACGATTCGGCCATCTGGTGCAACAAGCTTGTCGACATCCAGAAGCAATACAAGATCATCAGCAACGGGCAGGAGAAGGACTCCATGGTGACCTTGCTGAGACCATCATCGACCCCTGATACGCCAACATGAAAGAAGACGACCTGAACACGTGGGACGTACCTCTGAATCTAGCCTACATAACCTACGCGGCCAAGGACGCATACGCATGCTACGACATGTACAGGCAGATCTTGGACATGAGGGCGTGTCTGCTTCCCATAACCGACGGGTACACGGACAGCCGCAGCGTCATGATCAAGCGTTCCAGGAAGGTCTAGATGGTGTACTTTATCTGTTTATAAGCACCTTTATCATCTGAGTGTTTCATGCATTAGCCTATGTGTCGTAATTATCTGTTTTGTCCGAAATATTTCTTTTAAGAACCCATTAACCTGATTTCTTGTTTAGTGGCTATTTGCTTATGTATCTAAACTAGTTCACTCGGCTGCCGTGCTTTGAATCTCCTTCCTCCCAACATATTCCCCTCCTCAGGTGGACCTAGCAGGTCTCTGAATTTTCTCCCACTTTCTTTTTCGATGTAAACTGAGTTTTCTCCCAGTACTTTCCCCAAGAACCAACTCAACTGTCCCACGTCTAGCCTAAAAAATAATAATACCCCATGTACTATTAACTCATCAAATTAAAATGATATTTTATTTCGTAAGTTGAAAGTTCTTACAAAATAATAATAATAATTGTTTATATATAACTTGGCAAGTTAACTCCTAGTGATTGCGTACATAAGCTTGCAAAGATTTTACTGACGTGCAATCATGTTTTTATGTTTTTATAACATTTCTCTGTCTAGCCCAACATGATATTTTCACCCAGCCCAGCAAGTCCATGGATTTCGAGAAAAATGTAAATTGGATTTAAACGGGCTGCATAGATGCTACATCATTGTTTCACCCAGCCCACCAAATGGACTAAAAAACAAATAGACTGACAGCTGGGTCCACGGCCACAACCTAGTTTTTTTGTGATTTGCCAAGTAAGTCGCTTTGTTAGGCCTGTTGGGCTGCAAATCTTTCAAGACGAGGAGAGCTTTCATTCATCTGGCTGAGAAAATGGCCCATCAGTAATGAGAAATGGGCTGTACATTTTTAAAACACATCAAACCGGCAATTAGTTTCAAATATCTTTTTTTTTCATTTCGAGATTTTAAATTACATTAACTTTTATGCGTGGAGAATTTGTTGGATTTTGTATTGATATACACTTATTTTTAAAATCAGTTTGAATGCGAGTCAAAATTTCAGGATTAAAAACAGTTCGGACCGCACCGAAATATGCAAAATTTGGTATAATTTTTTAACCGTGGCCACAATATGGGCTGTAATGCTAACAAAAAGAATATGGGCTCCAAAAAAACCTTAAGAATTAGAAAATGGGTTGTATGCTGTTTTCCACAGATTTGAGGCTTTCCTAAAAAAGGTTGACGCACAAGCAGTGACTATTGGATGTCCATCGAGCGGCCGTCGTGCTTCTTCAATCTCTGCTCTTCCTGCTCCAGCCGCTCAAACAAGCGCCGGTGGGAGGACTGCCTGCTCCCTCCTCGTGGCCGGCTGTGCTGCCGCGCAGGCCTCACCACCCCACCGTACTCCCATCGCTGGCCTAGCCATCCCTCTACTCACCAACACCTGCTGTTATTCTCCGGCGACAGCAGACGAACCAGTAAACCCTCGTACAGTCGTACTCCCCTCCGCGTGGGAAACAACTGCCTAGTCTTCCCTGCCTCCATGTCGTTCCCTTCCTAGGCCTCGCCGTCGTCCACTGCCCTGGTGCTCTCGGCGCGGCCTGGTCAACATGGTCAACGACCGACATGCATCTGACGTGGACTGTACGTGGAGAGGCCGACAGCTGGGTCCATGGCCGCACGCAAGGAAATGCCTCCTTACTACACGTAAAATAATGATTCCTCCACCTAACATCAGGGACCCACCGAAAGGGCCTCTGTATTTCGCGAAAAAAATGTTATCGCCGCTGACAGCTCAGACCCACCAGCTATATCTTCGCACGCAAGGAAGTGCCTCCTTATTACGCACAAAAAAAATGAATACTCCCCTTGTTAGCTGGGACCCAGTATAGTGGCAGGCTGACTTGTGGGGCTACTAAGTTGACGGGGACAGAGGGCTTTGTCAAGTTAGTCAATATATGAACGATTCTAGCTCTAGTGACCGTACGATGTCCATCCAACGGCCGTAGTGCTTCTTCAACCTTTGGTCTTCTTGCTCCAGCCGCCCAAACCAGCGCCGGTCGTGCCTCGTGCTCCTGCCTCCTGTGGCCGTATGCGATGTGGCGGAGGCCTCACCGCCCCCTACTACTCCCACCGCTGGCCAGGCCATCCCTCTACTTACCCACACCCCCTGTTATTCTGCGACGACAGCAGCCTCACACCGCAGCGAACGAGTGAACCCTCGTACTCCTCTATGCGTGGGCATCCATTGCCGTGTCTTCCCCGGCTCTGCATCGTCCCCTTCCTAGGCCTCGCCGTCGTCCACCGCCCTGGTGCTCTCGGCGCGGCGTGGCCAACGTGGTCAAGGAACGGCTTCCATCGGACGTGGAATGTACGTGGAGAGGTTGACAGCTGGGTCCACGGCCGCAACAAGGAAGTGCCTCCTTATTACGTGCAAAATAAGTATTCCTCCACCTGACAGCGGGGACCCACCGGACGGGCCACCGTATTTCGTGAAAAAAACGTTTACCCCTGACTGCTAGGACCCACCAGCTACACCTTCACACGCAAGGAAGTGCGTTCGGGCAAAAAAACAAAACGATTCGCCCCCCTGACTGTTGGGACCCACCAGCTACATCTTTGCATGGAAGGAAGTGCCTGACAGTCGGGACCCACCTGGTCGAAGCGTACGTAGCGTTGTCATTCTGGTCGTGAACGTGTACGTACATATATACTGGTCGATGTAGAGGCGCGCACGTGTCGTAGTAGAGGCGCGCACGTGTCATTGTAGAGGTGCGCACGTAGCATGTACACGTATGTACAACGGCCAGGGTGCAAGAAAGAAAATACGGCCACGTACGTACATACGAGTAGGGTCTCGAACGCGTACTCGCGCATACATACAGCCAGGGCTCATGTACATGGCTGGGTCAGGACGGAGAAACAGCGTCGTCGTCGTGTTCATGGGGAGGCAGCGTCGTCATCATGTTCATGGGGAGGCAACGGAATGTGTCGTGTTCATGGGGAGGCAACGGAATGCGTCGTGTTCATCGGGAGGGCTTGGTCGGAACAGGCGATGGAAACGAGGCCTGGCGTACCGCAGAACGGAGGAAACGGCCTTGTGTTCGACCGGCCACGTTCGAAATGGGATCCTATTCATCGGGAGAGGTGTAGCGTACCGCAAAACGGAGGAAACAGACCTCCTACAGTCGAAACGGGGGTCCTGTTGATCGGGAGGGGTGTGGCGTACCGCAAAACGGAGGAAATAGACCTCCTACGGTCGAAACGGGGGTCCTGTTGATCGGGATGGGTGTGGTGTACCGCGAAACGGAGGAAACGGACTTGTGTTGGAGCACTACGGTCGAAGCGGGGTCCTGTTCATCGGGAGGGGTGTGGCGTACCGCAAAATGGGACTCCACGGGATACTGTTCATCTCCACCGTCGACCTCCTCCAGCCTCCATGGGCTCCTGTTCATCCAGCCTCCACTGTGTGCTACTCCACCGGCTACTGTTCAACCACCCCTCCACCGTCTAGTGTTCATCCAGCCCTCCACACCACGGGGTCCTGTTCAACCACCCCTCCATGGGCACCCCTCCACCGTCTACTGTTCATCGAGCCCTCCACACCACGGGGTCATGTTTAACCACCCCTTCACCGTCTACTGTTCATCCAGACCTCCACACCACGGGGTCCTGTTCATCCACCCCTCCACGGGCACCCCTCCACCGTCTATTGTTCATCCAGCCCTCCACCACACCACGGGGTCCTGTTCATCCAAAGGCAACGCCACCGCTCACTGTTGATCCAAACCCCCCGCAACGCTCACTGTTCATCCCATCGATCGGCTTCAGTTAGCAGCAGTAGCAAAGGAATCGCTCGATTGGGTTCAGTTAACAACCATCGATCGATCGCTCGGGTTCAGTAACGCGTAGCCTGCAGTGCAATCGCTTGGGTTCAGTTAGAGCCCAACGCCTCGCTCGGGTTCAGTTAGAGCCAACGCCTCACACACACGCGCGTACATGTACGAGAGAAACACGCATCGCTCGGCCCCCGACCTCCCACCATAACCGGGAACTCCCCGAAATTTTCCTCCCCCTCGCTTCTACCATGGTTTTTCCGTCATGGACGGCCCAAAGAATGTCATGCAGCTGCATCTCCGGCCCGCCCAGGACGAAAAGCCCATTTTTGTCATGATTTTTTGTCATAGAAGTAGGATCCCACCACATCTATGATGATACCGGGTTTTGTCACAATTATCGTCATAGAAGTGTCATATGCATGACAGAAAAAAATTTCGTTCGGCCCAAAATGTCACAGATGTGTCTTTTTTGTAGTGATGTGTGGCGGCTCTAAGCCGCTTTATCTCCTGCTTAGGAGAAAAGGCATTACCCCTTTATCGCCTCCTTCGGCGCACCGAACACTTCGAGTGGACGGACGCTGCCACAGCTGGATTGGAAGAAATAAAAGCCATACTGGCAACCAACCCAATCCTGGCTGCGCCAAACATCGGCGAACCAATGCTGTTGTACATTGAGGCAACTCATCAGGTTGTAAGCGCAGTGCTCGTCGTCGAACGAGAAGCGGACGGACATAAATTCCCTCTTCAAAAGCCGGTATATTACGTATCCATTGTCCTCACTCCATGGAAATCACGGTACCCACATTATCAAAAGATAGCCTATGCGGTATTCATGGCATCCCGGAAGCTGCGACACTACTTTCAAGAGTGTTCGATTACAGTAGCCTCGGAAGTGCCACTTAATGATATTATAAACAACCGCGACGCCATGGGCCGGATTGCCAAATGGGCCATTGAGCTCCTCCCGTTCGACAAAACATACAAACCTCGGTGAGCCACTAAATCGCAAGTATTGGCCGACTTTGTCACCGAATAGATGGAAGCCGAACTCCCTAAAGAGTGTGGCACATACTCCAATTGGATCGTGCACGACTCCAAAATGCTGGCTGGTCTGGGGGCTGGCGTCGTCCTGACGTCCCCAACCGGAGATACAGTGCAATACGTACTGCAGATACTATACACAGACTCCAACAATGCAGCCGAATACGAAGCCCTGTTACATGGTCTTCGGACGGCAATTTCCATGGGCATTCAAAGCCTGGAGGTGCGTGGGGATTCAAACCTCGCAATATCCCAAATAAATGGAGACTTCAATGCCAAGGATCCGAAGACGGCGGCCTATCGAAACGCTGTCCTAAAGATATCAGCTTGGTTCGAGGGGCTCGAATTTCACCATGTGGCTCGGGAAAACAATCAGGCGGCAGATATCCTCGCCCACATCGGCACAAAACGCGATGCGGTCCCCCCCAACATATTTTTGGAGAGGTTGTTTAAGCCATCCGTGGTATGGGAAGGGGACACCGGTAACAATAGTCCGGACCCGGCCAAAATGCCCGATACCGAACACTCTGACATAATCGGAGGCTCTGCCACCGAAATAACACCTTCAGCCCACGTCATAATGGCCATCATTGCCCCGTGGACAGAACCATTCTTGGCCTACCTAACTAGGCAGGAACTTCCCGAGGACCAAAATGAGGCACGCTACATAGTGCGGCGATCTAAAGCCTACAGGGTCCACGAGGGAGAGCTGTATAAAAAAAGCACTACTGGAGTCCTTCAAAGGTGCATCTCCGAAGAGGAAGGGCGGAAGCTTTTGGCAGAAATTCACGCCGGACTCGGTGGCCACCACGCCGCAGCCTGGGCCCTTGTAAGCAAGGCCTTCCATACAGGTTTTTATTGGCCGACGGCCCGTGCAGACGCACAGGACTTGGTCCAACGCTGCGTTGGTTGCCATCTTTTTGCAAATCAAAGCCACATGCCACCCACTGCCCTCCAAACAATCCCCATTACCTGGCCCTTCGCGGTCTGGGGGCTTGACATGGTTGGACCCCTTAAAAGGGGAACCCATAAGAAAAAATACTTACTGGTCATGGTGGATAAATTCACCAAATGGATAGAAGCCAAACCTGTTAAAACAGCCGAATCCGGAACGGTGATAGACTTCATATCCGGGGCTGTACACCATTATGGCGTCCCCCACAGCATCATTACTGACAACGGCACGAACTTCACGGCCGACGAGGTAAAACTCTGGTGCAGCAACATGGGCATTAAGCTCGATTATGCTTCCGTCTATCACCCACAAACCAATGGCCAAGTTGAGCGAGCAAATGGTCTTATCATGAGCGGCATTAAACCCAGATTAGTGCGATCCTTAAAGGAGTCTAACACGCCCTGGGTAGAGGAGCTCGACTCCGTACTCTGGGGACTGCGGACCACGCCGAATCGTACTACCGGATATACACCCTTCTTTATGGTGTACGGCGCAGAGGTAGTTCTGCCCTGCGACATAATTCATGACTCACCTCGAGTGCGCATGTACGAAGAAAGAGAAGCCGAGCTCGATCGGCAAGACAGTCTAGACACCCTGGAGGAGGAGGGCGACGTGGCAAAAGCCCGTTCTACATTCTATCAGCAACAGGCTCGCAGATACCAAAGCAGAGAAGTATGGGCCAAAACTTATAATGTTGGTGAGTTAGTTCTACGCCTGCTGGAGAAGAAAAAGACCAAGCTCGAGCCCAAATGGGAAGGTCCCTTCATTATTGACCAAGTTCTGACCGGTGGAGCGTACCGTCTGCGGGATGCATCGAATAATCGACTTGAGCCGAACCCATGGAACGCAGACAGGCTCCGAAGATTCTACGCCTAGCGCCGGACTCTATGTTCATCTCCTTCCTCTGTCCATTTTTTGCATATACATTATCTGTCTTTTTTCTCTTTCTTTCTTTTATTCTTTCTCAAGGCCTTCAAGGGCCAACTTGTGCCTCGCTTGCACACTATAGACGTGCTAACCGCGCTCATTATACCCGGGGGCTTCTTACACAGAAGCTTAATTATCTACCTGGGCTTCATGCTCCGCACATGTGTTATTCTTCCGCATGTACCTTTTCTTCGCCATTATATGCATCGATATGACTTAAGTTTTGGCAAGCTGGGTTGCCTGGCTCTTGTATTTATGCCCTACGTTCCCGTTAATTCGGCTAGGGCATAAGGGGAGCACCTCTGCGATTGTACAGCCGGGTCAGCCGGATGTGTACCTTAGACTGGGTGAAGCCGAAAGCTAGCGTTCTTATGGGAATATTCGGTCGGCGAACAAAAGATGATTTTTTATTTATTTTCCATATATACCCCCATATGTTTTTACCCGTGTCTCCACTCGCAGTCCGGACATGCACTTTAGGGCATGCGTGCCCAGGGAAAGGAACCCCTAACGGAACTATTCTCCCTGGAAGATGTTTCTTACTACCCATGTAATATAACATAACTAGTTGGACACTTGTCTGTTCAAGCACTAATGACCCCTATGCCTGGTTTCCACGCATACCCCAGTTCTTATATAACTGAGCGGGTATTCGGACACACTCCGGACTATCGGGTCCCGAGGTTGAAGCGAAAAGGTCCGCCATGACAAATGATCTACAATCCAGCTAGAAGGCATTATACATGTCACTTTAATTACATAGTCATGTAGACTGACTAAATTCCTCTTCTATACCATCCAATAGGCGTTCTAGCCTACAATCCTATTGGGAATACTTTGCGGCTAATTCTACTTGCCCATAGACTGAGCTAACGGGGATCTCTTTCCCATCGGGCCCCACAGGTCCGACCTCGGCCATGTAGTTTTGGTCAGCCTTGGTATACAACGTCTTCACCATGGCCTAGGCTTCCCCGGCACCTTGACGGCAGGCTGATATCTTCCATAATCAGAAGCTCCACCGTGCTCCCTTGAGCTTCTCCGCAAGCTCTCCAATGCCTTCGGGCAGGGAGGCTCATGGCCACAAGGCCTGGGCAATACCTTGCATTACTTGCCAAACTTGTTCGCGCAGTTGTGAGAGCTCGGATAGAAGATCACCCGCAGACTCGGGCATCTCCTCCGCGGGACGACCCGTCAGCATACCTGCAGACATGACTCTGTTAGCCGTCTTCTCCACCATCCCCCTTTTAAGGGTTTGTTCAAGCACTTACTGAAAATGCCGCATCGAAGCCGCTTATTCTCCTTCTCGGAGTCCGCAAGCTGGGCTCGAACATCTTTTAGTGCCATGCTCAGCTTGGTATTGGCGTCTTGGAGAATGTTTTTCTCCTGCCTGACCTCAGTCAACATGCGTTCGCCAGCCTTTAGCTGTCGTATGGCATGCTGGTCCTCCGGATTCTCTCTCCATTCATCTGCAATATCTATTGTTAGATCTACAGCCACGCCGCACGCTATATGGTACCCATCATTCTGTGAAACAAATGTTACCAGCCGGGGACTTTTTAGGTTCCTTCAATGCGGCAACGGTGGCCCAAAGTTGGGCCTTGCATTCCTCTAACTCCTGTGACAGTCGAGTATTCTTCTCTGTAAGAACCTGCACAACAGATGATCCTTAAATCAGTTCTGCTAACTGTTTCAAGTCTTAGGGGCTACTGATACATATAATCGTCAGATTTGCTTACTCGTACATCCCTTACATACTGGTCCGTGGCTCTGGCTAGACCATTTTGAGCAGCACGGAGGTACGCGTCTCCAGAATTGAAGGCATCAAATGCCTCTGGTGAGAAGCAAGCGTCACAGAGTACGGCCCGGCGACGCCTATGATTCATGGCGCTATCCACTTCTGAATTTGTAGTGGATAGTCTATATGCATCCTATGTAGGGGGAGTATCAGGTGTCCGCCCCATGTCGGCTTCCGCCTCTATGTCCGGTCCTGGAGCCCGACTGGTGGAAGCATGATCGGCAGCCTCACCGGACATATTTCGGCGAGCGTTTTTTCTGCTAAAGAAACATGGACGTCATTACATTTTGAGAAAGACGACAACCACGGAGCAGGGTTTTTGTC
The DNA here is from genome assembly GCF_056163025.1 of Triticum urartu. Lineage (NCBI taxonomy): Eukaryota > Viridiplantae > Streptophyta > Magnoliopsida > Poales > Poaceae > Triticum > Triticum urartu. The sequence goes on along the minus strand of NC_141876.1, from coordinate 115,863,856 downwards.
ATACCTCTGCACCGGCATCTCTGTCCTGACCGCCTTCCTTTTTGGCCTGCCCGGCCTCGGTGCCTCTTGTTGGCGAGTTGCTGCGGGTTCGGCACGGCGTCCCGAATGCCTTCCCTGTAAAACACCATATGTATATGGTAGGTGAAGTTTCTAAAAGGGGATCCTAGTTTTTGGAGTTGGGATTTTTGGTTTTTCTTACGTACGGCGCAGGAAGCAGTCCGGGATAGTCGGCCGTAATGGCCACCATGGCATCATCACAACTTAATTGATAGAACTGCCGGTCTATCAGCTCCACGAATATGTCCGGGTCTTCTTCGAGTCCGGGACCGAGGGCCCGGTCAGGATTCTCTAGTTGTGGAGATGGGCTGTTGACCTCCCTTATGGATTTTCGCAGTTCCTGCCGCAAAATGGCAAGGTGAGTACCTACGACAAAGAATGCCGGAAGAATGGGAGTAAGGAGATATAACTCACCCAACTTGGAGGGTTGTACATGGAGAATCCATCCCGTGGCTTGATGCGGATGAACTCCTCTTCCTCTCCCTTGAACATCTCGGACAGAATTTTTGCTAAAGCAGCCGCGTTGTCCGGACCCTTCCGCCCGCAATAGGTGGCATCATCTTCCCCATTAAAACACCACAGGGTATACCCTCGATATTGAAGTGGCTGCACTCCCCACATTATGCATATTGACATAACCTCGATTACTGTCAATCTGATTGAGCCAGCGCTTTAATCTGGTTCATCAGGTAAAGGACTTCTCTGTTGTCTTCCTCCTGGGGGCTCCGGGGGCGCCAACTTCGGCATTTCTTCAGAGGAGCATTGTTGAACTCAGGAAGACCCCGCCGAACAGGGTCCGGAAGGGGGACTTCCTCCATATAAAACCATTCCGAAGGCCAGTCTTCGGACGTCTTCCTCGGAGTACTGGACAGGTATCCGGTTTCGGCGATGTGCCATATTTCGGCTCCGCCCACCTGATAAAGTGACCCCTTCTGTGTGCGGGGGACGAGACAAAATAAGCTTTTCCATAGCTCGAAATGAGCCTCGCAGCCCAGGAATAATTCGCAGAGGGCAACATAGCCGGCGATGTGTAAAATGGAAGCAGGGGTGAAATTATGCAGTTGGAGGCCGTAAAACTCCAGGAGCCCGCGGAGGAACGGATGAATTGGAAATCCGAGTACCCTCAATAAGTAAGGAACAAGGCATACCCACTCCCCCGTAGAGGGGCTGGGGAAGCTCTCCGCTTGCTCCCCGCCATTGTAGGTGGCAAGCCCGGCTCGGACAGGAACCATATACGCTGGAGGGAGAAATCCCTTGGTCTGCAGTTCGACTAATCGACTGTGTGGGACAAAACACCTCTCCCAATCACTGGGCTTAGGGCTACGGGGGCGGGAGGAGGAGCTTCGGAGGTCGGCCATGCTGGAGTGGATCTTTTCCGAAGCGCGCTCCAATGGATTCTCGCTGGGGGAGGGTGGTATGGATTGGATCTAAGAATCCCCATCCCTTTAATAGACAATTTATTTATCTGGCTAGGGGGGCGAATGTAAAAATGCCCTGGCTCCTCGTATTCATTCGACGCGTGGAAGATAGCCCTTATTGGGCATGGAAGCCAAGAAGTCCAACATTTATGGTGCCGGACACTACTTGACAAACGTTCGAAATTTGGAGAAGAACCCGCCTTGCAATGCCGAAGACAATACCGCGTGTCGGACTTGACGTCATTGAAGCCTGGTTTGGGGGCTACTGAGGGATTCCTGGATTAGAGGGTCTCCGGACAGCTGGACTATATCCTTTGGCCAGACTGTTGGACTATGAAGACACAAGATTGAAGACTTCGTCCCGTGTCCGGATGGGACTCTACTTGGTGTGGAAGGCAAGCTAGGCAATACGGATATGTATATCTCCTCCTTTGTAACCGACCTTGTGTAACCCTAGCCCCCTCCGGTGTCTATATAAACAAGAGGGTTTTAGTCTGTAGGACAACATACAGTCATACCATAGGCTAGCTTTAGGGTTTAGCCTCTCCGATCTCGTGGTAGATCAACTCTTGTACTACTCATATTATCAAGAATAATCAAGAAGGACGTAGGGTTTTACCTCCATCAAGAGGGCTCGAACCTGGGTAAAACATCGTGTCCCCTGCCTCCTGTTACCATCCGCCTTAGACGCACAGTTCGAGACCCCCTACCTGAGATCCACCGGTTTTGACACCGATAGCGACACCTTCACCATCCTTCATTTTGAACTTGTCAAGTTGACTTTGAAGCACATCCAATTTGGATTCCTTGATGGAGATGGTACCTTCGTGCATATCAATCAGAGTATCCCAAATTTCCTTTGCATTCTCAAGACGGCTGATTTTGTTGAATTCTTCGGGGCACATTCCATTGAAGAGAATATCACAAGCTTGAACATTGTTTTGCAGCATCTTCAACTCTTCCATGGTAGCTTCACGGTTCGGTTCTCTCCCATCAAAGAATTCACCTTGCAATCCAATACACACAGTAGCCCAAACGGCGGGGTTATGTCCAAGAATATCATTTTCATCTTATGCTTCCAACTAGCAAAATTAGTACCATCAAAGTAAGGACCTCTACGGTGGTAATTTCTCTTGCTAGACGCCATACTCTCCTAGGTTGTGAAACCAAGGCTATGACCACCAAAAGCTATGCAAATCAAAGCAAATGGAGACCAAAGCTCTGATACCACTTGTAGGATCAAAAGTATGTCTAGAGGGGGGTGATTAGACTACTTGACCAAATAAAAATCTAGCCTTTTCCCAATTTTAATTCTTGGCAAATTTTAGCAACTTAGCACAAGTCAAGCAATCAACCTACACATGCAATTGTAGGAGTATAACAACGGAAAGTAAAACAATTGAATATGAAGGTAAAGGGAGGAGTTTGGAGGGAGCAAACGCAATGTAGACACGGAGATTTTTGGCGTGGTTCTGATAGGTGGTGCTATCATACATCCACGTTGATGGAGACTTCAACCCACGAAGGGTAACGGTTGCGCGAGTCCACGGAGGGCTCCACCCACGAAGGGTCCACGAAGAAGCAACCTTGTCTATCCCACCATGGCCGTCGCCCACGAAGGACTTGCCTCACTAGGGTAGATCTTCAGGAAGTAGGCGATATCCTTGCCCTTACAAACTCCTTGGTTCAACTCCACAATCTTGACGGAGGCTCCCAAGTGACACCTAACCGATCTAGGAGACACCACTCTCCAAGAGGTAACAAATGGTGTGTTGATGATGAACTCCTTGCTCTTGTGCTTCAAATGATAGTCTCCCCAACACTCAACTCTCTCTCATAGGATAGGATTTGGTGGAAAGATGACTTGAGTGGAAAGCAACTTGGGGAAGGCTAGAGATCAAGATTTATGTGGTTGGAATGGAAAATCTTGACCTCAACACAAGTGTAGGTGGTTCTCTTCTCAGAAAATGTATGTTGGAAGTGTAGGCATGTTCTAATGGCTCTATCCATGAATGAAGAGTGGGTGGAGGAGTATATATAGCCTCCACACAATATCTAACCGTTACACACAATTTACCAAACTCGATGGGACCGAATCATGAAACTCGGTCATACCTATTTAGTTCATAATGTGACCGTTAGGATTTTCGGTGGGACCGACATGTCAACTCAGTGAGACCGATTTCGTTAGGGTTAGGGCATAACATAATCTCGGTGAGACCGATTACACAAACTCGGTGGGACCGATTTTGGTAATAGACAAACAAAGAGTTGGTCAGGCAAACTCGGTGGGACCGACTCGCTCATCTCGGTTGTATCGAAACATTACGAAAGGGAAACAGAGAGTTTGCATTGCAATCTAGGTGGGACTGATCGCTCATCTCAGTTTGACTAGAACGTTACAAAGGGAAACAGAGAGATTACAATCCCATCTTGGTGAGACTGAGATCCCTATCGGTAAGACCGAAAAGACTAGGGTTTCTGGCAGTGGCTATGTCAACTGAACTCGGTGGCTCCGGATAGACGGTTTCGGTGGGGCCGATTTTGACTTTTGGTTTGGGACATATGTGGATGTGAGAAAGTAGTTGAGGGTTTTTGGAGCATATCACTAACACTTTGAGCAAGAAACTCATTAAGCAACACATCACCCCCTCTTGATAGTATTGGCTTTTCCTATGGACTCAATGTGATCTTGGATCACTTAAAATGAAAAAATGTAGAGTCCTTAGCTTTGAGCTTGAGCCAATCCTTTGTCCTTAGCATTTTGAGGGGTCCACATTTCTCATCCATGCCATGCCAATCATTGAGCTTTCCTGAAATGTTTATCTTGAAGTAGCATTAGCTCAATGAGCTATATGTTGTTAGGAATTACCAAAACCACCCAGGGATAGTTGCACTTTCATGTAGGTACGAGGTGACTCACACGTGGTCTCCTACTGGATTGATACCTTGGTTCTCAAAAACTGAGGGAAATACTTACGCTGCTTTGCTGCATCACCCTTTCCTCTTCAAGGGAAAACCAATGCATGCTCAAGAGGTAGCAAGAAGGATTTCTGGTGCCATTGCCAGGGAGACCTATGCCATGTCAAGACATACCAAGTACCCATCACAACTCTTATCCTTCGCATTACATTATTTGCCATTTGCCTCTTGTTTTCCTCTCCCCCACTTCACCCTTGCAGTTTTATTCGCCCTCTTTTACTTTCGCCCTCTCTTTCTGTTTGCTTTTTCTTCGCTTGCTTGCTTGTGTGTTGGATTGCTTGCTTGTCACGATGGCTCAAGATAATACTAAATTGTGTGATTTTCCAATACCAATAATAATGATTTTATTAGCACTCCGATTGCTCCTCTTACCGATGCTGAATCTTGTGAGATTAATACTGCTTTGCCGAATCTTGTCATGAAAGATCCGTTCTCTGGCCTTCCTAGTGAAGATGCCGCTACCCATTGTCGGTGTCAAAACCGGCAGATCTCGGGTAGGGGGTCCCGAACTTTGCGTCTAGGGTCGATGGTAATAGGAGACAAGGGACACGATATTTACCCAGGTTCGGGCCCTCTCTATGGAGGTAATACCCTACGTCCTGCTTGATTGATATTGATGAATATGAGTATTACAAGAGTTGATCTACCTCAACATCATAGTGGCTAAACCCTAGAGGTCTAGCTTGTATGGCTATGATTATGAATCTCCCCTATCCGGACTAAGTCCTCCGGTTTATATAGACACCGGGAGGATCTAGGGGTACACAAGGTCGGTTACAAAGAAGGGAATCTACATATCCGGTCGCCAAGCTTGCCTTCCACGCCAAGGAGAGTCCCATCCGGACACGTGTGCAGTCTTCGGTCTTTGTATCTTCACAGCCCATCATTCTGGCCCATGGCTAACAGGCTGGACGCCCGAGGACCCCTTAGTCCAGGACTCCCTCAGTAGCCCCTGAACTTGCCTTCAATGACAAGGTATCCGTCGCGTAGTGCTGTCTTCGGCATTGCAAGGCGGGTTCCTCCTTCCGAACTCCAAAAATAGTCTTCGGACGAATTGATCGTGTCCGGACATGTAACACACACCACACACAACCATAGAGAGAATATAATAATACACGAGTCCAATCCGCTGACAACTTTTACAACATGACATCACGTCCATCCGGTCATAATTTCGAACCGTGTTTTGCCTGCCGCTCCACGTTTCGAGACGCGGTTGGCATTGGCACGTCTTGTCAAAGCAGAGATCATGTCCCCTTATCGCGGGATTCTCATTAATACGGGCATGGGTAACCCAACCGTGCCCTTTATACAGCCCTTGGGAGCAGGCGAATTTTGACGCGAGTGGGCTGGCGTTCAATATTCACTGCCCTTATAAGGAGATAAGATTCCACCTTCTACCCCCACGCCTTCTTCCTGCCTTTCCACTCTTGAGCTCCAGTGCCCAAGTCCTAGCTTCCCCCGCCAGAGAAAACACTCCAACCATGTCCGGATCAGGAGCTGGTGGCAAGTGGATGGATTTTTCTGTCAAGAAGAAAGACATCAAGGAGCTTCGAGAGGCCGGATACCTGGCCAAGGAGATCATTCACCGTCTCCCGGCCGAAGGACAGATTGTCCCTACCCCAGAGCCCCATGAGAGGGTTGTATTTCTCGCACATTTCGTCCGTGGGCTGGGATTCCCTCTCCACCCATTTGTCCGTGGACTGTTGTTTTACTACGGGCTAGACTTCCATGATCTAGCCCCCAACTTTATCCTCAACATCTCGGCATTTATAGTCATTTGCGAGGTCTTCCTCCAGATCCCGCCTCACTTCGGCCTATGGCTGAAGACTTTCAATGTAAAGCCGAAGGTGGTGAAAGGCCAACAAGCAGAGTGCGGAGGCGCCATGGTGGGCAAGATGCCCAACATTATATGCCCTGAAGGTTCCTTCGTGGAGACAGTGAAGGGGTGGCTGTTGGGGTGGTTCTACAACACCGAGCCGCGCGGCACCAACTGGGCGGCGGCCCCCGAATTTCGATCCGGAGCTCCGTTGTGGCTTACCTCCTGGCAGGAGAAGGGCCTCGCCTGGGGCTCTTTGAGCGAGCTGACTGGGCTCCAGACGTGCGTTCAGAACATGCTAACCAAGAGGATCAAACTCGTCAACATGATCTAGGTTATGCTCATTCGCCGGATCCTTCCGTGCCAACACCGGACTTGCTATTTGTGGGAGTTCGATCTGGCCAAGCACCAGACGCTACGAGAGCTCTTCGGCACAACGCACGAAGATATCTGGAAAGTGATCTTCAAGGCTGCAAAGACACCACCGCCCACGACCGAAGATCGTGGGCTCAGCTTAAAGCACCACGCCAATTCGATAAGTTCTTTCATGTATTCAAGGTATAGCCTTTACTGGCATATTTTGGGAAGGAGTCTAAGCCTTCCTATCAATTTTCAGGCCTGGATCGACATAGCGGAGCGGATTAATTGTCCCGCTCCACTTCCCGAAGATGAGGAAACCCCACTCCTAACGAAGATGCTATTCCCGACGCCTTATGATGTGTCGGAGAAGACGGCCAAGAAGAAGGTGAAAGTGAGCAGGAGTGGTCTTTGCCGAAAGGGCGCTTCGGACATGCCGTCCGAAGACGAGACTGACTCTTCGGTCGCCGAAGACGACGGCTAGGAGGAAGAAGAAAGCGACTTCCCCCCGGAAGGAGGAAAGAAGAAAAGAGAGGCCTCCACAAATCTGGAGGCGAAGGCGCCCAAGAGGGGGAAGGGCTCCCTTGCGCATAACTCTACATGGGATGTCGAAAGTAGTCCGGAGCAAATGCCCCGGACCAAGCCTCGGGTTGCCTCATAAGTACCAAAACCCTATGCACCTCCCAATACCTGGTCTTTCTAGTTTATAATATTACTATGTTTAAACTATGCCATTACAGTCCGGCCCGCGACAGTTCCCCGCTGTCCTCGACAGAGGATTCACTAGACTCAAAGGAGATGGCTAGCATGTCTCCGCCGCCCGCTCATTCTGCCTAACCCAAGGGTGATGACGAGGTGGTGTCCCAAAGAATCTTCCCAGAACAGGTGGAGGTTCTAGGAATCGTTAAGGTGGTGCCGCAGGATGACTCATCGGCCGCCGGACACAGGGAAAAAATCCCCCATGGGGACTGGCAGTGAGGGCCAAGTCCTCTTCGGCCCTCAGTCGGATACCATTCCGGAGACCTACACGGCTCCGGAGTCCAGCGAACGGTCTTCCCCAAAAGGAGGAGGTGTGCCTGTTCCACCGATGACCTCGGTCCAACCATAGGCATCGGACAATCTGCTGGAAGCACTACGAGGCGCTGCCATTGTGGATGAGCACCGTGTCCTTATGGGTACGGTGATCGAAAAGGTTCATTCCGCCAAAAGAGGACTGACCGAGGACTGCACTAGCCTTTTAATAGGCTTTGAGATAACAATTGTAGAAAAATATCACAATGTGGACAGTAGCCCCTGATGCTCTGTTCGGTGTCCGGAAAGGAAAAGCCGAATAGGGGATCAAAATAATTTTCGCAGGAGTCTAACATAATATGCCTTTGTGAATAAGCAGGCGTCGCTGCTGGCTGCTGCCGCTCACACTGCGGAGGTCTCCGGACTGAAGTAGAACCTGGAGCGGACCGAGAAAGAGCTCGGCCTCGTGAAGAAGCAGCTGGAAGACAACAAATGTATGCAGTAACCTGCGTGTATGTTTAGGAAGGATGAATGGTTCGTGCTGACTAAAGTGCCATGAACTTTATTAGGGGCCACGACCGAGGTGGCGGCCCTCAAGAAGGCATTAAAGAAGGCCGAGGACAAAGCAGCCAAGGAACGCACCGCACGCGAGAAGCACGACGCCCGGGTTAGCGAGGTTTAGCAAGAGCTCCAGGACGCCGTCAAGAAGTGCGAGTGCTTGGAGCATGATTCCAAGACGCAAGCGTCCGAACTTGCGAAGGCCCTCCAAAGTGCGCAGGAGGCTCAAGCCAAAGCCCAGAGCGCCCTTCAGGAAATCCAGGCGGCCCGGAAGATGGCGACGGTTAAGGCTCTCATTATGCAAAGCACATCTGTGAAGGAAATGTTCCTATTACTTACCTGAATTTGGAGTTCTTCAGGGGCGTTTACGGATTTGCCGCGTAGCATATCACATGCTCTCGAGTTCTATCAAGCCGAAGAAGCGAGTTCTACGGAGAAGTTGTTCTGGTCTCAATATCTTGGACCAGAACATCCGTTGTCCTTCAGCGACCAGCTGAAACAGCTGGTCGAGCTGCACAAGGCAGCCGAGCTGGCCATGAAGGAGCTTATTGTCCGACTATGGCCTGCCGCACCGATGCCCAGTAGCTACTTCGGACTTGTGAAGCGGCTTGTTCATGCCTACCCACGTCTTGAGGTGATAAAGCGGTCAGTCTGTATCGAAGGTGCACGGTTGGCCTTTGCCCGCGTCAAGACGCATTGGGCGAAGATGGATGCCAAGAATCTAATGATCGAGGGGCCACCTGAGGGCAAGGAGGACCGCCGACCCGAGTTATATTTTGATGGTGTCCTAGGGGGATCCCGCATTGTTGCGGATCATTGTGCGAAAGACACTATCTTTGAATGAATGTATGCGAGCTCCCTCTGCCTTGTATGATAAAACAAAGTGTTTGTGCAATATAATGCTTTGTTATATTTTTAAATTTTTACTTCCTGTGCGGCCGTGTTGTATGAAATCTGAGGGTTAACCAGTCATAGGCTTCTTCTCCACGTATAGGCCTGGGCATTCGATATAAACCGAAAGTTCGGTTAATATATTTCGGCATTTTCTTAATTTTGGTTAGACAAAATACTAACCGAAAATGGCTCCAAAAATTAGGAAACCGAAACTTCGGTGAACTGATAAATCGGTTTGGTATTCGGTTTCTACCGTATACACCAAAAGATTAGCTCATGGCCGTGCGTGGCTGGTACCTTCCGCAACCTACCCTTTTATAACCGAGCTTCCTATGCTCCTTCTCGTGGCCAGCCGAGGTGGGACTAAACGTACGACGACTCCACGTCCTGCTAGCTTCCCATTCCCACGTACAGGAAGTCTATATGGGCTGTGCAGTACCATAAAAAGCCCAAAAAAGGTGCGTGCATGCAGGTTGTTGGCTGGGCCCGTGGAAGTGATATTCCTGCTGCACACACACCCGGCGCGTCCTTTTAGCGACGTGGGCACGGGAGAAACTCTCGCAGCGCTGCAGTGCATACATGTTCAGTTTTTTTTGTTCGGATACCAATCAAATACCTAATCGATCAAAGTCAGTTCGGTTAACAAAAGTAAAAACCGAAATTTTCATTACCAGTACCAAAAACCGAAAATTCGGTTTTTTCGGTTTTGGCTACGGTTCGGTCTTCGGTTCCTCGGTTTTTATGCCCACCCCTACCCATGTAGGTAGTACGGGGGTGTTCGGGATGGAATCTAAAAAATCTTGATCCAATTAGATGGTCCTTGAAGGAGTTGTTTAGCACAACGAACCAGGCAACCAGACTATGCGGCTGTAACGCCCTCACTTAGCCATAGGAGTGCGACAATAAAAACATGGGCGCATCCCCTAGTATCCGAACTAGAGTGCAGTAAGCATCTGATCGGGAAGTACCAATCCTTCGCATAATGCGGAAGAAATCTCCAACGATTTGCAACCTCCGAACAGCTGACCGGCTCTCGCCGCATAATGACAGTCAGTTTTCGACTTTCTCTACTGAGGTGCTCCTTTGGATAAACCAAGGCACAATCGTAGTAGTTCTCCCTTTACTACCTTAGCCGATATAGCGGAATGTAAGGTAGAAAGCACAGGAGCCGGGCAATCCAACTATTGACCAAAGACATGATTCGAAGCCAATGCATATAATGCTAAATTAGGGGTGCCGAACTATACTTATAAAAAGTGTTCGGACTTTTGTTGCCATAGTGTGGGGTGCTATGCAGCCCCTAGCGAACATAAAACATACCAAAGTGTATGGGTGCTACCTGATAGGGTTATCCACATGGGAGCTGAAAAAGAGAAAGAAAACAGAGAAGGTACAAAGGTAAAGGGTTGGGGTCCTAAAGCTCTAGCTACAAAATGTTCTCATTGTAATTTAATTAGCACGTCAAAGCGCGTTGATACAGGTAGTGCGATAAGCAACAGGCTATTTAACATGCTGAAACCAAAGGAGAGCTACATGTGGGTCCTGAAAAACAGGTAAAGTTATCGTTAACGGAATCACCTAAAAAGTCCCCCATATATCTGTGTTTCTCGCCGTCTTGGTGTGTTTATCCTTCAAGAGGACCGATGACCAGGCTATTAGATGGTGCCTGTGGGATTGAGACCTGAAAAGGAAACAAGTAAAAGTGAAAGTATATGTATATCCGACGTCGGTTGAGCCGTACTACGGACCACAAGCTAGCCATGCCTCCGTCGATGCCTATGGGATTTTGAGTGCGTAGTTATGTATGCGTGGCACGAATGCCACCACTTGCTCGGAACTGCGACGGAGGCCGGATTGCTAGTCGAGCTCCTGACGAGCCGAGCTCTCTTGCTGCAGAGTAGTTCGAACCCTCTTAACAGTGTCCGTGGGCTCGGCAGCCGAATTAAGGTTCTGCTTGAGAAGTCCGCTCTGTACTTCTGCTGCTAGGGTAGCTGTGTGCTCTTCTATACGAAGGGAGCGTTCCGTATTTCCGTTGACCGTTATGACACCGCGCGGACCGGGCATCTTGAGCTTGAGATAAGCATAGTGTGGTACTGCGTTGAATCGAGCAAACGCAGTTCGTCCGAGCAGTGCATGATAGCCGCTGTGGAATGGGACGATATCGAAGATTAACTCCTCGCTTTTTGGAAGTTGTCCGGAGATCCGAAGACAACCTCTAATGTGATTGAGCCCGTACAACGGGCCTCTACACCTGGTATGACTCCTTTGAAGGTAGTCCTCGTGGGCTGGACCCGAGATGGGTGAATGCCCATTTTTCGCGTTGTATCCTGATAGAGCAGATTAAGGCTGCTACCTCCATCCATAAGGACGCGAGTCAGGAGGAACCCATCAATTATCAGGTCTAAGACCAATGCGGCTGAGCCACCGTGACGGATACTAGTCGGATGATCCCGACGATCAAAGGTGATCGGGCATGACGACCATGGGTTAAATTTTGGGGCAACTGGCTCTATCGCATAGACATCCCTGAGCGCACGCTTGCGCTCCCTCTTGGGGATGTGGGTAGCGTATATCATATTCACCATTTTAAACCGAGGGGGAAACTTCATCTGTCCCCCTGTGTTCGGTTGCTGGGACTCTTCGTCATCGTCCTCGCTTTGCGATCCCTTTTCCCTGTTCTCGGTGTTCAATTTGCCAGCCTGTTTAAAAACCCAACAATCTCTATTTGTATGGTTGGGTGGCTTGTCTGGGGTGCCATGAATCTGGCATGGACGATCAAGTATGTGGTCCAAGATGGACGGGCATGAATTGTTCTTTTGGAATGGCTTCTTCCGCTCACCGGACTTAGAGCCCCTGAATCCGGCATTGACTGCCGTATCCTCGGTGTTATCACTATTGTTTCGGCGCTTGTATCTGTTGCGTCGAGACTTATCTTTGCTAGTTTTAGCTTCAGGGGTGCCGGCTTGCTTGCATTGTTTTTGCTACGGGCCAACCAACTGTCCTCGCCCGCACAAAAGCAGGTAATGAGTGCCGTGAGGGCTGCCATGGATTTTCGCTTTTCTTTTGGTGCATCCACCATGTATACATCATATGAGGAAGTGGTCGTCTAGCGTCCGGTGAACGACGAGTTCTGGACCTCTTCTTCTCCGGCATCATCATCCATACTGTCGATGTCCTCGGAGTCGTAGTCAAGTTTGTTGGTAAAATCCTCGATCGTGGCTATGAAGTGGGTGGCGGGTGGGAAGCAAAATTCTCCACCGTCAGCCCCAAGTCCGAGCCGGATATAGTTCGGCTGTGAGTCCTCTATCAAGGACAGGTTCTTTAACGAGTTTAGCACATCGCCCAAAGGCGAGTGCTGGAAGATGTCTGCGGCACTAAATTCAAATATCGATAAACGATCAAGCTCGGCATCTGCGGGCTCACGTGGTTCGGAACTTACGACTGGAGACGAGTCTGAAGTTCTCCTGACAGAGACGTCGTGAGAGGTTAAGTCTATATGCGGCTCCAACGCCGTGGAATCTGTGGCCTCCTTGGCGGGGTTGATCCTCCCGTCCTTGGGTGGCGCAGCTTGCTCCGGATCTAGGGCCAGAGCGGTTATAGGAGCAATCTCCTGGATGTGGTCTGATGACATATTTAGGTCATGATCATCGGGGTGTCCGGGAGTGGCTACCGCTGTCTCGAATCTGGCGAAGATCAAGTCTCCACGGATGTCCACAACGTGGTTCAAGCTTCCGAATCTGACCTGATGGCCAGGGGCGTAGCTTTTGATCTGCTCTACATGGCCAAAAGAATTGGTCCACAGTGCGAAGCCGCCGAACTCGAAGATATGTGCGGGGAGGAAAGTTTCTCCTTGGACAGCGTCATTATTGACGATCGAAGGGGCCATCAAACCTTTTAGCGACAACATAGTGGAACTCTCAGTGAAAGCACCAATGTCAGTGTCAAAACCGGTGGATCTCGGGTAGGGGGTCCCGAACTGTGCGTCTAGGGTTGATGGTAACAGGAGACAAGGGACGCGGTGTTTACCCAGGTTCGGGTCCTCTCTATGGAGGTAATACCCTACATCCTGCTTGATTGATATTGATTAATATGAGTATTACAAGAGTTGATCTACCTCGATATCGTAGTGGCTAAACCCTAGAGGTCTAGCTTGTATGGCTATGATTAGGAATCTCCCCTATCCGGACTATGTCCTCCGGTTTATATAGACACGGGGAGGATCTAGGGTTACACAAGGTCGGTTAGAAAGAAGGGAATCTACATATCCGGTCTCCAAGCTTGCCTTCCACGCCAAGGAAAGTCCCATCCGGACATGGGTGCAGTCTTCGGTCTTCGTATCTTCATAGCCCATCAGTCCGGCCCATGGCTAACATGTCGGACGCCCGAGGACCCCTTAGTCCAGGACTCCCTCACCCATCTAAACAACTTTGTTGATTTGTGTGACATGCAAAAGAAGAAAGATGTGGATAATGATATTGTTAAACTTAAGCTATTTCCGTTTTCACTTAGAGATCATGCTAAAGCTTTGTTTTTGTCTTTTCCTAAAAATAGTATTGATTCATGGAATAAGTGCAAAGATGCTTTTATCTCTAAGTATTTTCCTCCCGCTAAGATCATCTCTCTTAGAAACGATATTACAAATTTTAAGCAACTTGATCATGAGCATGTTGCACAATCTTGGGAGAGGATGAAATTGATGATACATAATTGCCCTACACGTGGATTGAATTTATGGATGATTATACAAAATTTTTATGCCGGATTGAATTTTGCTTCTAGAAATCTTTTAGATTCGGCCGCGGGAGGCAATTTTATGGAAATCACTTTAGGAGAAGCTACTAAACTCCTAGATAATATTATGGTTAATTATTCTCAATGGCACACTGAAAGATCTACTAGTAAAAAGTTCATGCGATTGAAGAGATTAATGTTTTGAGTGGAAAGATGGATGAACTTATGAAATTGTTTGCTAATAAGAGTACTCCTACTGATCCCAATGATATGCCTTTGTCTACTTTGATTGAGAATAATAATGAATCCATGGATGTGAATTTTGTTGGTAGGAACAATTTTGATAACAAAGCGTATAGAGGTAATTTTAATCCTAGGCCGTTTCCTAGTAATTCCTCTAATAATTATGGTAATTCCGACAACAATTCTTATGGAAATTATAATAAGGTGCCCTCTGATTTCGAATCTAGTATTAAAGAACTATTGGTTCGCAAAAGAGTTTCAATGCTTTGATTGAAGAAAAAATGCTTAAGATTGATGAGTTGGCTAGGAACATGGATAGAATTTCTCTTGATGTTGATTCTTTGAAACTTAGATCCATTCCACCTAAGCATGATATCAATGAGTCTCTCAAAGCCATGAGAATTTCCATTGATGAGTGCAAGGAAAGAACCGCTACGATGCGTGCTAAAAAAGATTGCTTTGTGAAAGCGTGTTCTTCTAGTCTCCATGATAATAAAGATGACAATCTAAAAGTTATTGATGTGTCCCCTATTAAATCCTTGTTTTGCAATATGAATCTTGATAAATATGGGACTGGAGATGAGTCAACTTTAGTTAGAAGCCGTCCCAATGATTCAGAGTTTTCAGATCTTGATGCAAAAATTGATAAAAGTGGGATTGAAGAGGTCAAAACTTTAAATAGCAATGAACCCACTATCTTGGATTTCAAGGAATTTAATTATGATAATTGATCTTTGATAGATTGTATTTCCTTGTTGCAATCCGTGCTAAATTCTCCTCATGCTTATAGTCAAAATAAATCTTTTACTAAACATATCATTGATGCTTTGATGCAATCTTATGAAGAAAAACTTGAGTTGGCAGTTTCTATCCCTATAAAACTTTATGATTAGTGTGAACCTACAATTAAAATAAAAATTAAAGATCATGAATGCTATGCTTTGTGTGATTTGGGTGCTAGTGTTTCCACGATCCCAAAAACTTTCTGTGATTTGCTAGGTTTTCATGAATTTTATGATTGTTCTTTAAACTTGCATCTTGCAGATTCCACTATTAAGAAACCTATGGGAAAAATTAATGATTTTATTATTGTTGCAAATAGGAATTATGTGCCCGTAGATTTCATTGTTCTTGATATAGATTGCAATCCTTCATGTCCTATTATTCTTGGTAGAACTTTCCTTAGAACGATTGGTGCAATTATTGATATGAAGGAATGGAATATTAAATTCCAGTTTCGTTAAGGAAAGGCATGGAACACTTCCCTAGATAGAAAATTAAATTACCATATGAATCTATTATGAGAGCCACTTATGGATTGCCTACCAAAGATGGCAATACCTAGATCTATCCTCGCTTTTATGCCTAGCTAGGGGCGTTAAATGATAGTGCTTGTTTGGAGGCAACCCAATTTTATTTTTATTACTTGCTTTTTGTTCCTGTTTAGTAATAAATAATTTATCTAGCCCCTTTTTTGGTTGTGTTTTTTGTGTTTAATTAGTGTTTGTGCCAAGTAGAACCGTTGGGAAGACTTGGGGAAAGTCTTTTTGATCTTGCTGTAAAAAATAGAAACTTTAGCGCTCACGAGAATTTCTGCCATTTTTTACTGGAGAGTGCTATTTAGTTAATTCTTTTTGAAGATGATTAATAGATAAATTCCTCATGTCCAGAAAGTTATTTTAGAATTTTTGGGGTTCCAGAAGTTTGCGTTAGTTATAGATTACTACAGACTGTTCTTTTTTTGACAGATTCTGTTTTTCGTGTGTTGTTTGCTTATTTTGATGAATCTATGGCTAGTAATGGAGTTTATAAACCATAGAGAAGTTGGAATAGAGTAGGTTTAACACCAATATAAATAAATAATGAGTTCATTACATCACCTTGAAGTGGTGTTTTCTTTTCTTTCGCTAACGGAGCTCACGAAGACTTTCTGTTAAGTTTTGTGTTGTGAAGTTTTCAAGTTTTGGGTAAAGATTTGACGGATTATAGAACAAGGAGTGGCAAGAGCCTAAGATTGGGGATGCCCAGGGCACCCCAAAGTAAATCCAAGGACACCAAAAAGGCTAAGCTTGGGGATGCCCCGGAAGGCATCCCCTCTTTTGTCTTCGTTCATCGGTAACTTTACTTGGAGCTATATTTTTATTCACCACATGATATGTGTTTTGCTTGGAGATTATGATTCCCCCACAAGTCGGGATGAGACGCCGGACGAAAAAAGAGGCCAAAAAAAAGAAAGGATGCCCAAATAAAAAAAATGAGAGAAAAAGAGAGAAGGGACAATGTTACTATCCTTTTTCCACACTTGTGCTTCAAAGTAGCACCATGATCTTCATGATAGAGAGTCTCCTATGTTGTTACTTGCATAAACTAGTGGGAATTTCACATTATAAAACTTGGCTTGTATATTCCAATCATGGGCTTCCTCAAATTGCCCTAGGTCTTCGTGAGCAAGCGAGTTGGATGCATACCCACTTAGTTTCTTTTGTTGAGCTTTCATACACTTATAGCTCTAGTGCATACGTTGCATGGCAATCCCTAATCACTCACATTGATATCTATTTATAGGCATCACCATAGCCCATTGATACGCCTAGTTGATGTGAGACTATCTTCTCCTTTTTGTCTTCTCCACAACCACCATTCTATTCCACCCATAGTGCTATGTCCATGGCTCACGCTCATATATTGCGTGAAAGTTGAAATTTTTTCAGAACATCAAAAGTATGAAACAATTGCTTGGCTTGTCCTCTGGGTTATGCATGATTTAATATTTTGTGTGATGAATATAGAGCATAGCGAGACTATATGATTTTGTAGGGATAACTTTCTTTGGCCATGTTATTTTGAGAATACATGATTGCTTAGTTAGTATGCTTGAAGTATTATTATTTTTGTGTCAATATTAAACTTTTATCTTGAATCTTTCGGATCTGAAAATTCATGCCAAAATAAAGAAAATTACATTGAGAAATATGTTAGGAAGCGTTCCACATCAAAAATTCCGTTTTTATCATTTACCTACTCGAGGACGAGCAGGAATTAAGCTTGGGGATGCTTGATACGTCTCCAACGTATCTATAATTTTTTATTGCTCCATGCCATTATATTATCTGTTTTGGATGTTAATGGGCTTTATTTTACACTTTTATATTACTTTTGGGACTAACCTATTAACCGGAGGCCCAACCCAAATTTCTGTTTTTTTTTGCCTATTTCAGTGTTTCGTAGAAAAGGAATATCAAACGGAGTCCAAACAGAATGAAACCTTCGGGAGTGTGATTTTTTGAACAAACATGATCCAGAGGACTTGGAGTGGACGTCAAGAAATCAACAAGGAGGCCACGAGGCAGGGGGGCGCGCCTACCCCCCTGGGCGCGCCCTCCACCCTCATGGGCCCCTCGTTGCTCCACCAACCTACTTCTTCCTCCTATATTATCTACGTACCCCGCAAACATCTAGGAGCACCACGAAAACCTAATTCCACAGCCGCAACCTTCTATACCCAAGAGATCCCATCTTGGGGCCTTTTTCGGAGCTCCGCCGGAGGGGGCATTGATCACGGAGGGTGAGGGAGTCCTGGATTAGGGGGTCTCCGAACAACCGGACTATCTCCATTGGTCGGACTGTTAGACTATGAGGATACAAGATTGAAGACTTTGTCTCGTGTCCGGATGGGACTCTACTTGGCATGGAAGGCAAGCTAGGCAATACGTATATGGATATCTCCTCCTTTGTAACCGACCTTGTGTAACCCTAACCCTCTCCGGTGTCTATATAAACCGAAGGGTTTTAGTCCGTAGGACAACAATCACAACATACAATCATACCGTAGGCTAGCTTCTAGGGTTTAGCCTCTCTGATCTCGTGGTAGATCTACTCTTGTAACACCCATATCTTCAATATTAATCAAGCAGGACGTAGGGTTTTACCTCCATCAAGAGGGCTGAACCTGGGTAAAACTTCGTGTCCCTTGCCTCCTATTACCATCCAGCCTAGACGCACAGTTCGGGACCCCCTACCTGAGATCCACTGGTTTTGACACCGACATTGGTGCTTTCATTGAGAGTTCCTCTGTGTCGTCGCTGTTAGGCTTGATGGCTCCTACTATCATCGATAGCGATGTGGTCCAGGGTGAGACTTTTCTCCTCGGACAGATCTTCATATTCGGCGGCTTTGCACTGCGGGCTAATTCGCTTGGCCATCTGGAGCAGGTTGAAAGCTACGCCCCTGGCCATCAGGTCATATTTGGAAGTTTGAATTACACGGCCAACATCCGTGGGGACTTGATCTTCGACGGGTTCGAGCCACAGCCGGGCGCGCCGCACTGTCGCGATGGGTATGGCCTAGCTCTGTCATCGGACGGTACCCCAGAGGCCGTGCCCGCATCAGCTCCGACCCTTAGCTTGGAGCCAGCTGCACCAATCGAGGACGAGTGGTTAGACATCACCTCAGGGGTTGTAGTCTCAACGGTGATCGAGCCGAATACCAGCATAAATCTCCGCACAGCCCATGACTCCAAGGTGCCAGACTCTCTTCCGGACCCCGAACCATCCGCGCCCCTGCCAATCGAATCCGAGTGGGCGCCGATCATGGAATTCACCGCCACGGATATCTTTCACCACTCGCCCTTCGGCGACGTTATGAATTCACTAAGGTCTCTCTCTTTGTCAGGAGAGCCCTAGCCCGATTATGGCCAACAGGATTGGGATGCGGACGACGAAGAAATTCGACGCCCACCCACCACCCACTTTGTAGCCAATGTCGATGATTTAACCGACATGCTCGACTTCGACTGCGCAGACATCGACGGTATGGACAACGATGCGGGAGGTGAAGATGAACCACCGCCCATAGGGCGCTGGACGTCCACTTCATCATATGACGTATACATGCTGGACACACCAAAAGAAGACGACGAGGAACGGAAGGACGCTCCGAAGGCTTGTTCCCTCGAGAAGCAGTCAAAGCAGCGGCGCAAGCGCCGCCCCAAATCCCGCCTCGCCAGAAATAACGATCACACAGACCCAGCGTTGGAGCAGGGCGAATCACTGCCGGACCATGGCAATACGGAGAATCAAACCAAACAAACCAATTCTGTCAAAGATAATAGTCCGGACGACACAACGCCGGACAGGCACATGGAGCAGCAGAATGCCCGTCAAAGGCTTGTTGCCACCGTGAGGAGCCTAAAAAAGCAGAAGCAAAGGCTCAAAGCTGCGCAAGACACACTCCAAATCAGATGGAGTAAAGTACCCAACACAACAGCGAAGTATGGCGACAATCGCCCCACCAAGAGCTACCCAAAGCAGAAGTTGCTACCTGAATTCGATGAGGAGGCCTCAGACCCCTCACAACCGAAAATCAAAACGGCCACCTGGCCAGATAGACGACCTCATGGCCAACATCAAGCGGCAAACAACGCCACTCACAAGTCAATACGCGGCCCACGCGAGGGCTCGCACCAAAAGGACGGTGCAACCAGATCCATCTACGGACCACGCAAGCGCGCCCCAGCTTACAATGTAACACAACAAACGTCTGAACAACGCGGTACACCCAGATACAGGGGTGCAGCACACCCCCTATGTTTCATCGATGAGGTGATGGACCATGAATTTCCAGAGGGATTCAAACCCATAAACATAGAGGCATACGACGGAACAACAGACCCTGGGGTCTGGATTGAGGACTATATCCTCCATATCCATATGGCTCGAGGAGATGATCTCCACGCCATCAAGTACTTACCCCTCAAGCTCAAAGGGCCAACCCGCCACTGGCTTAAAGGCCTCCCCGAAAACTCCATTGGAAGTTGGGAAGAGCTTGAAGAAGCTTTTCGGGCAAATTTCCAAGGAACTTATGTCCGGCCTCCGGACGCGGATGATTTGAGCCATATAACTCAACAACCCAGAGAGTCAGCCCGAAAACTTTGGAACAGGTTTCTTACTAAAAAGAACCAAATTGTCGACTGTCCGGACGCCGAAGCATTGGCAGCTTTTAAACATAGCGTCCGTGACGAATGGCTCGCCAGACACCTCGGCCAAGAAAAGCCGAGAATGATGGCAGCATTAACAAGCCTCATGACCCGCTTTTGCGCGGGTGAGGACAGCTGGCTAGCCAGATGCAGCACCAGCGACCCCAGTACATCTGAAGTTAGAGATGGAAACGGGAAATCACGGTGCAACAGCAATAACAAACGCCGGAACAAAGGAGAGAGCATGAAGAGCACGGCAGTAAACGCCGGATTCAAAAGCTCTCGGCCAGGTCAGAAGCCGCCCTCTAAAGGCGCCAGAGATGAACTGTGTAGCCTGAATAAAATTCTGGACCA
This sequence comes from Triticum urartu, assembly GCF_056163025.1. Classification (NCBI taxonomy): domain Eukaryota; kingdom Viridiplantae; phylum Streptophyta; class Magnoliopsida; order Poales; family Poaceae; genus Triticum; species Triticum urartu. The sequence continues at coordinate 115,843,458 of NC_141876.1, read as the reverse complement.
AATGTGTCAGGTCCATAGCACCCCTGGCAAACTAGCCAATCATACCCACAGAGAATGTTGGGTCTTCAAGCAGTCCGGCAAGCTCAACGCCGTACACAAGGGGGAGGATACACCAAGCGAAGATGAGGATGAGCCTCTCAAGGGAGACGCTGGAGAACAAAAGAAATTTCCACCAGAAGTCAAAATAGTAAACGTGTTACACGTGATCAATGGAAAAAACAAAACGACACTCCCAGAAAAATACGCCCGAAGGCCTATCACCGCGGAGTCCTGCCACCGGTCGTCTCAACCGATCACTTTCGACCATCGTGATTACTCAACAAGTACCCGGCGTGCAGCATGGGCTGCCCTAGTATTAGACCCAATAATTGACGGATACTGCCTCGCACGAGTCCTGATGGACGGTGGCAGTAGTCTAAACCTGATATACCAGGATACAATCCGCAAAATGGGGATAGACCCAACAAAAATTCGCCATAGCAATATTACCTTTGAAGGAGTAACGCCAGGCCCAGGGGCTCGTTGCACGGGCTCCCTGCTACTAAAAGTTATATTCGGCTTCCCCGATAACTTCCGTAGCGAACACCTAACCTTCCACATCGCTCCGTTCCAAAGTGGCTATCAAGCACTACTCGGACGCGAAGCTTTCGCTCGCTTTAATGCAATACCACACTACGCTTCCCTCACACTCAAGATGCCTGGTCCACGTGGCATCATTACAGTGAACAGAAATATTAAGCGATTTCTGCGCACCGAAGAGCGTGCGGCTGCCTTAACAGCCGCACACTAAAAAATGGCCTCACCAACTAATTAGCAGGTCGTCACGACCTCGTACACGGTTAGACGAGTCCGGTGCAGCTATATGCAACTTATACCGGATCAATGATCACACCCCTATTACAAATACAAGGGGCTCAACGTGCGCAGACAAGTGGCAATTCTTACTCACCTTGAATTATACATGGTTTATTTAAAAAACTATCTTTTTGCACGACAACTTTTTTACCTTAGCTCCTCTCTTTTATAGATAATCATCGTGCTACACCCGTCCAGGATACGGCACAACGGAGACACAGGCGCAGACGTGCAGCAGGGACCCGCTCCAAGGATTCTTTTTAGATTAAGACCCTGCGTAAACCTTTTTTACTATCTCTTGTTGGTACATATCCACCGAATTCTCAGCACAATTGAGAAGGATGCCGATGTCTTGGCATGTGGCCACGTCAGAATAACACACGTACCTGGACACAAGGGGCTTCTTACAAGTGGCACTATTTCGGCCCGGTTTATACCATAAAGACCGAATACCTTAGGGAGTGTTCGGCATCGCGAGTTCGGCCTTAGATGCATCAGCTCCGAATCATTGTATTTGGTCAAATGTTGGGTTTGCCCGGCTCCTGTGTTTTGGTGCCTTACGTTCCACTTTACCGGCTAAGGTAGCACCAGGAGAACTACTGCGATTGTGCCCTGGTTCATCCGGACGAGCGCCTCAGTAGAGAAAGCCGAAAACTGACTGTCATGATATAACGTGAGACTGGTCAACCACTCGATGACCTATCGGAATGTTAGAATTCCTCCGCCTTAACGAAGGGCCGTTTTCCGGCCAGGCATATACGCACCCCGCGATCGGGAGACTGCGGAGCCACCAGGGGCTATCTAGTAGCCCCACTATCAAACTCCTATGGCTAAGTGAAAGTGTTCAAGCATTATAGTCCGGTTGCCTCGCTCGCTGTGCTATCACCTCCTTATCAGGACCAAGACGTTGGATTAAGTGTTAACACGCGTTTTTTGCGAGCACCTCTGCATTATATGCGTGGGGGTTGAAGCCGACGGCTGCAATCTTTCAGGTTATACACATGTATACATAAACGGCCGCATAGGAGGCATCATACTACTTTCAGGCAAAAATATAAACATAGCCTTTTAAAAAAAACTTCATAAAAGCATTATGTTTACAATGCGAATACATATCACTCAAACATAATATTTTTCGAGCACTGGGCCTCTATCAAACGAGCACCCTCGAGAACTTCCTCGAAATAGTGTTCGGCAGCCACACGGCCTATGTCCGAACCTTGCGCCGCAACAGTGGTAGCGTCTATCTCCTATGGGCAAGGGCCATCCGCGAGCCTTCTATGCACGCCAACCTCTTCATCGCATTAATGCGTGGCACCGCATCAAGGAACTGTTGCACTAAGCTGAAATAGCTGTTCGGCTTTGGTCTTTCTGGCCATAGCTGATCCACAACAGACCTCATGGCGAGTCCGGACAACCTATTCAGTTCGGCCCATTCGGCTAGCTGGTCAGTCAATGAAGGCGGACGCTCTGGAACATGAAATTGCGTCCAGAACAGCTTGTCCACTTCACGATCTGTATGACCTTGGAAGTACTTGGCCGCATCATCAGGGCTCGCCGCCAAATCCATATACGCATCTGCCGAGCTCCACAGCCGATCCAGAGGGGCATACCGTGGATCTCCGAACTTCCTCCGTAACATGAAGGGTTTCCCAGCCGCAATATCCCCGGCTTCCCGCAGCTCCTCCTTCTTCGCCCTCATAGCAGAACGGTTGTCTTTGTCTGCCGCCGCGACCTTCTCAAGGTCTGTTGCCTTCACTCAATTTTCTTTCTCAAGGACCCGGCAACGGTCGACAGTGTCTTTTAACTCTACGGCCATCTTGGCCATCTTCTCCTGGCTCCCGCAATGTGCGGCCTTCTCGGCTTTCAGCTCTTCGGCTGTCTTCAAAGCAGCCGCATTACTAATCCTCGCTTGTTCTTTGGCTCGGGCAAGTTCCGCCCGCAAGGCTTCCACGGTGGTAGCTCCATCTGCAGTCACAACATATTAAAGATACTGGCATTATGCTGCTCTTACTATGTGGCGTTCACCGGATGATAACACTTACCTTGTGCCTCGTCAAGCCTCTTGTTAACAAGCTCGATGTCGGCGTCTGCCGCATCCAGTTGCCGTTTTAATTGGGCAAAATCATTAGTCCGGCTAGCCATCGGAGCTTCCACCACCTGCACATAGAGGCAGTCTAGTTATTGCCTGGGAGTACGATCCTCTATTCGCCGCCGGTCTCGACGACAACCAGTCTCAGGGGCTACTATCTACACAGGGCACACCTAACATGTGCAGTACTATCACATATTATCTCACATACCTCAAAGCCTGTCAGTAGACTCATAAAGGCTTCATGTAATCTGCTTTCAGCGGACGAGATTCTCTTCATCACCGTACCCATCACCATACGGTGCTCTTCTGAGATTGCCGCTCGCCCCACCAACTCCCTCAGAATGTCTGACCGCACACCAGGCGGTGCTGGACTCTTTCATATGCTTTCTTTGGGAGCCGGGCACTGGGGACTTCTGGGATCTACGGGACTATCTTCTGGCCTCACCGGATCCAGAGAGGCCCTCCGCGACGACACTTCGGGGTCGCCCGCTTCTGGAGCGGTGGAGTCCAGGGGAGGCGTTTCTCTCTCCATCATCTCCGGAAGAAGATCCCCCGAAGACGAACTCATTTGAGAGGGGCTGAGGCCCGAACTGCAAGATATATGCAATGGTCGTTTCCTCAGAGGAAAAAGATAGCATACTCTTACTATTAAAATATTTTGTATCACTTACGACTCGTTGGAGGGCTGATCCCCTCGCGGACTTTCTGCGACAAAAGCACCCCCCGAGGCAGGACCCTCTGTGGGAGACTTCTTCTCCCGTTTGGAGGCTTCGGCTTCCGGATCCTCAGAAGCAGTCCTTTTCCTCCCCCGGTCGTCCTCCTTCGTGGAAATGCTCGTTCCCTTGGTCAGAGCGGGTAGCGATGGGAGCCCGCGTTCGCCTGTATTATCCCCCTCGGTATCTTCCTTCAAGGGCTCCGGGCAAGGTGCGACCTCGAGCATCTTCTCCAATACCGGATTTTCCAAACCCTCAAGGAGGTGGGCCAAACACGGAATCATCTTCGCCTTCGTTAGCCAGTCCTGGTCAAAAGGCGAACTCTCAAAATTAACCTCGAATAAAAGACAGTGTGTTCGGCTAGAGGATTTCTTACTTGTTCGGCGGCGCGGTTACTGCTTAGGCCCACGTCCTCGGTGATATTCGGAAATTCCACTTGAGGTCCGAAGAATGACTTGTACATCTCCTCGTGCGTCAGGCCGAGGAAACTTTGAATGGCACGTGGTCCCTCTGGGTTGAACTCCCATAAGCGCAGGGGCTGGCGTTTGCAAGGCTGGACTTGGCGAACCAGCATAACTTGTATTACCGCAACCAAATTGGAATCTCCCTCGAAGAAATCTCGGATGCGGCTCTACAGCATAGGCACGTCCTTGGCTGGACCCCAGCTCAGACCCCTGCTAATCCATGACATCAGTTGTGGTGGGGGGCCTCAGCGGAAAGCGGGGGCAGCCGCCCACTTGGCACTTCTGGGAGCCGTGACATAAAACCACTCCCGTTGCCATAATTAGGGCACCTCTGGAAAGGAACCTCTCGGCCATGGAGCTCCTGCCATCCTGCCTATTGATGCACCTCCGCACGCGGCTTGTTGCCCCTCGATCATCTTCGGCTTTACTTCAAAGGTCTTGAGCCACAGGCCAAAGTGAGGGGTAACATGGAGGAAGGCCTCACACACGACAATAAATGTCATGATGTGGAGAAAGGAGTCCGGGGCTACATCGTGGAAATCTAACCCGTAATAGAACATGAAGCCCCTGACGAAAGGATCCAGAGTGAGGCCTAGACCAAGGAGGAAGTGGGAGATGAACACAACGTTCTCGTTGGGTTCGGGAGTAGGGATGACGTGCCCTCGAGCAGGTAGCCGATGCGACACCTCGGCGGTCAGATATCCGGCCTCCCTCAACTTCTTAATGTCCTCTTCTGTAATGGAGGAGGGCGTCCATCGACCTTGAAGGCTGGATCCGGACATGGTTGAAGATCCGGAGCACCTGACCTGGGCTTTGGGTGTTAGAACTCGAGGTGGGGGAAGGGTTTGATTGAGCACGAGAGGGAAAAAGCAAAAACCTTGTCCCCTTATAAAGAGGGTGAATATCAAGCGTCCTCTCCGTAGCCATTTAGGACTTACCTATAATCTAGGAGTCCTAGACACGGTTGGGTTACCCACGAGCCGCATTAATGAGAATCCCGTAATTAGGGGAACACGATCTCCACTTCGGCAAGACGTGTCAGGAAACCACCTCGCGTTATGTGTGGAGCTGGTTAAGAGAAACGGTTCGAATAACCACCAGGCCATGGCATGACATCATGCTGTCAAAATAAACCAGCAAATTAGATCTGAGGAAAAATTATTCTCTCTGTGGTGGAATGTGGAACTTATTTTGCAGGGTCGGACACTATCCTCGTATTCAACTTCTTCTGTAATGTATTCGGAGAAGGAACCCGCCCAGCAATGCCGAAGACAACTGCGCGCCAGACTCTTCGTCATTGAAGCCCGGTTCAGGGGCTACTGAGGGAGTCCTGGATTAGGGGGTCTCCGGACAGCCGGACTATCTCCATTGGCCGGACTGTTAGACTATGAAGATACAAGATTCAAGACTTCGTCTCATGTCCGGATGGGACTCTACTTGGCGTGGAAGGCAAGCTAGGCAATACGTATATGGATATCTCCTCCTTTGTAACCGACCTTGTGTAACCCTAACCCTCTCCGGTGTCTATATAAATAGAAGGGTTTTAGTCCGTAGGACAACAATCACAACATACAATCATACCATAGGCTAGCTTCTAGGGTTTAGCCTCTCTGATCTCGTGGTAGATCTACTCTTGTAACACCCATATCTTCAATATTAATCAAGCAGGACGTAGGGTTTTACCTCCATCAAGAGGGCCCGAACCTGGGTAAAACTTCGTGTCCCTTGCCTCCTATTACCATCCGGCCTAGACGCACAGTTCGGGACCCCCTACCCAAGATCCGCCGGTTTTGACACCGACAGAGGGCCTCTACATCAACTCCATGGCACCTTCGATGATGTGTTAGTAGTTTACTTCAGACCTTCGGGTCCATAGCTAGTAGCTAGATGGCTTATTCTCTCTCTTTGGATCTCGATACAAAGTTCTCCTCGATATTCTTGGAGATCTATTCGATGTAACTCTTTTTGAGGTGTGTTTGTCGAGATCCGATGAATTGTGGGTTTATGATCAAGTTTATCTATGAACAATATTTGAATCTTCTATGAATTCTTTTATGTAGGATTGGTTATCTTTGCAAGTCTCTTTGAATTATCAGTTTGGTTTGGCCTACTAGATTGATCTTTCTTGCAATGGGAAAAGTGCTTAGCTTTGGGTTCAATCTTGCGGTGCTCGATCCCAGTGACATAAAGGGAAACAACACGTATTGTATTGTTGCCATTGAGGATAAAAGGATGGGGTTTATATCATATTGCATGAGTTTATCCCTCTACATCATGTCATCTTGCTTAAGGCGTTACTCTGTTCTTATGAACTTAATACTCTAGATGCATGCTGGATAGCGGTCAATGTGTGGAGTAATAGTAGTAGATGCAGGCAGGAGTCGGTCTACTTGTCACGGACGTGATGCCTATATACATGATCATACCTAGATATTCTCATAAGTATTCACTTTTCTATCAATTGCTCGACAGTAATTTGTTCACCCACCGTAATACTTATACTATCTTGAGAGAAGCCACTAGTGAAACCTATGGCCCCCGGGTCTATTCTCCATCATACAAGTTTCCAATCTATTTTATTTTGCAATCTTTACTTTCAATCTATATCATAAAAATACCAAAAATATTTATCTTATTATTATTATCTCTATCAGATCTCACTCTTGCAAGTGGTTGTGAAGGGATTGACAACCCCTTTATTGCGTTGGTTGCGAGGTTCTTATTTGTTTGTGTAGGTACGAGGTGACTCGCGCGTGGTCTCCTACTATATTGATACCTTGGTTCTCAAAAACTGAGGGAAATACTTACGCTGCTTTGCTGCATCACCCTTTCCTCTTCAAGGGAAAACCAACTCATGCTCAAGAGGTAGCATTCCTCCGGTATTCCGGAGTTGCATAATCTCATAGTCAGAGGAATATGTATAAGTCATGAAGAAAGCAATAGCAGTAAAACTTAACGATCATTATGCTAAGCTAACAGATGGGTCTTGTCCATTACATCATTCTCTAATGATGTGATCCTGTTTATCAAATGACAACACATGTCTATGGCTAGGAAACTAAACCATCTTTGATTAACGAGCTAGTCAAGAAGAGGCATACTAGGGACACTCTGTTTTGTCTATGTATTCACACATGTACTAAGTTTCTGGTTAATACAATTCTAGCATGAATAATAAACATTTATCATGACATAAGGAAATATAAATAATAACTTTATTATTGCCTTTAGGGCATATTTCCTTCACAGATGTCTTGTGTGCTTTTTTTTACTCCCACGAATGTGAGAGTCAAAACTGTCACTAAAATATTCCTCTTGTTTGAGCCAAGACAAACACACATGTGCTTTTTTGCCTAACCCATTGGTGACCACCAAATTCTCCTCAATATTCACCTCTTTATTTATATTATCCTGTTTATTCTTTAGGTTATCTCTGGCATTATCAAGCTCATATAGGATATTGATGCATGCAAATTTATCATCTGGAATAAGCACTCCCATTTTATTGGCTCTACAAACTAATTCAACATCCCCCAGAACAACAAAAGAATTCTTTCTAGGGTTGGGGGTATTACCTTCCATATTTTTCTTGTTGGCCACATCCATAGCGTTGGCCATCATGTCCCTCTGCCCCCCTGAGCATAGCATTGATTGAATGTCAAGTTAACTTCTGGGATCAGCGGAGGGGTGGGAATGATCTCATCATCATAGTCAGGGGAGGGTAGATGCACCAGGTAATCATCAAACACCTTCAGGGTGGGATCCACCTCTCCAACCACCTCCGAGACCTGCGAGCAACCCGTTACCACCTCTGCATATGACACTTTTTTCTTATAAGAAATTTTTTCAGTCACCTGAACATTTTGTAGAGTAACATCCCCCTCATGGAGATTGCCTGCAACCTCACACCTATCATTACTCTCACATGACTGCATATTGTCTTTCACAACATCATTGTATCGTGCCAGCTTCTTGATAAACAGAATTCTGTCATCACTTTCAGATGAAGAAGATGCATCTTTATCCTCACCATCATCTTTCTCAGGAGGGAGCAGACGACAGGTCTTACCCCTCGATAATTATCAGCACCGCGCTCAGCAGGAGCTTGGGTGTGATCTACTGTCTCAGCCTCCCCATTATGTCTCTTACTTTTTGGAGTGGAAACACGGTTACTTTCCTGCCCATGTTTTACTGCAACAGTGTCTGGTTCAACTATAGGATTTCTCACTAGGACCTCCTCCACCTCATACATGAAACGATAGAAACGACCCCCATACACCCTTCAGCAGACGAGGGGAGTTTGTCAATGTTACAACATCCAATTTTAGCTGTAACGGAAGAGGGGCGTTTGAGTGTAGACATGTCAATCTCCAAAGTCACCCCAACTAAGCTGCCAGCGAAAGCCACATTTTTATCACAACGCTTTTTTAAAAGGATCTTACTAATTTTCACCCGAGCAATCTCCATAAGACCCTCACAATCCATGTCATCAGACCATGGAGTGATCCTGACAACAACTTTGTGTTTTTTGAGAGAAAAGTACTCAACGAATAAAGCTCTATCAACCTCTCTTATATTAGGGAACCTCATGACATATTTGTCAGGGGCAATAGGGTGTGTTGAACATCTCCAGCCCTGCCCAATATATACCCCCATATCCTCTTGCAAATCTTTCTTAGAGATAGAACCTTCCACAATGGTAAGCAGGTGTAATGGCCTGGCTTATTAGGGATGATAGACTACTCATATCAATAAGGAATTCCTTCTTTTCCGGGAGCCCATTCGGACAAAACTTCAAAGTTAAGCATGCTCAGCTTGGAGTAGTGTCAGGATGGGTGACCGACTGGGAAGTTGCTCCCGGGTGCGCACGAGTGAGGACAAAGTGCGCAGAAAAGACTAGTATTGATCTGTGGGGCCAGTCTAGATCCCGCCAGGAGTAACGACCACCGACGGGTGTGTCCCGGGCGTTACAAGTTGGTATCAGAGCCGACCCTCGCGGTTACATGGATGTTTGCGGACAGGTGCGCGGTCATGTTGTTCATGATGTTTGTGACCCGTCGTGGCACACGGCATGGTACATGTATCGGACTGGATGCACAGACGTGTGTGCCAAGAGGGAACGTTCTTGTGGCCCGACGAGGACGTCGGTTCCTCTGAGTGGGGGTGTATGTAATGGCCTAGCTTATTAGGGATGATAGACTACTCATATAAATAAGGAATTCCTTCTTTTCCGGGAGCCCATTCGGACAGAACTCCAAAGTTAAGCATGCTCAGCTTGGAGTAGTGTCAGGATGGGTGACCGACTGGGAAGGTGCTCCCGGGTGCGCACGAGTGAGGACAAAGTGCGCAGAAAAGACTAGTATTGATCTGTGGGGCCAGTATAGATCCCGCCAGGAGTAACGACCACCGGCGGGTGTGTCCGGGGCGTTACAGCAGGACATTGGTGTTTTCTCTCTGGGGTTGTCTCTCTATGTTATAATCATGGAAAAAACAGAAGCCCTGCCCCTTAGATTGGAAACCACACATAACAGGAATACACTCCCAAGGCAACAGATCAGTGCAAATAACAAACAGATGACCTATCTTTTTACAGCGCTCACACAGAGCCTGGGGGCACTTAGTAGTGTAATGCCCTCCCGTGTTGCAAATCTGGCAAGCATCAGGGATGGGGTTAGGGTTACCATTGAGAGCAGGGGGGTCGCGTCTCCTGGCAGGTGTCTAAGACCTCCCATGCGGATGATGTGTGGACTTGTCGCCACCGTCGCCATCGACGGCCGCGGTCCAATGGTCGGGGCGAGGATTACCAGATCTGCCCATCCCGGCAGCAACATTCCACTTCTCGAAGCCTGTCTCACTCGATCCCAACGCCCTGGTGGTCGAAGATTGAACGGCGTCCGCCTTGCGCTTCCACATGTTGTGGTCGAAGCCACAACCGCGATTGAAACGGCCGCCTCCGCACCCATGCCTGCCTGCGCCGAATCCCTCCTCTCTCATCGCGCCACCTCTGCTCCCCTGTTGCGGCCTCTCAACTGGTTTTGTTGGGGGTGGGGATGCAGCTACCTGCGTGAATGACCGGCCGTCACCCCGGATTTTTCCCTCCACTAGGAGAAGGTGATGGTGGGAGGAACCCTAGGTTCGCTCCTCGGCGGCGGCTCCCAAAAGTGAAGCAGACTCTCGTCCAGATCTGAAAATGCCGGGGACGAGCATGGGAGCGAGGTTTTTGTACCTGGCTCGGTGGTCAAAACCCTAGCCTCGGTAGGATCCGAGCCGTTGGCCTCCGCTTCCCCCACGTGTCGCAGATCTGAGCCATGGTGGCCCGGGCCACGTCCCAGGACCCCAGGCCCCGCATCCAGCCGTGGCGGGGGGCGAGGGGGCCCATGCACGACCACCTCTACCTCCCAGGACCCCAGGTACCGCAACACCCTTGCCACGCCCATCTCAATTAGTCGACTCATGCTCGCTCACCGGAGCGCCGCTGAGGGATGATCCAAGCACCTACAGACAGTCATATATCTTGGCGAAATTGCACAGGAACGAGACAATACACCAGACATCGATCCACCCCCCCTCGCGCCTATAGCGGGCGTCCACCGTGTGCCCATGAGAGTCAAGCAACACGAGGCACTGCGTATTGTGGCGGAGAAAGATCTCGCCGACGTCGAACGTAGCGGTGCGGCACACTAGGTCAGCCGCGAACGCCACCCTCCAACGCGTGTCACACTCCATTCACTCCAACTCGGCACACAACTCTCTCTCACGGGCGGCATACGAGCCAGGTGCTGATGTAATCATATGCTTCTTCCTCGTCCATTGCCAGATGTCGTCGCCTCGATCCGCCACCTCCTGCGCTTCAAAGCTATCACCAGGCCTCCTTGTGCCTCACATGTGAGCCCCACCTCATCTCTCCTCTGTTTGCGGCATCATTCCACCGCCGTTGCTATCTTCCGCCGCTGTCATAGCCACTGCCCACCATGGTCAGAACCTCGCTCATGTTGCGCGGCCGCAGTGCCCCGGCCCTATCCTAGCGCAGCCGCGACTCGCTAGCCACGCGCCCACGTTCGCCGCACCGTAGCCGCCCATGCCCGCGCGCTGCTGTTGCTGCCGCTGCCTTCCATTGTTGCTTCCTGCTGTCGCCCCTGCCTTCTGCGGTCGTTGTTGCCCTCGCTACAGTCTGGCTGTGCCCACCCACACCGCTGCCACCCGCTCGCGCGCTGCTGATGTCTACTACACAACCGTCTTCTTGTAGACGTTGTTGGGCCTCCAAGTGCAGAGGTTTGCAGGACAGTAGCAAATTTCCCTCAAGTGGATGGCCTAAAGTTTATCAATCCATGGGAGGCGTAGGATGAAGATGGTCTCTATCAAACAACCCTGCAACCAAATAACAAAGAGTCTCTTGTGTCCCCAACACACCCAATACAATGGTAAATTGTATAGGTGCACTAGTTCGGCGAAGAGATGGTGATACAAGTGCAATATGGATGGTAGATATAGGTTTTTGTAACCTGAAAATATAAAAACAGCAAGGTAGCAAGTGGTAAAAGTGAGCGTAAACGGTATTGCAATGCTAGGAAACAAGGCCTAGGGTTCATACTTTCACTAGTGCAAGTTCTCTCAACAATAATAACATAATTGGATCATATAACTATCCCTCAACATGCAACAAAGAGTCACTCCAAAGTCACTAATAGCGGAGAACAAACAAAGAGATTATTGTAGGGTATGAAACCACCTCAAAGTTTTCCTTTTTGATCGATCTATTCAAGAGTCCGTAGTAAAATAACATGAAGCTATTCTTTCCGTTCGATCTATCCTAGAGTTCGTACTAGAATAACACATTAAGACACAAATCAACCAAAACCCTAATGTCACCTAGATACTCCAATGTCACCTCAAGTATCCATGGGTATGATTATACGATATGCATCACACAATCTCAAATTCATCTATTCAACCAACACAAAGAACTTCAAAGAGTGCCCCAAAGTTTCTACCGGAGAGTCAAGAAGAAAATGTGTGCCAACCCCTATGCATAAGTTCACGAGGTCACGGAACTCGCAAGTTGATCACCAAAACATACATCAAGTGGATCACGTGATATCCCATTGTCACCACAGATAAGCACATGCAAGACATACATCAAGTGTTTTCAAATCCTTAAAGACTCAATCCGATAAGATAACTTCAAAGGGAAAACTCAATCCATTACAATAGAGTATAGGGGGAGAAACATCATAAGATCCAACTATAATAGCAAAGCTCGTGATACATCAAGATTGTGCCAAATCAAGAACACAAGAGATAGAGAGAGAGATATCAAACACAAAACTACCGGTACCTACCCTCAACCCCGAGGGTGAACTACTCCCTCCTCGTCATGGAGAGCGTCGGGATGATGATGGCCACCGGAGAGGGATTCCCCCCTCCGACAGGGTGCTGGAACGGGTCTAGATTGGTTTTCGGTGGCTACAGAGACTTGCGGTGGCGGAACTCCCGATCTAGGTTTCTTTCCAGAAGTTTGGGGTTATATAAGAGGTGTTGGAGTCGGGAACAAGTCAGGGGGGTCCCCGAGGCGGCCACGAGGTAGGGGGTGTGCCCTGGGGGGTAGGGCGCGCCCCCACCCTCGTGGTGGCCTCGGGACTCTTCTGGCCCATCTCCGGTACTCCATGGGCTTCTCCTGGTCCAAAAATGATCTCCGTGAAATTTCAGGTCAATTAGACTCCGTTTGGTTTTCCTTTTCTGCGATACTCAAAAACAAGGAAAAAAACAAAAAATGGCACTGGGCTATAGGTTAATGGATTAGTCCCAAAAAATCATATAAATAGCATATAAATGCATATAAAACATCCAAGGTTGATAATATAATAGCATGGAACAATAAAAAATTATAGATACGTTGGAGACGTATCAAGCATCCCCAAGCTTAATTCCTGCTCGTCCTCGAGTAGGTAAATGATAAAAATAGAATTTTTGATGTGGAATGCTACCTAACATATTTATCCATGTAATTATCTTTATTGTGGCAAGAATATTCAGATCCGAAAGATTCAAGACAAATGTTTAATATTGACATAAAAATAATAATACTTCAAGCATACTAACTAAGCAATTATGTCTTCTCAAAATAACATGGCCAAAGAAAGCTTATCCCTACAAAATCATATAGTTTGGCTATGCTTCATTTTCGTCACACAAAAATGCTCTCATCATGCACAACCCCGATGACAAGCCAAGCAATTGTTTCACACTTTAGTAATCTCAAACGTTTTTCAACTTCACGCAATACATGAGCGTGGGCCATGGACATAGCACTATGGGTGGAATAGAATATAATGATGGGGGTTGTGTGGAGAAGACAAAAAAGGAGAAAGTCTCACATTGACGCGGCTAATAAACGGGCTATGGAGATGCCCATCAATTTATGTCAATGCGAGGAGTAGGGATTGCCATGCAACGGATGCACTAGAGCTATAAATGTATGAAAGCTCCACAAAAAAAACTAAGTGGGTGTGCATCCAACTTGCTTGCTCACGAAGACCTAGGGCATTTGAGGAAGCCCATTGTTGGAATATACAAGCCAAGTTCTATAATAAAAAATTCCCACTAGTATATGAAAGTGACAAAACAAGAGACTCTTTATCATGAAGATCATGGTGCTACTTTGAAGCACAACAGTGGAAAAAGGATAGTAGCATTGTCCCTTCTTATTATATATTTTTTATTTGGCCTTTCTTTTTTCTTTTTTATTTGGCCTTTCTTTTTTTCTGGGACAATGCTCTATTAATGATGATCATCACACTTCTATTTATTTACAACTCAAAGATTACAACTCGATACTAGAACAAAATATGACTCTATATGCATGCCTCCGGCGGTGTACCGGGAAGGGCAATGAATCAAGAGTGACATGTATGATAAATTATGCATGGTGGCTTTGCCACAAATATGATGTCAACTACATGATCATGCAAGGCAATATGACAATGATGAAACATGTCATAAATGAAACGGCGAAAAGCTGCATGGCAATATATCTCGGATTGGCTATGGAAATGCCATAATAGGTAGGTATGGTGGCTGTTTTGAGGAAGATATCAGGAGGTTTATGTGTGACATAACATACCATATCATGGGGTTTGGATGCTCCAGCGAAGTTTGCACCAACTCTCGAGGTTAGAATGGGCAATGCACGGTACCGAAGAGGCTAGCAATGATGGAAGGGTGAGAGTGCGTATAATCCATGGACTCAACATTAGTCATAAAGAACTCATATACTTATTGCAAAAATCTACAAGTCATCAAAAACCAAGCATTACGCGCATGCTCCTAGGGGGATAGATTGGTAGGAAAAGACCATCGCTCATCCCCGACCGCCACTCATAAGGAAGACAATCAAAGAACACCTCATGTTTCAAATTTGTTACACAACAGTTACCATACGTGCCTGCTACGGGACTTGCAAACCTCAACACAAGTATTTATCAAATTCACAATTACTCAACTAGCATGACTCCAATATTACCATCTTCATATCTCAAAACAATTATCAAGTATCAAACTTCTCATAGTATTCAATGCACTTATATGAAAGTTTTTATTATACCCATCTTGGATGCCTATCATATTAGGACTAATTTTATAACCCAAACAAATTACCATGCTGTTCTAAAAGACTCTCAAAATAATATAAGTGAAGCATGAGAGTTCATATATTTCTATAAAATAGAACCACCGCCGTGCTCTAAAAGGATATAAGTGAAGCACTAGAGCAAATGACAAACTACTCCGAAAGATATAAGTGAAGATCAATGAGTAGTCGAATAATTATGTAACTATGTGAAGACTCTCTAACATTTAAGAATTTAAGATCTTGGTATTTTATTCAAACATCAAGCAAAACAAAATAAAATAAAATTACGCTCCAAGCAAAACACATATCATGTGGTGAATAAAAATATAGCTCCAAGTAAAGTTACCGATGAACGAAGAAGAAAGAGGGGATGCCTTCCGGGGCATCCCCAAGCTTAGGCTTTTGGTTGTCCTTGAATATTACCTTGGGGTGCCTTGGGAATCCCCAAAGATTAGGCTCTTGCCACTCCTTATTCCATGATCCATCGAATCTTTACCCAAAACTTGAAAACTTCACAACACAAAACTCAACAGAAAACTCGTAAGCTCCGTTAGTATAAGAAAATAAATCACCACTTAGGTACTGTTATGAACTCATTCTAAATTCATATTGGTGTAATATCTACTGTATTCCAACTTATATATGGTTCATACCCTCCGATACTACTCATAGATTCATCAAAATAAGCAAACAACACAACGAAAACAGAATCTGTCAAAAACAGAACAGTCTGTAGTAATATGTATCAAACGTATACTTCTGGAATTCAAACAATTCTGAAATAAATTGGTGGACGTGAGGAATTTATCTATTAATCAACTTCAAAAGGAGTCAACTTAATGTCACTCCACATTAAAAAACGGTAGCTAATCTCGTGAGCGCTAAAGTTTCTGTTTTTTTACAGCAAGATCACAAAGACTTCACCCAAGTCTTCCCAAAGGCTCTACTTGGAACAAACACTAATTAAAACATAAAACCACATCTAAAAATAGGCTAGATTAATTATTTATTACTAAACATGAGCAAAAAGCGAAGAACAAAAATAAAATTGCCTCCCAACAAGCGCTATCGTTTAACGCCCCTAGCTAGGTATGATGATTTCAATGATGCTCACATAAAAGATAAGAATTGAAACATAAAGAGAGCATCATGAAGAATATAACTAGCACATTTAACTCTAACCCACTTCCTATGCATAGGTATTTTGTGAGCAAACAACTTATGGGAACAAGAATCAACTTCCATAGGAAGGTAAAACAAGCATAACTTCCGGATTTTAAGCACATAGAGAGGAAACATGATATTATTGCAACTCCCACAAGAATATATTCCTCCCTCATAATAATTTTCAGTAGCATCATGAATGAATTCAACAATATAACTATCACATAAAGCATTCTTCTCATGATCTACATGCATAGAAAAATTACTATTCTCCACATAAGCAAAATTCTTCTCATTCGGAATGGTGGGAGTATCATAAGAAACTCGAATACTATAAATTGTTTCCACATTAAAAGAGTAATGTTCAGAAAAAGGGTAATCATAATCATGACAAGTTTTATAAATATAATCATCACTACTTTTTATAGCATAAGTGTCATCACAATAATCATCATAAGTACCAACTTTGTTCTCATCATAATCAATTGAAACCTCTTCCAAGATAGTGGAATCATTACTAAATAAAGTCATGACCTCTCCAAATCCAATTTTATAATTATCATAATAATATTCAATATCCTCCAAAATAGTGGGATCATTACTTCCTAAAGTTGACACTCTTCCGAACCCACTTTCATCAATATAATCATCATAAATAGGAGGCATGCTATCATCATAGTAAATTCGCTCATCAAAACTTGGGAGACTAAAAATATCATCTTCATTAATCATAGCATCCCCAAGCTTGGGACAAACATTAATTGCAGCAAATACATTCTCAAACATGTCATTCTCATCAAACATAGCATCCCCAAGCTTGGGCCTTTTCATATCATAAGCATAATCACTCTCATCATTAATAGTATGGATAGCACCAATAATATAACAATTACCATCATCACAATGAGTAATAGGAGAAACATCATTTGTGAGGAATACCTTATTATATTTGCTTCTCCGCCTTTCCTTTTTCTTCTTCACATCATGTGTGGGTTTAATCCTCTTTTTGGAGCTCGTTATTAATGATATTGGTTGGATAGAAGGCTCCTCCTCGTTACCTGATTCATCATAAGAAATAATAGGAGGATATTGGGAAGTCTCTTCCCTTTCATTAGTATTCACTTCATCTTCTAATTGTTTTCTTGACTTTATGTAATTGGCAATATAAGAATTTTCAATGCAATTCACCGCACAATACATATAAATTTCCTCTAGATCAAAATCAAGAACATTGTCGAGGGCAAATTCTGGAATATCCTTAATTATACATTTCATTTCTTCATAACCCAGAAGCAAACTAAGTTCATTATTATGTGCAAGGGAAATCAAGTCATCAAATTGTTTGGACACGATTCGATCATGAAACACTTTGCATTGGATATTTAAATGACCGCATTCATTGCAAAGTTCATAAGGATGGCTAAGAAAATTTAAATTTTCAGCACAAACATCTAGCCTTTCTTGCAACCATTTAGTTTCTAAATACTTATGCCTCTTGCAAAATCTATCTTCCCTATTTGGTGTGTACTTTCAAACCCTATGCACTCCACAAAAATTGACATGCTTATAAGAGACATTTTCATCATGACTAGTACAATCATCATTAGTATTATGGATATTCAAAGAGTCGTACTAACAACATTGCAATCATGCTCATCATCCAAAGATTTAGTGCCAAACATTTTAATACATTCTTCTTCTAACACTTTGGCACAATTATCGGATTCATTATTTTCACGAAAGACATTAAAAGGATGAAGCATATGAGGCAAGCTTAATTCCATTTTTTTGTAGTTTTTCTTTTATAGTATAAACTAGTGATAAAATAAGAAACAAAAAGATTCGATTGCAAGATCTAAAGATATACCTTCAAGCACTCGCCTCCCCGGCAATGGCGCCAGAAAAGAGCTTGATGTCTACTACACAACCTTCTTCTTGTAGACGTTGTTGGGCCTCCAAGTGCAGAGGTTTGTAGGACAGTAGCAAATTTCCCTCAAGTGGATGGCCTAAAGTTTATCAATCCATGGGAGGCGTAGGATGAAGATGGTCTCTCTCAAACAACCCTACAACCAAATAACAAAGAGTCTCTTGTGTCCCCAACACACCCAATACAATGGTAGATTGTATAGGTGCGCTAGTTCGGCGAAGAGATGGTGATACAAGTGCAATATGGATGGTAGATATATGTTTTTGTAATCTGAAAATATAAAAACAGCAAGGTAGCAAGTGGTAAAAGTGAGCGTAAACGGCATTGCAATGCTAGGAAACAAGACCTAGGGTTCATACTTTCACTAGTGCAAGTTATCTCAACAATAATAACATAATTGGATCATATAACTATCCCTCAACATGCAACAAAGAGTCACTACAAAGTCACTAATAGCGAAGAACAAACGAAGAGATTATTGTAGGGTACGAAACCACCTCAAAGTTATCCTTTCTGATCGATCTATTCAAGAGTCCGTAGTAAAATAACATGAAGCTATTCTTTCTGTTCGATCTATCCTAGAGTTCGTACTAGAATAACACCTTAAGACACAAATCAACCAAAACCCTAATGTCACCTAGATACTCCAATGTCACCTCAAGTATCCATGGGTATGATTATATGATATGCATCACACAATCTCAGATTCATCTATTCAACCAACATAAAGAACTTCAAAGAGTGCCCCAAAGTTTCTATCGGAGAGTCAAGACACAAACGTGTGCCAACCCCTATGCATAAGTTCACGAGGTCACGAAACTCGCAAATTTGATCACCAAAACATAAATCAAGTGGATCACGTGATATCCCATTGTCACCACAGATAAGCACATGCAACACATACATCAAGTGTTCTCAAATCCTTACAGACTCAATCCGATAAGATAACTTCAAAGGGAAAACTCAATCCATTACAAGAGAGTAGAGGGGGAGAAACATCATAAGATCCAACTATAATAACAAAGCTCACGATACATCAAGATCGTGCCAAATCAAGAACACGAGAGAGAGAGATCAAACACATAGCTACTAGTACATACCCTCAGCCTCGAGGGTGAACTACTCCCTCCTCGTCATGGAGAGCGTCGGGATGATGAGGATGGCCACCGGAGAGGGATCCCCCCCTCCGGCAGGGTGCCGGAACGTGTCTAGATTGGTTTTTTGGTGGCTACAGAGGCTTGCGGCGGCAGAACTCCTGATCTAGGTTTCTTTCTGGAAGTTTGGGGTTATATAAGAGGTGTTGGAGTCGGGAACAAGTCAGGAGGGTCCCCGAGGCGGCCGTCAGGTAGGGGGGCGCATCTAGGGGGTAGGGCGCGCCCCCACCCTCGTGGTGGCCTTGGGACTCTTCTGGCCCATCTCCGGTACTCCGTGGGCTTGTCCTGGTCCAAAAATGATCTCCGTGAAATTTCAGGTCAATTGGACTCCGTTTGGTTTTCCTTTTCTGCGATACTCAAAAACAAGGAAAAAAAACAGAAACTGGAATTGGGCTCTAGGTTAATAGATTAGTCCCAAAAATCATATAAAATAGCATATAAATGCATATAAAACATCCAAGGTTGATAATATGATAGCATGGAACAATCAAAAATTATAGATACATTGGAGACGTATCAGCTGCGCTTCCCCCTAGCCAGTGCCTTGGCCGTCGGTGCCCATGTACTTGTGTGTGTCCAACGTTGGGGCTGGCTTGGGCCACTGCCACATGGGCCAGGCCCTGATTATATTAGGGGCTAATCCCCATTAGCACTAACCCCTTTTTAACTTAATTTTATTTATTTGATTTGGTATAGTCTATGACATGTGGGGCCCCTCTGCTAACTAATATTTTAATTAAAATCTGTGACAATGACATGTGGGCCCCCACACCCTATTGACCAGTCAAACTCTGACTTTTCAAACAGTCAACCAACCCCCAGACCCACATGTAAGCCTCTCCGGTGTGTACACACTTGGGTACCCATAGCATTTTCTGATTTAATTCGAATTAATAAATAAAACCTAGAAATTTAAGTAAACTTTCCAAAATCATATAAAATAATCTATAAGTCAGATGGAAATAATTTATGTATGAAAGTTTCTCAAAGAAAAATATGAATATGCCATCCACATACCTGCCACACCCCTCTATAACATAGTGAACATCGACATTTTGTCCTTGGATCAATTTACCAAATATACCTAGAGTTGGGAAAATATTACCAGATATTTTCCCTCTTCTTTTAAAATTTTTAGCGATGCATTAAAGCATATCATCAACACACTTTGCCATGACATGCATCTGGGTTGCATTTGTATGTTCGTTATTTATTTGTTTCCCCCCTCTCCTCTATTCTTTCGGTAGACTCTGAGGCTGCCGCTGCCTCCGAGTATGACTACGTTGATGATGACCTGTCTTCTGTACTTCTAGCGTTAGAGAGTCAATTCAATTGATGATTTATTGGTAGATACTACATTGTTGCATAGCCTGTCCTTGCTACTACTATTGTGTTGGAAATATGCCCTAGAGGAAATAATAAAATAGTTATTATTATATTTCCTTGTTCATGACAATTGTCTATTGTTGGTGCTATAATTGTATTAGCTGAAAACCGTAATACATGTGTGAATACATAGATCACAACATGTCGTCATCGAATGTTAAGCATGCGGACCCTACGGGTTTGAGAACTATATAGACCTGACCGAGACACATCTCCGGTCAATAACCAATAGCGGAACCTGGATGCTCATATTGGATCCTACATATTCTACGAAGATCTTTATCGGTCAAACCGCATAACAACATACGTTGTTCCCTTTGTCATCGGTATGTTACTTGCCCGAGATTCGATCATCCGTATCATCATACCTAGTTCAATCTCGTCACCGGCAAGTCTCTTTACTCGTTCTGTAAAGCATCATCCCGTGACTAACTCATTAGTCACATTGCTTGCAAGGCTCATAGTGATGTGCATTACCGAGAGGTCCCAGAGATACCTCTCCGATACATGGAGTGACAACTCCTAATCTCAATCTATGCTAACTCAACAAACACCATCGGAGACACCTGTAGGGAATCTTTATAATCACCCAGTGACGTTGTGACGTTTGATAGCACACAAAGTGTTCCTCCGGTATTCGAGAGTTGCATAATCTCATAGCCCGAGGAACATGTATAAGTCATGAAGAAAGCAATAGCAGAAAAACTAAACGATCATTATGCTAAGCTAACGGGTGGGTCTTGTCCATCACTTCATTCTCTAATGATGTGATCCCGTTCATCAAATGACAACACATGTCTATGGCTAGGAAACTTAACCATCTTTGATTTAACGAGCTAGTCAAGTAGAAGCATACTAGGGACACTCTGTTTGTCTATGTATCCACACATGTACTAAGTTTCCGGTTAATACATTTCTAGCATGAATAATAAACATTTATCATGATATAAGGAAATATAAATAACAACTTTATTATTGCATCTAGGGCATATTTCCTTAAGTCTCCCACTTGCACTAGAGTCAATAATCTAGATTACATAGTAATGATTCTAACACCCATGGAGTCTTGGTGCTGATCATGTTTTGCTCGTGAGAGAGGCTTAGTCAATGGGTCTGCAACATTCAGATCCGTATGTATCTTGCAAATCTCTATGTCTCTCTCCTTGACTTGATCGCGGATGGAATTAAAGCATCTTTTGATGCGCTTGGTTCTCTTGTGAAATCTGGATTCCTTTGCCAAGGCAATTGCACCAGTATTGTCACAAAAGATTTTCATTGGACCGGATGCACTAGGTATGACACCTAGATCGGATATGAACTCCTTCATTTTCTGCTTCCGAAGCAGCTATGTATTCCGCTTCACATGTAGATCCCGCCATGACGCTCTGCTTGGAACTGCACCAACTAATAGCTCCACCATTCAATATAAATACGTATTCGGTTTGTGACTTAGAGTCATCCGGATCAATGTCAAAGCTTGCATCGACGTAACTGTTTATGACGAGCTCTTTGTCACCTCCATAAATGAGAAACATATCCTTAGTCCTGTTCAGGTATTTCAGGATGTCCTTGACCGCTGTCCAGTGATCCACTCCTGGATTACTTTGGTACCTCCCTGCTAAACTAATACTAAGGCACACATCAGGTCTGGTACACAGCATTGCATACATGATAGAACCTATGGCTGAGGCATAGGGAATGAATTTCATTTTCTCTCTATCTTCTGCAGTGGTTGGGAATTGAGTCTGACTCAAATTTTTACCTTGTAACACAGGCAATGACCCTTTCTTTGACTGACCCATTTTGAACTTCTTCAATACATTATCAAGGTATGTGCTTTGTGAAAGTCCAATTAAGTGTCTTGATCTATCTCTATAGATCTTGATGCCCAATATATAAGCAGCTTCACCGAGGTCTTTCATTGAAAAATTCTTATTCAAGTATCCTTTTATGATATTTAGAAATTTAGTATCATTTCCGATCAACAATATGTCATCCACATATAATATCATAAATGCTACAGAGCTCCCACTCACTTTCTTATAAATACAGGCTTCTCCAAAAGTCTGTATAAAACCATATGCTTTGATCACACTATCAAAGCATATATTCCAACTCCGAGAGGCTTGCACCAGTCCATAAATGGATCGCTGGAGCTTGCACACTTTGTTAGCACCTTTTGGATCAACAAAACCTTCTGGTTGCATTATATACAACTCTTCTTTAAGATATCCATTAAGGAATGCAGTTTTGACATCCATTTGCCAAATTTCATAATCATAAAATGCGGCAATTGCTAACATGATTTGGACAGACTTAAGCATCGCTATGAGTGAGGAAGTCTCATTGTAGTCAACTCCTTGAACTTGTCGAAAAGCTTTCACAACAAGTCGAGCTTTTTAGACAGTAACATTACCGTCAACGTCAGTCTTCTTCTTGAAGATCCATTTATTCTCTATGGCTTGCCGATCATCGAGCAAGTCAACCAAAGTCCACACTTTGTTCTCATACATGGATTCCATCTCAAATTTCATGACCTCAAGCCATTTCACGGAATTTGGGCTCATCATCACTTCCTCATAGTTCGTTGGTTCGTCATGGTCAAGTAACATGATATCCAGAATAGGATTACCGTACCACTCTGGTGCGGATCTTACTCTGGTTAACCTACGAGGTTCAGTAGTAACTTGATCTAAAGTTTCATGATCATCATCATTAGCTTCCTCACTAATTGGTGTAGGAATCATTGGAACTAATCTTTGTGATGGACTACTTTCCAATTCGGGAGAAGGTACAATTACCTCATCAAGTTCTACTTTCTCCTATGCACTTCTTTCGAGAGAAACTCCTTCTCTGGAATGGATCCATTCTTAACAGCGAATATCTTGCCTTCGGATCTGTGATAGAAGGTGTACCCAACAGTCTCCTTTGGGTATCCTATGAAGACACATTTCTCCGATTTGGGTTCGAGCTTATCAGGTTGAAGCTTTTTGACATAAGCATCACAGCCCCAAACTTTAAGAAACGACAACTTGGGTTTTGCCAAACCACAGTTCGTATGGTGTCGTCTCAACGGATTTAGATGGTGCCCTATTTAATGTGAATACAGCCGTCTCTAAAGCATAACCCCAAAATGATAGCGGTAAATCAGTAAGAGACATCATAGATCGCACCATATCTAATAAAGTGCGGTTATGACATTCAGACACACCATTACGTTGTGCTGTTCCAGGTGGCGTGAGTTGCGGAACTATTCTGCATTGTTTCAAATGAAGACCAAACTCATAACTCAAATATTCACCTCCACGATCACATCGTAGAAACTTTATTTTCTTGTTACGATGATTTTCCACTTCACTTTGAGATTCTTTGAACTTTTCAAATGTTTCAGACTTATGTTTCATCAAGTAGATATACCCATATCTACTCAAATCATCTGTGAAGGTCAGAAAATAATGATACCCGCCACGAGCATCAACACTCATCGAACCGCATACATCAGTATGTATTATTTCCAATAAGTCTGTTGCTCGTTCCATTGTTCCAGAGAACGGAGTCTTAGTCATCTTGCCCATGAGGCATGGTTCGCAAGCATCAAGTGATTCATAAGCAAGTGATTCCAAAAGCCCATCAACATGGAGTTTCTTCATGCGCTTTACACCAATATGACCTAAACGGCAGTGCCACAAATAAGTTGCATTATCATTATTAAACTTGTATCTTTTGGCTTCAATTATTTGAATATGTGTATCACTACTATCAAGATTTAGTAAAAATAGACCACTCGTCAAGGGTGCAGGACCATAAAAGATATTAATCATATAAATAGAACAACCATTATTCTCTGATTTAAATGAATAATTGTCTCGCATCAAACAAGATCCAGATAGAATGTTCTTGCTTAACACCGGCACCAAATAACAATTATTCATGTCTAAAACTAATTCCGAAGGTAGATGTAGAGGTAGCGTGCCGACCACCATCTCATTGACTTTGGAACCATTTCCCACGCGCATCGTCACCTCGTCCTTACCCAATCTTTGCTTAATCTGTAGCCCCTGTTTCGAGTTGCAAATATGAGCAACATAACCAGTATCGAATACCCAGGCACTACTACGAGTATTAGTAAGGTACACATCAATACCATGTATATCAAATATACGTTTCACTTCGCCATCCTTCTTATCCACCAAATACTTGGGGCAGTTCCACTTCCAGTGAGCAGTCCCTTTGCAGTAGAAGCACTCAGTCTTAGGCTTAGGTCCATACTTGGGCTTCTTCACTTGAGCAGCAACTTGCTTGCCGTTCTTCTTGAAGTTCCCCTTCTTCCCTTGCCCTTTTTCCTGAAACTGGTGGTCTTATTGACCACCAACACTTGATGCTCCTTCTTGATATCTACCTCCGCAGCCTTTAGCATTGCGAAGAGCTCGGGAATAGTCTTATCCATCCCTTACATATTATAGTTCATCACGAAGCTTTTGTAGCTTGGTGGAAGTGATTGAAGAACTCTGTCAATGACACTATCATCAGGAAGATTAACTCCCAGTTGAGTCAAGTGGTTGTGGTACCCAGACATTCTGAGTATATGTTCACTGATAGAACTATTCTCATCCATTTTGCAGTTGTAGAACTTATTGGAGACTTCATATCTCTCAATCGGGGAATTTGCTAGAAATATTAACTTCAACTCCTCGAACATCTCATATGCTCCATGATGTTCAAAACGTCGTTGAAGTCCCGATTCTAAGCGGTAAAGCATGGCACACTGAACTATTGAGTAGTAATCATCTTTGCTCTGCCAAACATTCATAACATCTGGAGTTGCTCCTGCAGTAAGCTTTGCACCTAGCAGTGCTTCCAGGACGTAATTCTTCTATGAAGCAATGAGGATAATCCTCAAGTTACGGACCCAGTCCGTGTAGTTCCTACCATCATCATTCAACTTAGCTTTCTCTAGGAACACATTAAAATTCAAAGGAACAATAGCACGAGCCTGATAACCCACAAGTATAGGGGATCGCAACAGTTTTCGAGGGTTGAGTATTCAACCCAAATTTATTGATTCGACACAAGGGGAGCCAAAGAATATTATCAAGTATTAACAGTTGAGTTGTCAATTCTACCGCACCTGAAAGACTTAATATCTACAGCAAAGTATTTAGTAGCAAAGTAATATGGAAGTAACGATAACGGTGGTAAAAGTAGCAGTAGCAGTGTTTGTAGTGATTGTAACAGTGGCAACGGAAAAGTAACTAAGCAAAGATCAATATGTGAAAAGCTCGTAGGCAATGGATCAATGATGGATAATTATGTCGGATGCGATTCCTCATGCAACAGTTATAACATAGGGTGACACAGAACTAGCTCCAGTTCATCAATGTAATGTAGGCATGTATTCCGAATATAGTCATACGTGCTTATGGAAAAGAACTTGCATGACATCTTTTGTCCTACCCTCCGGTGGCAGCGGGGTCCTATTGGAAACTAAGGGATATTAAGGCCTGCTTTTAATAGAGTATCAGAACAAAGCATTAGCACTTAGTGAATACATGAACTCCTCAAACTATAGTCATCACCGGTAATTGTCCCGATTATTGTCACTTCGAGGTTAACGGATCATAACACATAGTAGATGACTATTGACTTGCAAAATAGCATCAAGAACTCACATATATTCATGGAAACATAATAGGTTCAGATCTGAAATCATGGCACTCGAACCCTAGTGACAAGCATTAAGCATGGAAAAGTCATAGCAACATCAATCTCAGAACATAATGGATAAAACCCTAACAAAACTAACTCGACTACATGATAAATCTCATCCAACCCATCACCGTCTAGCAAGCCTACGATGGAATTACTCATGCATGGCGGTGAGCATCATGAAATTGGTGATGGAGGAAGGTTGATGATGACGATGGCGACGGATTCCCCTCTTTGGAGCCCCGAATGGACTCCAGATCAGCCCTCCCAAGAGAGATTAGGGCTTGGCGGCAGCTTCATATCGTAAAACACGATGAATCCTTCTCTCTGATTCCCCCCCCCAAACATGAATATATAGAGTTGGAGTTGAGGTCGGTGGAGCCTCAGGGGGCTGACGAGACAGGGGGGACGCCCAGGGGGTGGGCGCGCCCCCACTCTCGTGGATAGGGTGTGGGCCCTCTGGTGTTGATTCTTTTGCCAATATTTTTTATAAATTCCAAAAATATTCTCCATGAAGTTTCAAGTCATTCCGAGAACTTTTATTTCTACACAAAAATAACACCATGGCAATTCTGCTAAAAATAGCGTCAGACCAGGTTAGTTCCATTCAAATCATGCAAGTTAGAGTCCAAAACAAGGTCAAAAGTGTTTGGAAAAGTAGATACAATGGAAACGTATCAACTCCCCCAAGCTTAAACCTTTGCTTGTCCTCAAGCAATTCAGTTGACAAACTGAAAGTGATAAAGAAAAACTTTTACAAACTCTGTTTGATGTTGTTGTAAATATATAAAGCCAGCATTCAAAAGGAATCCACTAATAGAAAGTAAAAGGAGGGTACAGAGAGTTGTGCTTTCTAACTTCATCCATCTCATGCTCATCAAAAGGAATCCACTAACAAGCTTGATCAAGTCTTGTTAACAAACTCTTTCCGAATCGCATGAAACCGAAGAATTTTCGAATAACACCAGGTTACCTCAACGGGGATATGCATGTCCCCAACAATAAGAATATCATATTTCTTCTTGACAGTAGGAAGAGTAAATTCAAAACCTCCAATAATAATCGTTGAAGTTTTTCCAATAGAATTAATACTGTGGACTTGAGGTTGTCTCCTCGGAAAGTGTATCGTATGCTCATTACCATTAACGTGAAAATTGACATTGCCTTTGTTGCAATCAATAACAGCCCCTGCAGTATTCAAAAAGTGCCTACCAAGAATAATAGACATACCATCGTCCTTGGGAATATCAAGAATAACAAAGTCCGTTAAAATAGTAACGTTTGCAACCACAACAGGCACATCCTCACAAATACCGATAGGTATAACAATTGATTTATCAGCCATTTGCAAAGATATTTCAATAGGTGTCAAATTATTCAAATCAAGTCTATGATATAAAAGAGAGAGGCATAACACTAACACCGGCTCCAAGATCACATAAAGAAGTTTTAAAATAGTTTCTTTTAATGGAGCATGGTATAGTTGGTACTCCTAGATCTCCTAGTTTCTTAGGTATTCCACCTTTAAACGTATAATTAGCAAGCATGGTGAAAATTTCAGCTTCCGGTATCTTTCTTTTATTTGTAACAATATCTTTCATATACTTAGCGTAAGGATTCATTTTAAGCATATCAGTCAAACGCATACGCAAAAAGACAGGTCTAATCATTTCAGCAAAGCACTCAAAATCCCCATCATCCTTTTTCTTGTATGGTTTAGGAGGAAAAGGCATGGGTTTTTGAACCCATGGTTCCCTTTCTTTACCGTGCTTCCTAGCAACGAAGTCTCTCTTATCATAATGTTGAATCTTTGATTGTGGGTTATCAAGATCAACAACAGGTTCAATCTCTACATCATTGTCATTGCTAGGTTGAGCATCAACATGAACATCATCATTAACATTATCACTAGGTTCATGTTCATTACCGGATTGTGTTTCAGCATCAGAATTAGAAAGATCATTGGGATTCTCAGGTGTGTCAACAACATGTTCACTAGAAGCATGCAAAGTCCTATCATTTTTCTTTTTCTTCTTCTTATAAGAACTAGGTGCATCAACATTAGTTCTCTGAGAATCTTGCTCAATTCTCTTAGGATGGCCTTCAGGATACAAAGGTTCCTGAGTCATTCTACCCCCTCTATTCACAACTCTTAACAACATTTTTATTTTTCTTATTATCTAATTCATTGAGCAAATCATTCTGAGCTTTAAATACTTGTTCTACTTGAGTGGTAACCATAGAAGCATGTTTACTAATAAGTTTAAGCTCACCTTTAACTCTAGACATATAATCACTCAAGTGTTCAATCATATAAGCATTACGTTTCAATTGTCTACCAACATAAGCATTGAAGTTTTCTTGTTTGACAATAAAATTATCAAACTCATCCAAGCATTGGCTAGCAGACTTAGTAGATGGGATTTCACCCTTATCAAATCTATAGAGAGAATTTACCTTTAATACCTGTGTCGGGTTATCAAGACCATGTATTTCTTCAATAGGTGGTAAATCCTTAACATCTTTAGCTTTAATACCTTTTTCTTTCATATATTTCTTTGCCTCTTGCATATCTTCTGGACTGAGAAATAGAATAGCCCTTTTCTTCGGAGTTGGCTTAGGAATTGGTTCAGGAAGTGTCCAATTATTATCATTACTCAACATATTATTCAATAGTAATTCAGCTTGATCAACAGTTCTTTCCCTGAAAACACAACCATCACAACTATCCAGGTGGTCTCTGGAAGCATCAGTTAGTCCATTATAAAAGATATCAAGTATTCCATTTTGTTGAGAGGATGATCAGGCAAAGCATTAAGTTAGCGGAGAAGCCTCCCCCAAGCTTGTGGGAGACTCTTTTCGTCAACTTGCACAAAATTATATATTTCCCTTAAGGCAGCTTGTTTCTTATGAGCGGGGAAATATTTAGCAGAGAAGTAATAAATCATATCCTGGGGACTACGCACACAACCAGGATTAAGAGAATTAAACCATGTTTTAGCATCACCCTTTAATGAGAACGGAAATAAGTTAAGGATATAGTAATAGCGAGTTTTCTCATCATTAGTGAACAGGGTGGCTATATCACTTAATTTAGTAAGATGTGCCACAATAGTTTCATATTCATAGCCATAAAATGGATCAGACTCAACCAAAGTAATTAACTTAGGCTCGATAGAGAAATCATAATCATTATCAAAAATACAGATAGGTGAAGTAGAAAAAGCATGGCCATATTTCATTCTAGCATTCAAAGATTTTTCTTTCAGCTTAACTATCAGTTTCTTAAGATCATATCTATCATTGCAAGCTAAAAAGTCTCTAGCAGTTTCTTCATCCATATCATAACCCTCAGGCACAACAGGAAATTCATATCTAGGGGGAGAATCTTCATCATCACTTTCATCAATATTATCAGTTTCAATAATTTCATTCTCTCTAACCCTAGCAAGTTGTTCATCAAGAAATTCACCTAGTGGCACAGAATTATCAAGCATAGAAGTAGTTTCATCATAAGCATCATGCATAGTAGAAGTGGCATCATCGATAACATGCGACATATCAAAATGAATAGCAGGAGTAGGTGTCGCAAGTTTACTCAAAACAGAAGGTGAATCAAGTGCAGAGATAGATGGCTGTTCCTTACCTCCCCTCGTAGTTGATGGGAAAATCTTGGTTCTTTCATCTTTCAAATTCTTCATAATGATCAACAGATATAAATCCCAAGTCACTCAAAGAATAGAGCTATGCTCCCCGGCAATGCGCCAGAAAATAGTCTTGATAACCCACAAGTATAGGGGATCGCAACAGTTTTCGAGGGTAGAGTATTCAACCCAAATTTATTGATTCGACATAAGGGGAGCCAAAGAATATTCTCAAGTATTAAAAGTTGAGTGTCAATTCAACCGCACCCGGAAGACTTAATATCTGTAACAAAGTATTTAGTAGCAAAATAATATGGAAGTAACGACAACGGTGGCAAAAGTAACAGTAGTAGTGTTTGTAGTGATTGTAACAGTGGCAACGGAAAAGTAACTAAGCAAAGATCAATATGTGAAAAGCACGTAGGCAATGGATCAGTGAGGGATAATTATGTCGGATGCGATTCCTCATGCAACAGTTATAACATAGGGTGACACAGAACTACCTCCAGTTCATCAATGTAATGTAGGCATGTATTTCGAATATAGTCATGCGTGCTTATGGAAAAGAACTTGCATGACATCTTTTGTCCTACCCTCCCGTGGCAGCGAGGTCCTATTGGAAACTAAGGGATATTAAGGCCTGCTTTTAATAGAGTACCGGAACAAAGCATTAGCACTTAGTGAATACATCAACTCCTCAAACTATAGTTATCACTGGTAATTGTCCTGATTATTGTCACTTCGGGGTTAACAGATCATAACACATAGTAGGTGACTATTGACTTGCAAAATAGGATCAAGAACTCAGATATATTCATGGAGACATAATAGATTCAGATCTGAAATCATGGCACTCGGGCCCTAGTGACAAGCATTAAGCATAGCAAAGTCATAGCAACATCAATCTCAGAACATAATGGATACTAGGGATCAAACCCTAACAGAACTAATTCGATTACATGATAAATCTCATCCAACCCATCACCGTCCAGCAAGCCTACGATGGAATTACTCACGCATGACTTTGAGCATCATGAAATTGGTGATGGATGTAACACCCCCAGTGTCAAGCTATAGTAATCCCCTACTAATGATGCCAATTCATCACTGTTATTGTTGCTAATCTCACTTTGATTCAAAACCAATTCAAATTCAATTTTGAAATAAAGTCAAATAAATTATTTATCCAAACAGTAAAACAAAAATGTTCGCTGGGTTGCAAATATTCACTAACTAAATGTCATGAGTGATTCAACATCATTTGAGATAGCTAAATTCCCCTGGAAATTAATGCAGTTCCAAATCAGCATTTTGAAATGCTTTTCCATTTGTGAAAAATCCAAAACAATTCAAACTCCTCCCAAACTTTTTGTGGCAGGTGCCAAATATTGTAATGTATTTATTTGGCCAAGTCCCACATTTTACATAACTCCTTTTGGCAGCTCAAATAATGCATAGCTTTTTCTGTAAAAAGAAAATAGAAAAGGCCACTGTGCACTGGCCTAAGTGCACAGTGCCTAGAGCCCAGCCCAACACGGCCTCCTCCTTCACTCCCCTTTCTCTGTTCAAGCAACCGAGGCGCACCCACCGTCGCCGCCGAGCCAGCTCGCCGGCAGCGCTACTGGGTGGATAAGGCCTCCACCGAGGCTCCCCCCCAGATATCCCCCCACCTACCTCCACCCAATCCCCACTCCATCTCGGCCGCTCTCTCTCTGCTCACCCCTCGCCCGAGCGAGATCATCGCCGAAGCCTCGCCGTAGGCGTGGCCCCAACCACCGTTCACCGAGTCCCCGAGCTCCCTCTACGTCGTGCTCATCGACCTCACGTTTCAGGACGAGCTTGAGTACCCTGCAGCGGCCGGGTCAAGCTTTTCCCCAACCTCGGTCACCGCCGTCTACCGCGGTCGATTCCGCCTCCCCTCTATGCTCCCGTTCACCCGAGGGCCTCCGTGTGCCGCGCTGTAAGCCTCCGCGCCCTCCTCCTTCCTCTGGTTCCTCCCCATGCACCGTAGATGGCTTACGGTGCCTCCGTCGCCATTGCCGCATGTGGCCTCGTCCACGAGCTCGTTGCGCTCACCCCGTCCATCTCCGAGCGAAGCCGTGGCCTCCGTCGAGTTGCTGGAGGTCCGTAGAGCCTGCTACCGCCGTTTGTTAGCTAGAACACAGCCCGTAGCATGGTTTTCGGAGATTCCCGTATTCCGGCGCCGCCCGCGGTCATCGTTGAGCTCCAGTCCGGACACCCCCGCACCTGGGATCACTCTAGATCGACGTGGGACGATCTACTCGTTTGAACGCCACCGAAAACGCACGAAATGGTGCACTGTGCAGGAAATCCGAGCAACTCCGGCAAACTTCCGCCGCGGGAATGGTCGCTGGCGTGATTCCAGTGATGTCACCGATGTGGCACCCGCATGGCACCGCCTGGGCCACTGACATGTGGGCCCAGGTGCCCCACTTTGACCAGTTGACCGAGGTCAACGCTGACTAGGCAGGCCCCAGCCACTGACACGTGGGCCCCACTGCTTATTCCACTAACTAAAATGTTTTAATAATTAAATCTAATTAGTTTAGTTAATTAGTCTATGACAGGTGGGGTCCAGTAGCTATTAACCTAGATTAGTTAGTTTAATATACTGTTAGACTAACAGAGGCTGACATGTGGGTCCCACTGGACCCACAGGTCAGGTTTGACCTGGTCAGCGAGTCTTTCGACTGCTGACGTCATCAACACGTCATGCTGACGTCGTATTTTCTTTTCTGTTATTTTAAATAATTCCAGAATATGTTTAAAACTTTCAAAAATCATAGAAAATTAACCGTAGCTCGGATCGAAAAACTTTATATATGAAAGTTCCTCAAAACGATGAGACGTACCCGAATACACTACCCACATACCTGTCAGATGCGTCTAACAATCTGGACATGGAACTTTCCCCCTCCAGTCATCTGTCTGACACAGGTCCGGAACCGGAAAAACATTCTCGACTGTTTTCCCCCTTCACCTTTATCGTGTAGCCATACATTAGGTCACACCCGGCACATCTTATTGCCATGTTACGCTTTGAGGTGCTATGTTGCTTTATATTTACTGTTTCTTCCCCCTCTTCTCTCCGGTAGACCCCGAGACTGATGTTGCCCCTGTGATCGACTACGTCGACGACGACCCATCCTTGCGAGAGCAACCAGGCAAGCAAACCCTCCTTGAGCATTCCGATATCGCCCATTTCTTTCCCTCTCATGATTGCATTAGAACTGCTACTGCTTTATGTATGATCCTACTCTGATGCATAGCCTGTTTTTGTTACCTGCTTTCATACCTTACCTGCTTATCCTAATCTGCTTAGTATAGGTTGGTTAGAGATCCATCAGAGAACCCCACCTTGTCCCAGTTTCCCCGCTTTATATTCGATGACTCGATCAACATGATCGACGTCCAGGCCCCGACACCACACATCACTTTCCCCTTTTGTTGCTCGACTCTGTAGAGTTACCATCGAGTGCCGAGGGTGGAACCTCGTACATCACTCCTGATGAGATCTCTGTAGTGTAGCTATCTAGTCGTGGTCATTGAGGGTGATTTTCCTCCTTAACCACTTCCATTATGGCTCTGTCGTGCAACCCCTCAAGTGTGAACCTCGAGGGTGGATCCTCTTACGTTCACCTTGATGACAACATCGAGTGGAATTCACCGGGGGTGATTCCTCGGGTTTTCCCCTTGGTGTTAGACACACAGTTACTATGGTTACTATGACTTTGCACTGAGCCATGTTACTAAAGACGGGTCGGCCCTGAGGGGTACCCGCGCGAGCATAATAGCGAGTGATGTGGAGTCGGGTTGACCTGGAAGGTGCCTGCGAGATACTTACGAGGCGTGGCCGGGCATTCTTAGCCCTTGCCGCAAGTACTCAAGATGGGGCGATGGGGTCACATCGATCGTGAGTCTCTGCTCGTTACTGCTTGCTCCTAATCCACTACGGTTTGGATATTTGATCCGAGGGGCCTCTGGCCTGGCAGCACTAACCATCACGTGGGCATTGTATGGGCGTTCTGCATCGTATACATCAGCCGAAGCTTAATAGACGCCAGCGACTGAGCGGCGCGCGCCGGGTTGGACTGCGTAAGCTCCTGCCTTGTTGAAGGAGGTAGCTAGGTCTGCTCACCGGCCGCATACGCAACATGTAGGAGTTCCCGGGGAGATGGACCATGACCCCTGGGGGCATAGGTTTAGTCCGGCGTGCTAGCCTCTCTATTAAGCCTACGTCGGGTTGCGGCGTATTGTTTGGCCGAGGCCGGGCATGACCCAGGAAAGTGTGTCCGTACAGAGTTAATCGAGCATGGTGGGTAAGTTGGTGCACCCCTGCAGGGAAGAAAACATCTATCGATACCCTGTCCTATGGTAACGGACACTTGGAGTTGTATCCCAATCGATACAATTAAAACTGGATACTTGTGATGAGAAATGGATATGAGTAATGGATATGAGAAATGGATATGAGTCATGGTTATGATGAATGGATAGTATGGCTCTGGGATTGCTTTCTTGCAGGGAGTCGAGAAAGGATCTCTGGCCAAGGTTGATAACACTACTGCTACTTTACTTTATGCTACTCTACTCCCTCCTATTGCTGCAAGATGGTGGTTTCCAGAAGATGCTAGTCATCGATAGGACTAGGCCTTTCCTCTATTCTGGCATTCTGCAGTTTAGTCCACAGATACAGCCCTTTTCCTTTGATACAGATGCATACTTAGTTTAGATTTGATGTAAGTCTTGCAAGTACTTTGGATGAGTACTCACGGTTGCTTTGCTACCTCTTTTCCCCCATACCCGATTGTTGCGACGAGATGACGGATCCCAGGAGCTAGACGACACCACTGATGACTACTACTACCCCGAGGATGCCTACTACTACTACTACGTGAAGACCGCCGACGACCAGGAGTAGTAAGGAGGCTCCCAGGCAGGAGGCCTTGCCTTTTCGATCGATGTTGCTTTTGTGCTAGCCTTCTTAAGGCAAACTTGTTTAACTCATGACTGTGCTCAGATAATGTTGCTTCCGCTGACTCTTGTGTATTCGAGCTTATGTATTCGATCCCTCGAGGCCCATGGCTTGTTATATAAAGCTTGTATTATTTTCAATTTGTTTCTAGAGTTGTGTTGTGATATCTTCCCGTGAGTCCTTGATCTTGATCATACACATTTGCGTGTATGATTAGTGTACGCTTGAATCGAGGGCGTCACAATGGAGGAAGGTTGATGATGACAATGGCGATGGATTCCCCTCTCCGTATCCCCGAACGAACTCCAGATCAGCCCCCCCGAGGGAGATTAGGGCTTGGCAGCGGCTCCGTATCGTAAAACGCGATGAATCCTTCTCTCTGATTTTTTCTCCCCGAACGTGAATATATAGAGTTGGAGTTGAGGTCGGTGGAGCCACAAGGGGCCCACGAGACAGGGGGCGTGCCCCCACCCTCGTGGACAGGGTGTGGGCCCCCTGGTGTTGTTTCTTTCACCAGTATTTTTTATTTATTCCAAAATGTGTCTCCGTTGATTTTCATGTCATTTCGAGAACTTTTATTTCTGCACAAAAATAACACCATGGCAATTCTACTGAAAACAGCATCAATCCGGGTTAGTTACATTCAAATCATGCAAGTTAGAGTCCAAAACAAGGTCAAAAGTGTTTGGAAAAGTAGATACGATGGAGACGTATCAGGACCATTTATCTACAACAACATAGAGATGCAAAATACTATCAGGTACTAAGTTCATGATAAATTAAAGTTTAATTAATCATATTACTTAAGAACTCCCACTTAGATAGACATCCCTCTAGCCATCTAAATGATCACGCGATCCATATCAACTAACCCATGTCCGATCATCACGTGAGATGGAGTAGTTTTCGATGGTGAACATCACTATGTTGATCATATCTACTATATGATTCACGTTCGACCCTTCGGTCTCAGTGTTCCGAGGCCATATCTGCATATGCTAGGCTCGTCAAGTTTAACCTGAGTATTCTGCTTGTGCAAAACTGGCTTGCACTCGTTGTATGTAAATGTAGAGCTTATCACTCCCGATCATCATGTGGTGTCTCGGCACGACGAACTGTAGTAACGGTGCATACTCAGCGAGAACACTTGTACCTTGAAATTTAGTGAGAGATCATCTTATAATGCTACCGCCGTACTAAGCAAAATAAGATGCATAAAAGAGAAACATCACATGTAATCAAAATAAGTGATATGATATGGCCATCACCATCTTGTGCCATTGATCTGCATCTCCAGAGCACCGTCATGATCACCATCGTCACCGGCTTGACACCTTGATCTCCATCGTAGCATCGTTGTCATCTCGCCAACTATTGCTTCTATGACTATCGCTACCGCTCAGTGATAAAGTAAAGCAATTACATGGCGATTGCATTTCATACAATAAAGCAACAACCATATGGCTCCTACCAGTTGCCGATAACTATTACAAAACATGATCATCTCATACAACAATTTATATCATCACGTTTTGACCATATCACATCACAACATGCCCTGCAAAAACAAGTTAGACGTCCTCTACATTGTTGTTGCAAGTTTTACGTGGCTGCTATAGGCTTCTAGCAAGAACCGTTCTTACCTACGCACCAAAACCACAACGATTTTTCGTTAAGTGTGTTGTTTTAACCTTCAACAAGGACCGGGCGTAGTCAAACTCAATTCAATTAAAGCTGGAGAAACAGACACCTGCTAGCCACCTGTGTGCGAAGCACGTCGGTAGAACCAGTCTCATGAACGCGGTCATGTAATGTCGGTCTGGGCCGCTTCATCCAACAATACCGTTGAATCAAAGTAAGTCGTTGCTGGTAAGCAGTATGACTATTATCGCCCACAACTCATTGTGTTCTACTCGTGCATATAACATCTACGCATAGACCTGGCTCGGATGCCACCGCTAGGGAACGCAGTATTTCAAAAAAATTCCTATGATCACGCAAAATCTATCTAGGAGATGCATAGCAACGAGAGGGGAGAGTGTGTCTACGTACCCTCGTAGACCGAAAGCGGAAGCGTTTACTAACGCGGTTGATGTAGTCGAACGTCTTCACGATCCAACCGATCCAAGTACCAAACGTACGGCACCTCCGCGATCAGCACAAGTTCAGCTCGGTGACGTCCCTTGAGATCTTGATCCTGTTGAGGCCGAGGGAGAGTTTCATTAGCATGACGGCGTGGTGACGGTGATGATGAAGTTTACCGGCGCAGGGCTTCGCCTAAGCACTACGACGATATGACCGAGGTGTGTAACTGTGGAGGGGGCAAATCACACGGCTAAGAGAAATTTTGGTGTGCCTTTGAGGTGCCCCCTCCCACGTATATAAAGTGGGGAGGAGAGGAGGCCGGCCATAGGGCGGAGTCCTACTTGGACTCCCGGTCCAAGTAGGATTCGGCCCCCCTTTCCTATTCCAACTAGGAGAAGGAGGGAAGGGGAAGGAGGGAAGAAGGAAGGAGGGGGCGCCACCCCCTCCTAGTCCATTTTGGAGCAGCCCATGGGGGGCGCGCGACCACCCATTGAGGCCCCTCTCTACTTTCCCCTAAAACCCATTAAGGCCCATTACTCTCCCTGGGGGTTCCGGTAACCTCCCGGTACTCCAGAAAATACCCGAAACACTTCAAAACCATTCCGGTGTCCGAATATAACATTCCAATATAACGATCTTTATGTCTTGACCATTTCAAGACTCCTCGTCGTGTCCGTGATCTCATCCGAGACACCGAACAAACTTCGGTTCATCAAAACACATAACTCATAATACAAATCGTCATCGAACGTTAAGCGTGCGGACCCTACGGGTTCGAGAACTATGTAGACATGACCGAGACACATCTCCAGTCAATAACCAATAGGGGAACCTGGATGCTCATATTGGCTCCTGCATATTCTATGAAGATCTTTATCGGTCAAACCGCATAACAACATACGTTGTTCCCTTTGTCATCGGTATGTTACTTGCCCGAGATTCATTCATTGGTATCATCATACCTAGTTCAATCTTGTCACCGGCAAGTCTCTTTACTCGTTCCATAATGCATCATCTGGTGACTAACTCATTAGTCACATTGCTTGCAAGCCTCATAGTGACGTGCATTACTGAGAGGGCCCAGAGATGCCTCTCCGATACACGGGTGACAAATCCTAATATCGATCTATGCCAACTCAACAAACACCATCAAATACACTTGTGGGGCATCTTTATAATCACCCAGTTACGTTGTGACGTTTGATAGCATACAAGGTGTTCCTCCTAAAGGAAATATGCCCTAAAGGCAATAATAAAGTTGTTATTTATATTTCCTTATATCATGATAAATGTTTATTATTCATGCTAGAATTGTATTACCCGGAAACTTAGTACAAGTGTGAATACATAGACAAACAGAGTGTCACTAGTATGCCTCTACTTGACTAGCTCGTTAATCAAAGATGGTTAAGTTTCCTAACCATAGACATGTGTTGTCATTTGACGAACAGGATCACATCACTAGAGAATGATGTGATGGGCAAGACCCATCCATTAGCTTAGCATAATGATCATTTATTTTATTTCTATTGCTTTCTCCATAACTTATACATGTTCCTATGACTATGAGATTATGCAGCTCCCGAATACCGGAGGAACACTTAGTGTTCTATCAAACATCACAACGTAACTGGGTGATTATAAAGATACTCTACAGGTGTCTCCGATGGTGTTTGTTGAGTTGGGATAGATCAAGATGAGGATTTGTCACTCCGATTGTCGAAAAGGTATCTCTGGGCTCTCTCGGTAATGCACATCACTATAAGCCTTGCAAGCAATGTGACTAATGAGTTAGTTGCGGGATGTTGCATTACGGAACGAGTAAAGAGACTTGTCGGTAACGAGATTGAACTAGGTATGATGATACCGACGACCGAATTTTGGGCAAGTAACATACTGATGACAAAGGGAACAACGTATGATGTTATGCGGTTTGACCGATAAAGATCTTCATAGAATATGTAGGGACCAATATGAGCATACAGGTTCCGCTATTGGTTATTGACCGGAGATGAGTCTCGGTCATGTCTACATAGTTCTCAAACCCGAAGGGTCCGCACGCTTAACGTTTGATGATGATATGTATTGTGAGTTATGTGATTTGATGTACCAAAGGATGTTTGGAGTCTCAGATGTGATCACTGACATGAAGAGGAGTCTTGAAATGGTCGAGACATGAAGATTGGTATATTGGAAGGTTATGCTTGGACACCGGAAAGGTTTCAGATAGGTTCAGGCATTTTCTGGAGTACGGGGGGTTACCGGAACCCCCGGGGGGTTAATGGGCCTTCATGGGCTTTAGTGGAAGAGAGAGGAGGCAGCCAAGAGGAGGGGTGCGCCCCTCCAAACCCAATCCGAATTGGGGAGGGGGCCGCCCCCTTTCCTTCTTCCCCTCTTCCCTTTCCTTCCCCTCCTAGTTGGACTAGGAAAGGGGGAACCTACTCCTAGTAGGAGTCGGATTCCCCCCTTGGGGCGCTCTCTTTGAGGCCGGCCGGCCCCTCCTCCACTCCTTTATATACGTGGGAGGGGGCACCCCATAGACACACAAGTTGATTTCTTAGCCGTGTGCGGTGCCCCCCTCCACAGATTGGCACCTCATTCATATTGTCGTATTGCTTAGGCGAAGCCCTACGTCGGTAACTTCATCATCACCGTCAACACGTTGTCATGCTGACGAAACTCTCCCTCGGCCTTAGCTGGATCTAGAGTTTGAGGGACGTCACCGAGCTGAACGTGTGCAGATCGCGGAGGTGCCATGCGTTCGGTACTTGGATCGCTTGGATCGCGAAGACGTTCAACTACATCAACCGTGTTACTAAATGCTTCCGCTTGAGGTCTACGAGGGTACGTAGACACACTCTCCCCTCTCATTGATATGCATCTCCTAGATAGATCTTGCGTGATTGTAGGAATTTTTTTTTGAAATACTGCATTCCCCAACAGAGGCATCCGAGCCATGTCTATGCGTAGATGTTATATGCACGAGTAAAACACAAAGGAGTTGTGGGCGTGGGTATATACATATTACTTTCCGTCACTTGTTGCTTCTTGATTCGGCGGTATTGTTGGATGAAGCGGCCTGGATCGACATTACATGACCGTGTTCATGAGACTGGTTCTAGCGACGTACTTTGCACACAAGTGGCTGGCGGGTGTCAGTTTCTCCAACTTTAGTTGAATCGGATTCAATGAACAAGGTTCTTTCTGAAGATCAAAAAGCAATCACTATACCGCATTGTGATTTTTGATGCGTAGGTAACAACGGTTCTTGCTAAGCCCGTAGTAGCCACGTAAAACTTGCAACAACAAAGTAGAGGACGTCTAACTTGTTTTTGCAGGGCATGTTGTGATGTGATATGGTCAAGACGTGATTGTATAAATTGTTGTATGAGATGATCATGTTTTGTAACACAGTTATCGGCAACTGTCAGGAGCCATATGGTTGTCGCTTTATTGTATGAAATTCAATCGCCATGTAATTGTTTTACTTTAATTATCACTAAGCGGTTGCGATAGTCATGGAAGTAATAGTTGGCGAGACGACAACGATGCTACGATGGGGATCAAGGTGTCAAGCCGGCGACAATGGTGATCATGACGGTGCTTTGAATATGGAGAACAAAGGCACAAGATGATGATGCCCATATCGTATCACTTATATTGATTGCATGTGGTGTTTATCCTTTATGCATCTTATTTTGCTTAGTACGACGGTAGCATTATAAGATGATATCTCACTAAATTTCAAGGTATAAGTGTTCTCCCTGAGTATGCACCATTGCTAAAGTTCATCGTGCCGAGACACCACGTGATGATCGGGTGTGATAAGCTCTACGTTCACATATAACGGGTGCAAGACAGTTTTGCACAAGCAGAATACTCGGGTTAAACTTGACGAGCCTAGCATATGCAGATATGGCCTCGGAACACTAAGACCGAAAGGTCGAGCATGAATCATATAGTAGATATGATCAACATAGTGATGTTCACCATTGAAGACTACTCCATCTCACGTGATGATCAGACATGGTTTAGTTGATATGGATCGCGTGATCACTTAGATGATTAGAGGGATGTCTATCTAAGTGGAGTTCTTAAGTAATATGATTAACTGAACTTCAATTTATCATGAACTTAGTACCTGATAGTATTTTGCATGTCTATGTTGTTGTAGATAAATGGCCCGTGATGTTGTTCCATTGAATTTTAATGCGTTCCTAGAGAAAGCTAAGTTGAAAGATGATGGTAGAAACAACATGGATTGGGTCCATAACCTGAGGATTATCCTCATTGCTGCACAGAAGAAGTACGTCCTGGAAGCACCGCTAGGTGCCAAACCCGCTGCAGGAGCAACTCCAGATGTTATGAACACCTATCAGAGCAAAGCTGATGACTACTCGATAGTTCAGCGTGCGATGCTTTACGGCTTAGAACCGGGACTTCAACACCGTTTTGAACGTCATGGATCATATGAGATGTTCCAGGAGTTGAAGTTAATATTTCAAGAAAATGCCCGGATTGTGAAATATGAAGTCTCCAATAAGTTCTACAGCTTCAAAATGGAGGAGAACAGTTGTGTCAGTGAGCACATACTCAGAATGTCTGGGTACCACAATCACTTGACTCAGCTGGGAGTTGATCTTCCGGTTGATAGTGTCATTGACAGAGTTCTTCAATCACTGCCACCAAGCTACAAAAGCTTCGTGATGAATTATAATATGCAAGGGATGGATAAGACAATTCTCGAGCTCTTCGCAATGCTAAAGGCTGCGGAGGTAGAAATCAAGAAGGAGCATCAAGTGTTGATGGTCAATAAGACCACCAGTTTCAGGAAAAAGGGCAAAGGGAACAAGGAGAACTTCAAGAAGAACGGCAAGCAAGTTGCTGCTCAACTGAAGGAGCCCAAGTCTGGACCTAAGCCTGAGTCTGAGTGCTTCTACTACAAAGGGACTGGTCACTGGAAGTGGAATTGCCCCAAGTATTTGGCGGATAAGAAGGATGGCAAAGTGAAAGGTATATTTCATATACATGTTATTGATGTGTACCTTACTAATACTCGCAGTAGCGCCTGGGTATTTGATACTGGTTCTGTTGCTAATATTTGCAACTCAAAACAGGGGCTACGGATTAAGCGAAGATTGGCTAAGGATGAGGTGACGATGCGCGTGCGAAATGGTTCCAAAGTCGATGTGATCGCTGTCGGCACGCTACCTCTACATCTACCTTCGGGATTAGTTTTAGACTTGAATAATTGTTATTTGGTGCCACGTTAGGCATGAACATTATATCTGGATCTTGTTTCATGCAAGACGGTTATTCATTTAAATCAGAGAATAATGGTTGTTCTATTTATATGGGTAATATCTTTTATGGTCATGCACCCTTGATGAGTGGTCTATTTTTACTAAATCTTGATAGTAGTGATACACATATTCAAATAATTGAAGCCAAAAGATATAAGTTTAATAATGATAGTGCAACTTATTTGTGGCACTGCCGTTTAGGTCATATTGGTGTAAAGCGCATGAAGAAACTCCATGTTGATGGGCTTTTGGAATCACTTGAT
This sequence comes from Triticum urartu, assembly GCF_056163025.1. NCBI lineage: Eukaryota > Viridiplantae > Streptophyta > Magnoliopsida > Poales > Poaceae > Triticum > Triticum urartu. The sequence goes on along the minus strand of NC_141876.1, from coordinate 115,801,076 downwards.
TATGAATCACTTGATGCTTGCGAACCATGCCTCATGGGCAAGATGACTAAGACTCCGTTCTCCGGAACAATGGAACGAGCAACAGACTTATTGGAAATAATACATAATGATGTATGCGGTCCGATGAGTGTTGATGGTCGCGGCGGGTATCGTTATTTTCTGACCTTCACAGATGATTTGAGCAGATATGGGTATGTCTACTTGATGAAACATAAGTCTGAAACATTTGAAATGTTAAAAGAATTTCAGAGTGAAGTGGAAAATCATCGCAAGAAGAAAATAAAGTTTCTACGATCTGATCGTGGAGGAGAATATTTGAGTTACGATTTTGGTCTTCATTTGAAACAATGCGGAATAGTTTCGCAACTCACGCCACCTGGAACACCACGGCGTAATGGTGTGTCCGAACGTCATAACCGCACGTTATTAGATATGGTGCGATCTATGATGTCTCTTACTGATTTATCGCTATCGTTTTGGGGTTATGCTTTAGAGACGGCTGCATTCACGTTAAATAGGGCACCATCTAAATCCGTTGAGATGACACCATATGAACTGTGGTTTGGCAAGAAACCCAAGTTGTCATTTCTTAAAGTTTGGGGCTGCGATGCTTATGTGAAAAGCTTCAACCTGATAAGCTCGAACACAAATCGGAGAAATGTGTCTTCACAGGATACCCAAAGGAGACTGTTGGGTACACCTTCTATCATAGATCCGAAGGCACGATATTGGTTGCTAAGAATGGATCCTTTCTAGAGAAGGAGTTTCTCTCGAAAGAAGTGAGTGGGAGGAAAGTGGAACTTGATGAGGTAATTGTACCTGCTCCCTTCCTGGAAAGTATTTCATCACAGAAATCAGTTCCAGTGATTCCTACACCAATTAGTGAGGAAGCTAATGATGATGATCATGAAACTTCTGATCAAGTTACTACCGAACCTCGGAGGTTAATCAGATTAAGATCCACACCAGAGTGGTACGGTAATCCTGTTCTGGAAGTCATGTTACTTAACCATGATGAACCTACAAACTATGAGGAAGTGATGATGAGCCCAGATTCTACAAAATGGCTTGAGGCCATGAAATCTGAGATGGGATCCATGTATGGAAACAAAGTATGGACTTTGGTTGACTTGCCCAATGATCGGCAAGCCATAGAGAATAAATGGATCTTCAAGAAGAAGACTAACGCCGACGGTATTATTATTGTCTACAAAGCTCGACTTGTTGCAAAACGTTTTCGACAAGTTCAAGGTGTTGACTACGATGATACCTTCTCACCCATAGCAATGCTTAAATCCGTCTGAATCATGTTAGCAATTGCCACATTTTATGATTATGAAATTTGGCAAATGGATGTCAAAACTGCATTCCTTAATGGATATCTTAAAGAAGAGTTGTATATGATTCAACAAGAAGATTTTGTCAATCCAAAAGGTGCTAAGAAAGTGTGTAAGCTCCAGCGATCCATTTATGGGCTGGTGGAAGCATCTTGGAGTTGGAATATACGCTTTAATAGTGTGATCAAAGCATATGGTTTTATACAGACTTTTGGAGAAGCCTGTATTAACAAGAAAGTGAGTGGGAGCTCTGTAGCATTTCTGATATTATATGTGGATGACATATTGTTGATTGGAAATGATATTGAATTTCTGAATAGCATAAAAGGATACTTGAATAAGAATTTTTCAATGAAAGATATCGGTGAATCTGCTTATATATTGGGCATCAAGATCTATAGAGATAGATCAAGATGCTTAATTGGACTTTCACAAAGCACATACCTTGATAAAGTTTTGAAGAAGTGCAAAATGAATCAAGCAAAGAAAGGGTTCTTGCCTGTGTTACAAGGTGTGACATTGAGTCAGACTCAATGCCCGACCACCGCACAAGATAGAGATAAAATGAAAGTCATTCCCTATGCCTCGGCCAAAGGTTCTATCATGTATGAAATGTTGTGTACTAGACCTATTATGTACCCCACCATGAGTTTGGCAGGGAGGTACCAAAGTAATCCAGGAGTGGATCACTGGACAGCGGTCAAGAACATCCTGAAATACCTGAAAAGGACTAAGGATATGTTTCTCTTGTATGGAGGTGACAAGGAGCTCATCGTAAACGGTTACGTCGATGCAAGATTTGACACTGATCCGGATGACTCTAAGTCACAAACCGGATACGAATTTTTATTGAATGGTGGAGCTATCAGTTGGTGCAGTTCTAAGCAGAGCATCATGGCGGGATCTACGTGTGAAGCAGAATATATAGCTGCTTTGGAAGTAGCAAATGAAGGCGTCTGGATGAAGGAGTTCATATCCGATGTAGGTGTCATACCTAGTGCATCAGGTCCAATGAAAATCTTTTGTGACAATACTGGTGCAATTGCCTTGGCAAAGGAATCCAGATTTCACAACAGAACCAAGCACATCAAGAGACGCTTCAATTCCATCCGCAATCATGTCAAGGAGGGAGACATAGAGATTTGCAAGATACATACGGATCTGAATATTGCAGACCGGTTGACTAAGCCTCTCTCACAAGCAAAACATGATTAGCACCAAGACTCCATGGGTGTTAGAATCATTACTATGTAATGTAGATTATTGACTCTAGTGCAAGTGGGAGACTGAAGGAAATATGCCCTGGAGGCAATAATAAAGTTGTTATTTATATTTCCTTATATCATGATAAATGTTTATTATTCATGCTAGAATTGTATTAACCGAAAACTTAGTACATGTATGAATACATAGACAAACAGAGTGTCACGAGTATGCTGACTAGCTCGTTAATCAAAGATGGTTAATTTTCCTAACCATAGACATGAGTTGTCATTTGATAAACGGGATCACATCATTAGAGAATGATGTGATTGACATGACCCATCCATTAGCTTAGCACTATGATTGTTTAGTTTATTGCTATTGCTTTCTCCATAACTTATACATGTTCCTATGACTATGAGATTATGCAACTCCCGAATACCGGAGGAACACTTAGTGTGCTATCAAACATCACAATGTAACTGGGTGATTAAAAAGATGTTGTACAGGTGTCCCCGATGGTCTTTGTTGAGTTGGCATAGATTGAGATTAGGATTTGTCACTCCGATTGTCGGAGAGGTATCTCTGGGCCCTCTCGGTAATGCACATCACCATAAGCCTTGCAAGAAATGTGCCTAATGAGTTAGTTGCAGGATGTTGCATTACAGAATGAGTGAAGAGACTTGCCGGTGACGAGATTGAACTAGGTATGATGATACCGACGATCGAATCTCGGGCAAGTAACATACCGCTGACAAAGGGAACAACGTATGTTGTTATGCGGTTTGACCGATAAAGATCTTCATAGAATATATAGGAACCAATATGAGCATACAGGTTCCGCTATTGGTTATTGACCGGAGATGAGTCTCGGTCATGTCTACATAGTTCTCGAACCCATAGGGTCCGCACGCTTAACGTTCGATGACGATATGTATTGTGAGTTATGTGATTTGATGTACCGAAGGTTGTTCAGGGTCTCGGATGTGATCACGGACATGACGAGGAGTCTCAAAATGATCGAGACATGAAGATTGATATATTGCAAGGTTATGTTTGGACACTGAAAAGGTTTCGGATAGGTTCAGACATTTTCCGGAGTACCGGGGGGTTACCGGAACCCCCTGGGGGGTTAATGGGACTTCATGAGCTTTAGTGGAAGAGAGAGGAGGCGGAAAATAGGAGGGGCGCCCCCCCAGCCCAGTCCGAATTGGGGAGGGGGGCCAGCCCCCTTTCCTTCCCCCTCCTAGTTGGACTAGGAAAGGGGGTACCTACTCCTAGTAGGAGTTGGATTCCCCCCTTGGGGAGCGCCCTATGAGGACGGCCGGGCCCCTCCTCCACTCCTTTATATACGTGGGAGGGGGCACCCCATAGACACACAAGTTGATTTCTTAGCCGTGTGCGGTGCCCCCTCCATAGATTTCCACCTCGGTCATATTGTCGTAGTGCTTAGGCGAAGCCCTGCGTCGGTAACTTCATCATCACCGTCAACACGCCGTCATGCTGACCAAACTCTCCCTCAGGTGGATCTAGAGTTCGAGGGACATCACTCAGATGAACGTGTGCAGATCGCGGAGGTGCCGTGCGTTCGGTACTTGGATCGGTTGGATCGCGAAGATGTTCGATTACATCAACCGCATTACTAAGCGCTTCCGCTTTCGGTCTACGAGGGAACGTAGACACACTCCCCCCTCTCGTTGCTATGCATCTCCTAGATAGATCTTGCGTGATCATAGGATTTTTTTTTTGAAATACTGCATTCCCCAACACCTCTGGTATTCGGGAGTTGCATAATCTCATAATCTAAGGAACATGTATAAGTCATGAAGGAAGCAACCACAGAAAAACTAAACGATCATTATGCTAAGCTAACAGATGGGTCTTGTCCATCACATCATTCTCTAATGATGTGATCCCGTTCATCAAATGACAACACATGTCTATGGCTAGGAAACTTAACCAGCTTTGATTTAACGAGCTAGTCAAGTAGAAGCATACTAGGGACACTCTATTTGTCTATGTATCCACACATGTACTAAGTTTCCGGTTAATACAATTCTAGAATGAATACTAAACATTTATAATGATAGAAGGAAATATAAATAATAACTTTATTATTGCCTCTACAACATATTTCCTTCATGGTTGTGGTTTCCTGACCATGGACATTGGATGTCGTTGAGAACGGGATCACATCATTAGGAGAATGATGTGATTGACAAGACCCAATCCTAAGCATAACACAAGATCGTGTACTTCATTTGCTAGAGATTTTCTAATGTCAAGTATCATTTCCTTCGACCATGAGACTGTGCAACTCCCGGATACTGTAGGAATGCTTTGGGTGTATCAAACGTCACAACATAACTGGGTGGCTATAAAGTAACGCTACAAGTATCTCCGAAAGTGTCTGTTGGGTTGGCACGAAGCGAGACTGGGATTTGTCACTCCGTATCACGAAGAGGTATCTCTGGGACCACTCGGTAATGCATCATTATAACGAGCTCAGTGTGACTAAGGAGTTAGCCATGGGATCATGCGTTATGGAACGAGTAAAGAGACTTGCCAGTAACGAGATTGAACATGGTATGGGGATACCGAAGATCGAATCTCGGGCACGTAATATACCGATGGACAAAGGGAATTGTAGATTGATTGAATCCCCGACATCATGGTTCATCCGATGAGATCGTCGTGGAACATGTGGGAGCCAACATGGTGTTGAGGAACGTAGTATTTCAAAAAATTTGCCTACGATCACACAAGATCTATCTAGGAGAAGCATAGCAACGAGCGGGGAGAGTGTGTCCACGTACCCTCGTAGACCGAAAGCGGAAGCGTTTATGAACGCAGTTGATGTAGTCGAACATCTTCGCGATCCAACCTATCCAAGTACCAACGTACGGTACCTCCGCGATCTGCACACGTTCAGCTCGGCGACATCCCTCAAACTCTTGATCCAGTTGAGGCCGAGGGAGAGTTCCGTCTGCACGAGGGCGTGGTGACGGTGATGATGAAGTTACCCGCGCAGGGCTTCGCCAAAGCACTACGACGATATGAACGAGGTGTGTAACTGTGGAGGGGGCACCTCACACGGCTAAAAGATCAACTTGTGTGTCTTTCGGGTGCCCCTGCCTCCGTATATAAAGGAGGGAGAGGGCGAGGCATCCGGCCCTAGGGGGGCGCGCCAAGGTGTGGAGTCCTACTAGGACTCCCTAGTCCTAGTAGGATTTCACCTCCCACACGGAGTAGGAAAGGGGGAAGGGAGAATGAGAAGGAAAGGGGGCCGGCCCCCTTATCCTAGTCCTAATCGGCCTCCTGCCCAAGGGGGGGTGCACCAGCCCCTTGTGGGCTGGTGTGCTTCCCTCTTATGGCCCATAAGGCCCATAACTTCTCCCGGGGGGTTTTGGTAACCTCCTGGTGCTCTAGAAAAATGCCTGAACCACTCGGAACCATTCCCATGTCCAAATGGGACCTTCCAATATATGAATCTTTACCTCTCAACCATTTCGAGACACCGAACAAACTTCGGTACATCAAGTCACATAACTCATAATACAAAATGTCATCGAACGTTAAGCGTGCGGACCCTACGAGTTCAAGAACTATGTAGACATGACCGAGACACATCTCCGGTCAATAACCAATAGCAGAACTTGGATGCTCATATTGGTTCCTACATATTCTAAGAATATCTTTATCGGTTAAACCGCATAAGAACATACGTTTGTTCCCTTTGTCATCGGTATGTTACTTGCCCGAGATTCGATCATCGGTATCATCATACCTAGTTCAATCTCGTTATTGGCAAGTCTCTTTACTCGTTCCGTAATGCCTCATCCCGTGACTAACTCATTATTCACATTGCTTGCAAGGCTCATAGTGATGTGCATTACCGAGAGGGCCCAGAGATACCTCTCCGATACACGGAGTGACAAATCCTAATCTCGATCTATGCCAACTCAACAAACACCATCGGAGACACCTATAGAGCATCTTTATAATCACCCAGTTACGTTGTGACGTTTGATAGCACACAAGGTGTTCCTTCGGTATTCGGAAGTTGCAAAATCTCATAGTCCAAGGAACATGTATAAGTCATGAAGAAAGCAATAGCAATATACTAAACGATCATAGTGCTAAGCTAACAGATGGGACTTGTCTGTGATCCCGTTCATCAAATGACAACACATGTCTATGGCTAGGAAACTTAACCAACTTTGATTAACGAGCTAGTCAAGTAGAGGCATACTAGGGATACTTTGTTTGTCTATGTATTCAGACATGTACTAAGTTTCTGGTTAATAAAATTCTAGCATGAATAATAAACATTTATCATGATATAAGGAAATATAAATAAAAACTTTATTATTGCCTCTAGGGCATATTTCCTTCAGTCTCCCACTTGCACTAGAGTCAATAATCTAGTTCACATCGTCATGTGATTTCACACCAATAGTTCACATCTTCATGTGAGTAATACCCAAAGGGTTTACTAGAGTCAATAATCTAGTTCACATCGCTATGTGATTAACACCCAAAGATTGATCATGTTTTGCTTGTGAGAGAAGTTTAGTCTATGGGTCTACAAAATTCAGATCCGTATGTATTTTACAAATTTGTATGTCTACAATACTCTGCACGGAGCTACTCTAGCTAATTGCTTCCACTTTCAATATGTATCTAGATCGAGACTTAAAGTCATCTAGATCGATGTCAAAAGCTTGCATCGGTAACTCTTTACGACAAACTCTTTTATCACCTCCATAAATGAGAAATATTTCCTTAGTCATCTGAGGATAATTTTGACCGCTATCCAGTGATCTACTCCTAGATCACTATTGTACTCCCTTGCCAAAATCATGTTAAGGTATACAATAGGTCAGGTACACAACATAGCATACTTTATAGAACCTATGACTAAGGCATAGGGAATGACTTTTCATTCTCTTTCTATTTTCTGCCGTGGTCGTTTTTTGAGTCTTTACTCAACTTCACACCTTGCAACACAAGCAAGAACTCCTTATTTGACTGATCCATTTTGATCTCCTTCAAAATCTTGTCAAGATATGTGTCCGTGTCAAAACCGGCGGATCTTGGGTAGGGGGTTCCGAACTGTGCGTCTAGGATCGATGGTAACAGGAGACAGGGGACACAATGTTTTACCCAAGTTCGGGCCCTCTCTATGGAGGTAATACCCTACGTCCTGCTTGATTGATCTTGATGAGTATGAGTATTACAAGAGTTGATCTACCACGAGATCGTAATGACTAAACCCTAAAAGTCTAGCCTGGCTATGATTATGGGGATTCGGCCTATCTACGGACCTAGCCCTCCGGTTTATATAGACACGGGTGGGATCTAGGGTTACACAAGGTCGGTTACAGAGAAAGGAATCTTCATAGTTGGTCGCCAAGCTTGCCTTCCACGCTCAGGAGAGTCCTATCCGGACACGGGTAGAGTCTTCGTATCTTCACGGCCCATTAGTCCGGCCCATATCCAATAGGTCGGACGCCCGAGGACACCTTAGTCCAGGACTCCCTTATAGCTGTTGAACCAGGCTTCAATGACGAGGTATCCGGCGCGCAGATTGTCTTCGGCATTGCAAGGCGGGTTCCCCTCTCCGAATACTCCAAGATAGTCTTCGTATAAAACGAATGTGTCCGGATCTGCAGCACGGGTACCACACACAACTGCAAAGCATATAATATTTCACAAGTCTCATCTGCTGACAAATTTTTGCAAGATGACGTCACGTCCGTTCGGTCACTATATCGAACCATTTTTATCCTCCGTTTCATGCTTCGAAATGCGGTTTCCATTGGCATGTCTTGTTGAAAGTGCAACTATCCCTAGGTGGTTTTGCTAATTCATAACAACATATAGCTCATTGAGCTAATGCTATTCCAAGATGATTATTTCAGGAAAGCTCAATGATTGGCATGGCATGGATGTGAAAGTGGAACTCTCAAAATGCTAAGGACAAAGGATTGGCTCAAGCTCAAAAGCTCAAGACTCTTCATTTTATATTTTAGTGATCCAAGATCACATTGAGTCTTTAGGAAAAGCCAATACTATCAAGGAGGGATGAGGTGTTGCTTAATGAGCCTCTTGCTTCATGTGCTTAGTGATATGCTCCAAAAACCCTCAACTACTTTCCCATATCCACATATGACCAAAACCCTAAGCCAAACTCGGTCCTACCGATTCTTCCTATCCGGCGCCACCGAGTTTCACTTGTCATAAGCCACTGCCAAACCCTAGCAATTCGGTTCTACCGATAGGGATCTCGGTCTCACCGAGATGGGATTGCAAACTCTCTGTTTCCCTTTCGTAACTTTTCGGTCTCACCGAAAGAGCAAATCGGTCCCACGGAGATTGCAATGTAAATTCAGTGTTTCCCCTTTGTAACTTTTCGGTCTCACCGAAAGAGCAAATCGGTCCCACCGAGTTTGCCTAACCAACTCTCTGGTTAGCTAATTACCAAATTCGGTCTCACCGAGTTTGTGTAATCGGTCTCACCGAGATTACGTTATGCCAAAACAATAACCATATGGTCCTACCGAGTTGCATGTCAGTCCCACCAAAAATCTCTAACGATCACTAGGTTTACATTTTCGGTCCAACCGAGTTTGTTGATTCGGTCCCACCGAGATTGGAAAACTGTGTGTAACGGTTGGATTTTGTGTGGAGGCTATATATACCCCTCCACCTCCTCTTCATTCGAAGTGAGAGCCATCAGAACACATACACAATTCCAACTCATATGTTCTAAGAGAGAACCACCTACTCATGTGTTGAGACCAAGATATTCCATTCCTACCATATGAATCTTGATCTCTAGCCTTCCCCAAGTTGCTTTCCACTCAAATCTTCTTACCACAAAATCCAAATTCTATGAGAGAGAGTTGAGTGTTGGGGAGACTATCATTTGAAGCACAAGAGCAAGGAGTTCATTACCTACACACCATTTGTTACTTCTTGGAGAGTAGTGTCTCCTAGATTGGCTAGGTGTCACTTGGGAGCCTCCGACAAGATTGTGGAGTTGAACCAAGGAGTTTGTAAGGGCAAGGAGATCGCCTACTTCGTGAAGATCTACCGCTAGTGAGGCAAGTCCTGTGTGGGCGATGGCCATGGTGGGATAGACAAGGTTGCTTCTTCGTGGACCCTTTGTGGGTGGTTGCTTCTTCGTGGACCCTTCGTGGGTGGAGCCCTTTGTGGACTCGCGCAACCGTTACCCTTTGTGGGTGGAGCCCTCCGTGGACTCTCGCAACCGTTACCCTTTGTGGGTTGAAGTCTCCATCAACGTGGATGTAGGATAGCACCACCTATTCGAACCACGGGAAAAACATCCGTGTCTCCAATTGCGTTTGAATTCTCCAAACCCTTCCCTTTACATTCTTGCAAGTTGCATGCTTTACTTTCCGCTGCCAATATACTCTTTGCATGCATGCTTGAATTGTGTGATGATTGCTTGACTTGTCCTAAAATAGCTAAAATCTGCCAAGAACTAAAATTGGGAAAAGGTTAAGTTTTTATTTGGTCAAGTAGTCTAATCACCCCCCTCTAGACATACTTTCGATCCTACAAGTGGTATCAGAGCTTTGGTCTCCATTTGCTTTGATCTCCATAGCTTTTGGTGGTCATAGCCTTGGTTTCACAACCTAGGAGAGTATGGCGTCAAGCGAGGGAAATTATCACCGTAGAGGTCCTTACTTTGATGGTACTAATTTTGCTAGTTGGAAGCATAAAATGAAAATGCATATTTTTGGACATAACCCCGCCGTTTGGGCTATTGTGTGTGTTGGTTTGCAAGGTGACTTCTTTGATGGGAAAGAACCAAACCGTGAAGCTACCGCGGATGAGTTGAAGATGTTGCAATACAATGCTCAAGCTTGTGATATTCTCTTCAACGGATTGTGCCCCGAAGAATTCAACAAAATCAACCGTCTTGAGAATGCAAAGGAAATTTGGGACACTTTGATTGATATGCACGAAGGTACCGACTCCGTCAAGGAATCCAAGTTGGATATGCTTCAAAGTCAACTTGACAAGTTCAAGATGAAGGATGGTGAAGGTGTCGCTGAAATGTACTCTAGGCTTGCTCTCATCACAAATGAGATTGCCGGCTTAGGAAGTGAAGAGATGACCGATAGATTCATCATCAAGAAGATTCTAAGAGCCTTGGATGGAAAATATGATACCGTGTGCACATTGATCCAAATGATGCCCAATTACAAAGATCTCAAGCCAACGGAGGTGATTGGAAGAATTGTTGCTCATGAGATGTCACTTAAGGATAAAGAGGAACTTCACAACAAGTCAAGTGGTGCCTACAAAGCCTCATGTGAAGCCCCTACATCATCAAGTGAGAAACAAAACTTCAATGAAGAATTGAGCTTGATGGTGAAGAACTTCAACAAGTTCTACAAGAGTAGAAACAAATATAGAAGCTTCAAGTCAAGGTCCTACAATGACAAAAGATCTTCTAGTCGAGAGCGAAACTGCTACAGTTGTGGAAGACCCGGACACTATTCCAATGAGTGTATGGCTCCCTACAAGAGAAGAGAAGATTCTCCAAAAAGAAGAAGCAAAGAATCACCACCAAGAGAGAGAAGGAGTAGAGATGGTCGTTATGAACGAAGATACTAACAGAGAAGCAAGGATTCGGAAAGGAAGGAAAAATCATCAAAGAGCTACACAAAACGAAGACATCAAGCTCATGTTGGTGAATGGGTATCCGGCTCCGACTCCGACAGCCACTCCGAGAGAAGTTATCACTCCGACTCCGAAGATACTCAAGATGAAGGTGTTGCCGGTCTAGCACTTGTGTCAACCAACTCCTACAACATATTTGACTCACCAAATGAAGGAATTGGAAGATGCTTCATGGCCAAAGGTCCTAAGGTAACACACCCCGAGTATGTTGATTTCAATAGTGATGAAGATGACTTGTTAGGTGATGATTTGCTTGTTGACAATTCTAGTGATGAATACTATGATGAAACGTCAATTAATCATGCTAATCAAGATAAAACAAATGACAATGATAAGGAGAAGATTGAGGCTCTAACTAAAGAACTAAACACTCTTAAGTTAGCTCATGAAACTATCTTCGAAGATCATCGAGAACTTTTAAGAGCTCATGAGAAATTACGCTTTGAAAAGCTCAATCTTGAGCAAGAGCATGAGTTCTTAAAAGCAATCAATGATGATCTCCGCAAGAAAAGTTCTTCTTACATTGGCAAGCATTTACTCTTATCCACTTACATGCCTCAAGTCAAGTCTAGTAACAAGAACAAGAAAGATTCTTCCTCTAGTAGTAACAATGATCATGCTAAATCCAATATTGTTGCTTCTAGTAGTTCTCTTGATTCCACTAATGATTCTCTTAGCCAAGTTACACTTGAGCAAGAAAATAGCTTATTGAAGGGAATTATAGAGAAAGGAGTGTATAAAAGCCTTGCCGGGAGCAAGCAATTCGAGGAAATTGTGCGCAAGCAAGGAATGCACCGGAAGAATCAAGGTGTTGGTTTTGAACGAAAGTTCAATGCCAATGGAGTTGAGTGGGAAGAAGATCAATACCCCAAGACAAAGTTTGTTCCTCAACAAGAGAAGTATGATACTTCTTTCAAAGGGACACAAGCTCAAGATGATCTTCCACCACAAGACTACAAGCAAAAAGGCAAGGACAAGCTTCAAGAGGAAATTGACGCATTTGAAGAAGCTCCTAAGACCTTAGTCAAGTGGATTCCCAAGACTACTTCAAGTTCCACTTCATCAAGTACGACTACAACTCCAAGGATTCCCATCAAGATGATGTGGATCCAAAAGAAGAAGAACTAGAGAGTTCTTGAGGGTGACTCCGCCAACATACTTCACTCTTATCATTTTGGCAAGAACAAGTGCAATCAACTTCCACATCTTGCACTAGTTCAAGGAGTCACAAACCCTCTTGTTGGTAAGACAAGGGACAAGGTAACCTAAAAGTTTTCATGGACATCATCTTGTGTGTGCATCACTCTATGTCTATGGATATCCTTATTTGTTCCTTGTGGGACTAACCCATGTAGGTATTGAAAGTGCAATTCACTCAAATGGATAGCTCCAAGTGATCTACATCAACATTGAGCATCCACATCTTCAACATCTACATGAAGTCATCATCGACAAAACCCGAGGTTAGTTCATCCCTCTAAGGGGGGATATCACATCTAGGGGGAGCTTTACTCTAAGACTTGAGCTAAAGCAACACTAAAGATGTGAACACAACAATGCTTTATGTAAAAGTGGTAACCCCACTTGAGCTTAAACGATGAGTATGACCTATGATCAAGTGTTCTCACTTGACTCCTAAGTCAATATACTCATATATAGATGACCTTGTCATCGCAAATTGCTTGATAGATGCTAGAATTGGTTGTGCATGCCTTGTCACATATTTCATTTGCCATCTTATTGTGTGAGCATGCTGGTTGCATATTTTACTCATTCGAGGACATCCACTTGTTGCTTTGATTGTTTGGTTTTATTTCCTTTTGCCAAGTGGATGGACAAGAATGCCTAAGAACCTCCTCTAGCTATCTATGCTTTTCTCGTCTCAAACTCTATTCATGCTACATCACAAAATTTGATCAAGTCAGATTCGAACCACTCTGTGTGAGGAGCGCTCGGAGTCCCTGATTCATCATAGACTTAAACTTCCAAAACCTCTTTATGATTCTCAGTCTGACCGATACCCCACTTTTGGTCCTACCGAGATCATTAAGTTGATCTAGGTTTTCGATCTCGGTGCAACCGATTTGAACCTTTCGGTCACACCGAGTTTCAGTAACTGCTTGCAGTTATGAATCTCGGTGCCACCGAGTTGTTCCACTCGGTCACACCGACAGGGTCGGGCTATATATAGTCACGGGCAAAATTTTGGAAATTTCTCCGAACCCCTTCGCCCGCGCGATAGCCTGCTCTGCCAACGTGGTCTCCGGATCGTCTCCTCGCCGCCAGCCGCCTCCAGTCGCTGGTCTCCGTCGCCGTCAATGGGAATTCTACCCCACCGTTGCCGCCGTAGCGAGTCTCCGCCGAACTAGGGTATGGACCCGATCTTTGTGCTATTCTCCAATCTGATTCTTAGCACATTGTGATCATCATGATTCTTGCCATGATTGAAACACTCCTATCCAGTCAATGCGCTCGTAGATTAGGTTTGATTCGAAAATTTTAGGGTTAGGTTTTCGCCAAAACCATCTAGGACCCACCGAGTTGAAAAACTCAGTCCCACCGATTTGGCTTATGCCATTGCACAAGTGAGACTCGGTCTGACCGAGAATTACTTATCGGTGTGACCGATTTTGGAACTTTGTGAAACCCTAGCAGTCTCGGTGCCACCGAACTGTGACTCGGTCTGACCGAGTTCACTAGTTTAGGTGCCAAAACTGCTTCGGTATCACCGAGTTTAAAAAACGGTAGATCCGAGATGATTTCAGTGGGAAACTAAAACTAAGTTTTTGGATCATTCTTTTGCAAAAATCTCTGCATTTTGTGATGCTCATCCACTCTATCTCATCTATAAACTATTCACAGGGTCAGCAGTTAGCTTGTTCATCATGTCAGACCAGAGTGACAGCCAGAATGTGTCAGAACAGCAAGTGCACATGAGTGAGGGCACTAGTCCCTCCAGCTCTTTAGATGATGGCAGCAGAAGTACCCCAAGCAATCTGCCAAAAGCTGCCACTAGACAGAGGAAGAAGAGAACTTCTGATTCTGAAGATGAAGATTATGTGGCAGAGGAAGAGGCCACATCAAAGAGAGTTGAGCCAGCTCAAGGCACAAAGCCAGGACTGAAGATCAAAAGGCCAGCAGACAGGCAGCCTATGTCAAAGGCTAGAGCTTCAACTGAAAAACCTGCACCCAAAGAGCCAGTTGCTGCTGAAGGCAAGAAGAGGAAGGAAAGGGTCAAGAAGACCGTAGCCAGAGTGCTTGGAAAGGCTTCCATCATGGAAGAGGAAGAGGAAGAAGAGGTTGCTGCACCAGCACCTAAGGCACCCAAGCTAATGGGTGATGCTATCAAATCAGGGGCTACTGCATCTAAGCCCAAGGCTGCATCAAAGGTCAAGACAGCACCGAAGAGAAATACAAGGAGCATACCTGCAACTGAAAAAAACAAGGCCCCAGTGCCTGAAGCTACTGAAGAAGAGGATGAAGAGCAAGTTCTCAGAAAGATCAAGCCTGAGCGTCGATCTAGCACTATGCATTTTCTAGGAACTTTTTGGTAACTTGTTGCCAAAGGGGGAGAAAAATGTATAGATCATAGGCTTCAAGAGAGAGAGAGTGTTGCTTTTTTCTCTCTTGCTTTATTTGGTGGTTTTTCGAATTTGTTTGCTTTTGAGTGCTTGAGATACTACGTCATTATCTGTGAGACATTGATGATCATGTGTTTGATCATAAGCTACACTCAATGCTTGCTTAATGCTATTATCTTATCTATCTTATGTGATCATTCACTATTCTTGGTGATGAGTGCGTGTATTTCATTCTTATCATTTTAAGCGCTCCACCAAGATGTATGTGACATGAAAGAGTAACCCATGACTCTAACTCCTTGTGCATTTGCAGTCCAAAGCAAATTTTAAATATGCACAAATTTAGGGGGAGCTCTTACTTGTCACATACATCTCAAAGCGACGATATATTTCATGCTTATTATCATTTGTCGAAGCTTTGACCTATATGTTGTCATCAATTACCAAAAAGGGGGAGATTGAAAGTGCAACTATCCCTAGGTGGTTTTGGTAATTCATAACAACATATAGCTCATTGAGCTAATGCTATTCCAAGATGATTATTTCAGGAAAGCTCAATGATTGGCATGGCATGGATGTGAAAGTGGAACCCTCAAAATGCTAAGGACAAAGGATTGGCTCAAGCTCAAAAGCTCAAGACTCTTCATTTTATATTTTAGTGATCCAAGATCACATTGAGTCTTTAGGAAAAGCCAATACTATCAAGGAGGGATGAGGTGTTGCTTAATGAGCCTCTTGCTTCATGTGCTTAGTGATATGCTCCAAAAACCCTCAACTACTTTCCCATATCCACATATGACCAAAACCCTAAGCCAAACTCGGTCCTACCGATTCTTCCTATCCGGCGCCACCGAGTTTCACTTGTCATAAGCCACTGCCGAACCCTAGCAATTCGGTTCTACCGATAGGGATCTCGGTCTCACCGAGATGGGATTGCAAACTCTCTGTTTCCCTTTCGTAACTTTTTGGTCTCACCGAAAGAGCGAATTGGTCCCACCGAGATTGCAATGTAAATTCAGTGTTTCCCCTTTGTAACTTTTCGGTCTCACCGAAAGAGCAAATCGGTCCCACCGAGTTTGCCTGACCAACTCTCTGGTTAGCTAATTACCAAATTCGGTCTCACCGAGTTTGTGTAATCGGTCTCACCGAGATTACGTTATGCCCAAACCCTAACCATATCAGTCCTACCGAGTTGCATGTCATTCCCACCGAAAATCTCTAACGATCACTAGGTTTACATTTTCGGTCCGACCAAGTTTGTTGATTCGGTCCCACCGAGATTGGAAAACTGTGTGTAACGGTTGGATTTTGTGTGGAGGCTATATATACCCCTCCACCTCCTCTTCATTCGAAGTGAGAGCCATCAAAACACATACACAATTCCAACTCATATGTTCTGAGAGAGAACCACCTACTCATGTGTTGAGACCAAGATATTCCATTCCTACCATATGAATCTTGATCTCTAGCCTTCCCCAAGTTGCTTTCCACTCAAATCTTCTTTCCACAAAATCCAAATCCTATGAGAGAGAGTTGAGTGTTGGGGAGACTATCATTTGAAGCACAAGAGCAAGGAGTTCATTACCTACACACCATTTGTTACTTCTTGGAGAGTGGTGTCTCCTAGATTGGCTAGGTGTCACTTGGGAGCCTCCGACAAGATTGTGGAGTTGAACCAAGGAGTTTGTAAGGGCAAGGATATCGCCTACTTCGTGAAGATCTACCGCTAGTGAGGCAAGTCCTGTGTGGGCGATGGCCATGGTGGGATAGACAAGGTTGCTTCTTCGTGGACCCTTTGTGGGTGGTTGCTTCTTCGTGGACCCTTCGTGGGTGGAGCCCTTTGTGGACTCGCGCAACCGTTACCCTTTGTGGGTGGAGCCCTCCGTGGACTCTCGCAACCGTTACCCTTTGTGGGTTGAAGTCTCCATCAACGTGGATGTAGGATAGCACCACCTATCCGAACCACGGGAAAAACATCCGTGTCTCCAATTGCGTTTGAATTCTCCAAACCCTTCCCTTTACATTCTTGCAAGTTGCATGCTTTACTTTCCGCTGCCAATATACTCTTTGCATGCTTGCTTGAATTGTGTGATGATTGCTTGACTTGTCCTAAAATAGCTAAAATCTGCCAAGAACTAAAATTGGGAAAAGGTTAAGTTTTTATTTGGTCAAGTAGTCTAATCACCCCCCCTCTAGACATACTTTCGATCCTACACTTGTCAAAGCAGAGATCGTGTCCCCTTATTGCAGGATTTTCATCAATGCGGGCGTGGGTAACCCAACCATGCCGTTTACACAACCCTTGGGAATAGGCGAGTTTTAGGACGAGTGGGGAGGCGTTCGATATTCACTGCCTTTATAAGGGGATAAGGATCCCCCTTCTTCTCCCATGCCTTCTCTATTCCTCTGCGCTTCCACTCTTGAGCTCCAGCGCCCAAGGTCTCATCTTCTTCCCACTCGAGCAAGCAGTCAACCATGTCTGGATCTGGAGGTCAAGGCAAGTGGATGGTCTCCTCCGTCAAGGAGAAGGACATTACTGAGCTTCGGGCGGCCGGGTACCTGGTGAAGGAAATCGCCCACCGCCTTCCAGCCCAGGGGCAAGTCGTCCCCACACTGAAGCCCAATGAGAGGGTGGTATTCATTCCTCATTTCCTCCACGGGCTAGGGTTTCCACTCCACCCTTTCGTCCGTGGGCTGATGTACTATTACGGGATAGACTTCCATGATCTATCCCCGAACTCTTTCCTCAACATCTCGGCGTTCATCGTCGTGTGTGAGGCCTTCCTCCGCATTCAACCCCACTTCGGGCTATGGCTCAAGGTCTTCAACGTGAAGTCGAAGGTGGTGGATGGCCAGCATGCGGAGTGCGGAGGCGTCATTGTGAGTAAGATGACCAATGTCTCCTGGCCGAAAGGCACTTTCATGGAGGCTGTCAAGGAATGGCAGAAACTGTGGTTCTACATCACAGAACCCCGCGAGGCCACGTGGTCCGCGGCTGCCAAATTCAACCCCGGTGATCCGATGCGACTCACCTCCTGGGTTGAGAAGATCCCGAATTGAGCTTCATCAGACGAGCTGATAGCACTGCAGACGTGTATTCAAAGTATGGTGGATAAAGACGTCAAGCTCGTCGACGTAATCCAAGTGATGCTGGTTCGCCGGATCCTCCCCTGCCAAAGCCGAAAACGCCCCCTTTGGGAGTTCAATCCGAAGAGGCACCAGACCCTGGAGGGGCTTTTCGAAACAACTCACGAAGATGCCTAGAAGATGCTCTTCAAGGGCAACGAGATACTGCCAGCCACAAATTCGGACCGCGGGCACGACATTAACCACCCCGCTAGCGAGGTAAGTTTTCAACGCATCCTCTACTTGTTTGTTTCAAGGAGGATATCTGAACTTTTATTGTCATTGCTTCTTCAGGAATGGATGGAGAGGGCGAAGCGAATTCAGTGTCCGGTTCCGCTACCTGAGGAACCAGTCATCCCGCGTCTAGCGAAGATGCTGGTACCGGTGCCCTATAAGGCGCCGGAGAAGAAGGCCAAGGCCAATGAGGTCTGGAGCGGCCCCCGTCGCAAGGTCACTTCAGACGTGATGTCCGGAGACAAGACCGGTTCCTCCACCGCCGAAGACGACGACGAAGAGGAGGAGGAGGAGAGCGACTCTCCCCCTGATGGGGGGAGAAAGAAGAGGGCGGTCTCCACAAATCTGGAGGTGGAGGGGCCCAAGAGGGGGAAATGCCCCCTTGTGGATAACTTCGCATGGGACGTCGACAGCAGCCTGGAGCGAAACCCCCGGACTAAGCCCCTGGAAGCATCATGAGTACTAAGAACCCCCACTCGTTTATTTATCCGGCCTCTTCATTCTATGGCATTAATATGGTTAATCGTGTAGCAGTCCGGCCCATGACAGCCCCCAGCGATCCTCGTCAAGAGGCTCGTTGCATTCAAAGGCAATGGCTAGTGAGACACCACCGGTCGCTCACTCTCCCAAGGCCAAGGGAGACGAGGAGGTACTATCCCAAAGGACCTTCCCAGGCAAGGGAGAGGTTCAGGAGGCCATCGTGGTGGCGCCGGGAGGCAAGACCTCGGCTTCCGGACACATGGGGGAGTAGATCCCCATGGCGCCTAGGGGCCTCGATCAGTTCGGCCCCCAGCCGAATACGATTCCGGAGACCCATGCGGCTTCGGAATCCGGCGAGCAATCTCCTTCAAAAGAAGGGGTGTGCCTGTCCCACCGGTGACCTCTGTCCAACCAGAGGCACCGGATAATCTACTGAAAGCGCTACGAGGCGCTTCCATTGTGGAAGAGCGCCGTATCCTTATGGGTACGGTGATTGAGAAGGTTCAGTCCGTCAAGAGCGGACTGACCGAAGCCTGCAGCAGCCTGCCGACAGGTTTTGAGGTATGCGGCGTTTAACCGAAAAAATCCCAATATAGATAGTAGCCCCTGAGACACTGTTCGGTGTTTGGAAAGAAAAGCCGGACAGAGGATCAATGAAATTTCGCAGGAAACTAACTAAAATGTGGTTGATGTGAATAAGCAGGCTTCGCTGCTGGCCGCGACCTCTCACACTGCCGAAGTCTTTGGACTAAAGCAGAGAGTGGAGCGGGCTGAGGAGGAGCTCGGCCAAGCGAGGAAGCAGCTGGACGACCAGCAAGGTATGCAATGGATCGCTATATATTCGGAAAAAGTAAATGATGTATATTGACCGTAGTGTCATTATATGTATAGGGGCGATGACCGAGGTCGAGGCCTTGAAAAATGCCATGGCCGAAGCCGAGGGGAAAGTTGTTAAGGAGCAGGCCGCTCGTAAGAAGCTTAAGGCCCGGCTGAACGAGGTCCAGCAAGAGCTCCAGGATGCGGTGAAGAGGTACGAGGCCCTGGAGGGCGATGTTTCGGCTCGAGAGACCGAACTCTCCAAGGCTCGTCAAAGAACGGAAGCGGCCTGGGTTGAAGCCCAGGGTGCTCTCCAATAGATCCAGGAGGCTAGGAAGATTGCGGCGGGTAAGGCGTTTAGTATGCAAAGCAAGTATATGAAGAAGAAGTATTTCTTACTAACCTGGATTCGGAGTTCTCCAGGAGCCTTCGCAGATCTGCCGCGCAGTGTATCCGACGCCGCAGAGTTCTTCCGAGCCGAGGAAGGGAGCTCCATGGAGAAATTGTTCTGGTCGCAGTACCTTGCACCAGAGCATCTCGTGCCCTTCACCGATCAGCTAAAACAATTGGTGGAGCTGCATAGGGTGGCCGAACTAGCCATGAAGGATTTGATAATCCGGCTATGGCCTGCCGAAGCTATACCCGACAGCTACTTCGGGCTTGTGAAGCGGCTGGTGAACGCTTGTCCTCGGCTAGACGCCGTCAAGCGATCAGCATGTATTGAAGGTGCGCGCATGGCCTTCGCCCGCTGCAAGATGTGGTGGGTGAAGATGGACGCTGTCGAGCTGACCAAGGGGCCGCCAGAGGGCAAGGAGCACCACACACCCGAGCGCTATTTTGCAGATGTCCTAGAGGGGTCCCGTATTGTGGTGACGCAATGTGCACAGGACATTATCTTTGCATGAATGTATTCAAGTTCCTTCTACCTTGTATGATATAACAAAGTGGGTTTGTAATATAATGCTTGTTATGTTTTTAAATTTTACCTCCTGTGCGGCCGTGTTGTATTTAATCTGAGGGTTAACCAGTCGTCAGCTTCTGCCCCCACGTAGGTAGTACGGAGGTGTTCAGGATGGAATTTAACATTCTTGATCCAATTATATAGTCCTTGAAGGAGTTGTTTAGCGCAACAAACCACGCAATCAGACTATGCGGCTTTAACGCCCTCACTTAGCCATAGGAGTTTGACAATAAAAACATGGGTGCGGCCCCTAGTATCCGAACCAGAGTGCTATAAGCGTCTAATCGGGAAGTACCGATCCTTCATGTAATGCGGAAGAAATCTCCAACGATTTGCAACCTCCGAAGAGCTGACCGGATCTCGCTGCATCATGGTAGTCAGTTTTTGGCTTTCTCTACTGAGGTGCTCCTTTGGATAAACCAAGGCACAATCACCGTAGTTCTCCCTTTACTACCTTAGCCGATATAGCGGAATGTAAGGTAGCAAGCACAGGAGCCGGGCAACCCAACTATTGACCAAAGACATGATTTAGAGACAATGCATATAGTGCTAAATTCGGGGTGCCGAACTATACTTATAAATAGTGTTCAGACTTTTGTTGCCGTAGTGTGGGGTGTTGTGAAGCCCCTGGCAAACATCAAATGTACCAAAGTGTATGGGTGCTACCTAATACCCACAGGGGAGAAACAGAAGAAGAAAAAGAAAGAAAACAGAAAGGGTGCAAAGGTGATAAGCTGGGTCCTTAAAGCTCCAGCCACGAACTGTTTTCATTGTAATTTGATTAATACGTCGAGGTGCATTGAATACAAGTAGTGCGATAAGCAACAGGCTATTTAACATGCCAAAAACCAAGGGAGAGCTGTATGTGGGTCCTGAAAAATAGGTAGAGTGATTGTTAACGAAACCACCTTGAAAATCCCCCGTACGTCTGCGTTTCTCGCCGTCATGGTGTGTTTATCCTTCAAGAGGACTGGTGATCAGGCCATCAGATGGGGCCTGCGGGATTGAAAACTGAAAAGGAAACAAATAAAAGTGAAAGTATGTGTGTATCCGGTGTCGGTTGAGCCGTACTATGGATCACAAACTAGCTATGCCTCCGTCGATGCCCATGGAATTTTGAGTGTGTAGTTATGTACGCGTGGTGCAAATGCCACTACTTGACCAGGGCTGAGACGAAGGCCGAATTGCTAGTCTATCTCCCGACGAGCCAAGTTGTCCTGCCGCAGGGTAGTTCGGACGCTCTTGATGGTGTCCGTGGGCTCGGCAGCCGAATCAAGGTTCTGCTTGAGAAGGCCGCTCTGTACTTCTGCTGCTAAGGCATCTGTGTGCTCCTCTGTATGGAGGGGGCGTTCCGTATTTCCATTAACTGTTATGACGCCACGTGGATCGGGCATCTTGAGCTTGAGATAAGCATAGTGTGGCACTGCGTTGAATCAGGCGAATGTGGTCCGTCCGAGCAGTGTGTGATAGCCGCTGCAAAAGGGGACTATGTCAAAGATTAACTCCTCGCTTCGGAAGTTGTCCGGAGATCCGAAGACAACCTCGAGCGTGATTGAGCCCGTACAACGGGCCTCTACACTTGGTATGACTCCTTTGAAGGTAGTCTTTGTGGGCTTGATCCGCGATGGGTTAATGCCCATTTTGCGCATTGTATCCTGATAGAGCAAGTTGCGGCTACTGACACCGTCCATCAGGACTCGCGTCAGGTGGAACCCATCAATTATTGGGTCCAGGACTAGTGCAGCTGAACCGCCATGACGGATACTGGTCGGATGATCCTGACGATCAAAAGTGAACGGGCATGACGACCATGGATTAAATTTTGGCGCGACTGGCTCTATCGCGTAGACATCCCTGAGCGCGCGCTTGCGCTCCCTCTTGGGGATGTGGGTAGCGTATATCATGTTTACCGTTTTGACCTGAGGAGGGAACTTCTTCTGTCCCCGTGTGTTCGGCGGCCAGGGCTCCTCATCGTCGTCTTCGCTTTGTGATCCCTTATCCTTATTTTCGGCATTTAACTTGTCGGCCTATTTAAAAACCCAGCAATCTCTATTGGTATGATTGGGTGGTTTGTCTAGAGTGCCATGAATCTGGCACCGACGATCAAGTATGCGGTCTAGGCTATATGGGCCCAAATTGTTCTTTTTGAACGGCTTCTTCCACTGACCAGGCTTAGAGCCACTGAATCCGGCATTGACAGCTGTATCCTCGGTGTTGTCATTGTTATTTCGATGCTTATACCTGTTGCGTCGAGACTTGTCGTTGCTATTTTTAGCTTCAGGGGTGCCGGAGTCGCTTGCATTGTTTTTGCTATGGGCCAGCCAACTATCCTCGCCCGCGCAAAAGCGGGTCATGAGTGCCGCGAGGGCCGCCATGGACTTTGGCTTCTCTTGGACAAGGTGGCTGGCGAGCCATTCATCGCGGATGTTGTGTTTAAAGGCCACTAGGGCTTCGGCATCCGGACAGTCGACTATCTGGTTCTTTTTAGTTAGGAACCTGGTCCAGAATTTCCTGGCGGACTCTCCGGGCTGTTGAACTATATGGCTTAAGTCATCGGCGTCCGAGGGTCGAACATATGTACCTTGGAAGTTATCAAGGAAGGCTTCTTCCAAGTCCTCCCAGCTACCGATGGAGTTTTGGGGCAGGCTGTTCAACCAGTGTCGTGCTGGTACTTTGAGTTTTAGGGGGAGGTATTTAATGGCATGAAGGTCGTCATCGCCGCGGGCCATATGAATGTGGAGAATGAAGTCTTCGATCCATACCGCAGGGTCTGTGGTGCCATCATATGATTCTATATTCACGGGTTTGAACCCTTCTGGGAATTCATGTTCCATGACTTCGTCGGTGAAGCAATGAGGGTGTGCGGCGCCTCTGTATCGGGCTGTATCGCAACATAGCTCTGATGGAGTCCATCTGCGGCTTTCGGCCGCGCAGGACTAGTTTGTCACGTCTGAAAAGATGGCCGTCATCGCGTGTCGGGGCACGTCCTCGCGATCCGTAGATAGATCTGGTATGTCCAGCTTTATTGTTCAGGTCATGTCGAAGGTCATATGTATGACCGTGAGCTAATTTACCTCTGCCTTTGCGATGAGGTGGGCCAGGCTGGTGTTCGGCTTGAGTTGCCGCTTTGTCCCGACCACGTGGTGGTCGGTCAGCCGCATTGCGCGATGGTGGTATGTGTTCCAGTGCCATGTCGTCGAACTAAGGTAGTAATTTGCGCTTCGGGTAGCTTTTGGCCGGGTGCTTGAGGCCATATTCTTCGGCTGCTAGGACGTCAGTCCATTTATCATTGAGCAGATCCTGGTCAGCTTGAAGCTGCTGCTGCTTCTTTTTCAGGCTCCTTGCAGTGGCTATTAGCTGGCGCTTGAAGCGCTCCTGCTCAAGAGGTTCCTCAGGCACGATGAAATCCTCGGTGCCGAGGCTCGCTTCATCCTCGGAGAGCGGAAGATAATTACTGTCCTCTGAGTCCTTGTGCGTGGCCTGTTTACTAGGGCTAACCTGCCAATCTTCCCGTTCATCCTGTTCGGTAGCTGCGTCAACGGGGTCTTCATTGTCTTCGGCACCTTCCGGAGTGTTATCTTCTCCTGTGCCGGTGTTGCTATCTTTACTGCGGCGTGACTTAGAGCGGCGCCGCTGACGCCGGTGTTTCGATTGTATCTCAGGAGGTTTATCCTCAACTGGATCTTCTTTGTCATCGCCGCTGTTCTCCTTTGGCGCATCCACCATGTATACATCGTACGAGTAAGTGGCCGTCCAGCGTCCGGTGAATGGAGGGTCCTGGGCATCTTCTTCTCCGGCATCATCGTCCATACCGTCGATGTCGTCGGAGCCGTAATCGAGCATGTCAGTTAAGTCTTCGACAGTGGCTATAAAGTGGGTGGCTGGTGGGGAGCGAAATTCCCTTTCATCAGCGTCTTGTTCGAACCGGATATAGTTTGGCTGTGAATCCCCCGCTAAGGATAGATTTTTTAATGAATTCGGCACATCGCCCAAGGGTGAGTGCTGGAAGATGTCCGCGGCGCTGAATTCAGCGATCGATAACCGATCCTGCTCGACATGCGTGGACGCGCATAGTTCGGAATTTATTACCGGAAACGAGTGCGTAGCTCCGGAGATACTAATGTTAGTTAAAGTTAAATCTGTGTGCGGCTCCAACGCCAGCCTCCATGGTGGGGTTGAGCTTCCTATCCTCGGATTGCGCGACCTACTCCGGATCTAAGGCCAGAGCAGTTTCTGGTGCGATTTCCTGGGTATGGCCCGATGAGAGATCTACGTCATGTTCATCGTGGTGGCTGGGAGTGGCTGCCGCGGTCTCGAATCCGTTGAAGATCAAGTCTCCGCAGACATCCGCGACGTTGTTCAAGCTCCCGAATCTGACCTGACGGCCAGGGGCGTAGCTATCGATCTGCTCTAGATGGCTAAGCGAGTTGGCCCGCAGTGCGAAGCCGCCGAACACAAAGATCTGTCCGGGGAGGAAGACCTCCTCTTGGACAGCATCGTTGCAGATGATTGAAGGATCCATCAAACCTTTTGAGGACTGCACAGTGGAACTCTCAATGAAAGCACCAATATCGGTGTTAAAACAGGCAGATCTCGGGTAGGGGGTCCCGAACTGTGCGTCTAGGATCGATGGTAACAAGAGACAGGGGACACAATGTTTTACCTAGGTTAGGGCCCTCTCTATGGAGGTAATACCCTACATCCTGCTTGATTGATCTTGATGAGTATGAGTATTACAAGAGTTGATCTACCACGAGATCATAATGACTAAACCCTAAAAGTCTAGCCTGGCTATGATTATGGGGATTCGGCCTATCTACGGACCTAGCCCTTCGGTTTATATGGACATGGGAGGGATCTAGGGTTACACAAGGTCGGTTACAGAGAAAGGAATCTTCATAGTTGGTCGTCAAGCTTGCCTTCCACGCCCAGGAGAGTCCTATCCGGACACTGGTAGAGTCTTCGGTCTTCGTATCTTCACGGCCCATCAGTTCGGCCCATATCCAATAGGTCGGACGCTCGAGGACCCCTTAGTCCAGGACTTCCTCAGTTTGTACTCATTGAAAAAACTTATCAAGCGTCTTGATCTATATCTATAGATCTTGATGCTCAATATGTAAGCAGCTTTACCAAGGTCTTTCTTTGAAAAACTCCTTTCAAACACTCCTTTATGCTTTCCAGAAAATTCTACTTCATTTCCGATCAACAAATATGTCATTCCATATACTTATCAGAAAGGTTGTAGTGCTCCCAATCACTTTCTCGTAAATACAGGCTTCACCGCAAGTCTGTATAAAACTATATGCCTTGATCAAGTCATCAAAGCCTATATTCCAACTCCAAGATGCTTGCACCAGTCGACAGATGGATCGCTGGAGCTTGCACACTTTGTTATCATCTTTAGGATTGACAAAACCTTCTGGTTGCATCATATACAAATCTTCTTTAATAAATCCATTAAGGAATGTAGTTTTGATATCCATTTGCCAGATTTCATAAAATGCGGCAACTGCTAACATGATTCGGATAGACTTCTAAGCATCGATATGAGTGAGAAAATCTCATCGTAGTCAACACCTTGAACTTGTCGAAAACCTTTTGCGACAATTCGAGCTTTGTAGATAGTAACACTACTATCAGCGTCCGTCTTCCTCTTGAAGATCCATTTATTCTGAATGACTCACCGATCATCGGGCAAGTCAATCAAAGTCCATACTTTGTTCTCGTACATGGATCCCATCTCAGATTTCATGGCCTTAAGCCATTTCGCGGAATCTGGGCTCATAATCACTTCCTCATAGTTCGTAGGTTCGTCGCGGTCTAGTAACATGACTTCCAGAACAGGATTACCGTATCACTCTGGTGTGCAACGTACTCTGGTTGACCTACGAGGTTCGGTAGTAACTTGATCTGAAGCTTCATGATCATCATCACTAACTTCCTCACTAATTGGTGTAGGCATCATTGGAACTGATTTCTGTGATAAACGACTTCCAATTCGGGAGAAGGTACAATTACCTCAACAAGTTTACTTTCCTCCCACTCAGTTCTTTCGAGAGAAACTCCTTCTCTAGAAAGGATCCACTCTTAGCAACAAAGATCTTGCCTTCGGATCTGTGATAGAAGGTGTACCCAACAGTTTCTTTTGGGTATCCTATGAAGACACACTTCTTCGATTTGGGTTTGAGCTTACCAGGCTGAAACTTTTTCACATAAGCATCGCAACCCCAGACTTTAAGAAACGACAGCTGAGGTTTCTTGCTAAACCACAGTTCATACGGTGTCATCTCAACGGATTTTTAGACGGTGACCTATTTAACGTGAATGCAATTGTCTCTAATGCATAACCCCAAAACGATAGTGGTAATCGGTAAGAGACATCATAGGTCGCACCATATCTAATAAAGTACAGTTAAGACGTTCGGACACACCATTACGCTGTGGTGTTCCAGGTGGCGTGAGTTGCGAAACTATTCAACATTGTTTCAACTGAAGGCCAAACTCGTAACTCAAATATTTCGTCTCCGCGATCAGATCATAAAAACTTTATTTTCTTGTTACGATGATTCTCCGCTTCACTATGAAATTCTATGAACTTTTCAAACGTTTCAGACTTGTGTTTTATTAAGTATGTATACTCATATCTGCTCAAATCATCTCCGAAGGTCAGAAAATAACGATACCCACCGCAAGCCTTAACACTCATTGGATCGCATACATCAGTATGTATTATTTCTAATAAGTCTGTTGCTCACTCCATTGTTCCGGAGAATGGTGTCTTAGTCATCTTTCCCATGAGGCATGGTTCGCAAGCATCAAGTGATTCATAATCGAGTGATTCCAAAAGCCCATCAGCACGGAGTTTCTTCATGCGCTTTACACCAATATGACCTAAACGGCAATGCCACTAGTATTTTGCACTATCATTATCAACTTTGCATCTTTTGACATCAATATCATGAATATGTGTATCACTATGATCGAGATTCAATAAACCATTCACCTTGGGTGTATGACCACAGAAGGTTTTATTCATGTAAACAGAATAGCAATTATTCTT